>NC_134857.1:73672392-73974579 GCF_049852395.1 Peromyscus maniculatus bairdii
GGAAAAACTGCATGGTGGCTGAGTCTTAATACAGAGATGTAAAGGAGTCAATGTCAGGTTGAGGGAGGGGGGAGCCTTGGACTCTGGTACAGTCTGCACAGCCTCTACCCTGTTGTTATACTGCTTTGATTTTTATCTGTGGAGTTAGAATCTGAAATTCATTTTAACTGCTGGCACCGAGTATATTACAACAGGGTTTCTTTGGAGAAACCTCTCTGGATTGGACTGAGCAGAAGTTATGATCAAGGACACAGAAAGGAGAAAACAAACATGAATGTTTGACTACAAGGGAAGCAAAGATAATGAAGAAGGTTTTTTTCCAAACTCAGTGTTTGGGACAGGAGTGAGGACTCAGTTGGCAAAAACAATTGCTGCTCTTCCAGAGAACCTTTTGTTCAGTTCTCCTCTTTTCTCCATGGACACATCCATCCCAAATAAATAAAATACCCAAATAAAATATCAAATGAATAAAAATTGTAAAATCAGCTTATGGATTCCAGTAATGTTTCTGTTTCAAATGGCCATTTAATCCATCCAGCTGTGCTCAGCTATAGAAGTTGGTGCAGTGTCTTCACTCACAGACACACACACACACATACACACACACAAACAATCAATGAGACAATACTTAATGAATTCTGTTACACTTAGAGATTGGTGCCTAGTCCAGTGGACATCACTTGGGAGCAGATACTGATATTTACAGCCAAACATTAAGCAGAACTCAATGAACCTCAAGGAAGAGAGGAATGCAGGGTTGTAGGAGGCATCAAAGATACAAGGGTACAGAACTCACAGAGTCCACTAACAGGCTTCATAGGGGCTCACAGAGACTGAAGAGGCCATCACAAAGCATGCATGGGTCTGTACTAAGTCCTCTTTGTACTTACTGTGCTTGTTAGCTAAGGGGGTTTGTGGGAGTCCTAACACAGGAGTATGGGGAGTCTCTGAACTGTGTGTCTGATATTGGAAAATTTCCTTCCTTCTGAGTTGGTTCCTCTAGCCTTGATATGAGGGTTTGTGCCTACTATTATTACATTTTGTTATCTTGTGTTCATTTCATATCCTCAGAAGACCTTTGCTTTTCTGAAGGGAAGCAGAGGAGTAGTACATATATGTGGAGTGGAGGGCGAGGAGACTGTGATCAGATGGGACTATATGAGAGAAGAAAAAATAAAATTGAAAAGGAAAAAGTTGAAAGACATTTGGGGTACTAGTGTTTAGACAGATCTGCAAAGGAGCAGAGAATGTGAAGATCTTTTGTCCCCTGTAAATGCCCATGAATGATGCCTTCATCAGAGGAGGAGTCAATAATCAAGTAGATAGGATGACCCACTTAGTGTACATTCAGACTCTATAACAAGCTATCCTCATTATTACACAATGGGCCCATGATCATAGTGACTATGATCATGTGTGGTAGCTGAGAGAGGGGTTGTGCATGGAATCCCAACATGGATATCCACTCATCAAGAGTGACCTGGTTACAGCTACTGCTGAATGCCAGATCTGCCAACAGCAGAGACCAACACAGAGCCCCAGATATGTCACCATCCCCCGGTCTGACCAGCCAACAAGGTCATGAAACGATGAGTACATGGGGCCACTTCCTCTGTGGAATGGACAACACTTTGTCCTTCTTGGAGTAGATACTTATTCTAATTATATATTTGCATTTTCTTCCTGTAATGATTTTACCAAAACTACCACACAGGGACTAACAGAATGCCTTGTCAACTCTCATGTCAACTATTCCTGTCATTAAAAGTCTCCCAACCAAAAAAAGCTCAGGACCAGATGATTTCAGCACAGAATTCTACCAGATTTTCAAAGAAGAGTTAATATCAATAATCTTTAAAGTGTTTCACACAATAGAAACAGAAGGAACATTACCAAACTCCTTCAATGAGGCTACAATTACCCTGATTCCTAAGCCAAACAAGATGCAACAGAAGAGAATTACAGACCAATCTCCCTCATGAACATTGATGCAAAAATATTCAGTAAAATACAAGCAAACAGACTCCAAGAATACTTCAAAACAATTATCCACCATGATCAAGTAGGCTTCATCCCAGGGATGCAAGGGTGGTTGAACATATAAAACTCCATCAATATAATACACCATACAAACAAACTGAAAGAAAAAACAAAACCCACATGATCATCTCACTAGATGCTGAAAAGGTATTTGACAAAATCCAACATCCCTTCATGACAAAGGTCTTGGAGAGAACAGGAATACAGGGAACATACCTAAACATAATAAATGCAACTTACAGCAAGCTAGCAGCCACAATCTAATTCAATGGAGAGAAACTCAAAGCGATTCCACTAAAATCAGGAACAAGACAAGGCTGTGCACTCTCCCCATATCTATTCAATATACTACTTGAAGTTCTAGCTAGAGTAATAAGACAACAAAAGAAGATCAAGGGGATACAAATTGGAAAGGAAGATGGCAAACATTTGGTCTTTACATATGATATGATAGTATATATAAGTGGCCCCAAAAATTCTATTAGGGTACACCTACATCGGGCAATCACCTTCAGTAATATGGCAGGATAAATTTTAAAAAATCATGCCCTTTAACTGAAGAATGGATAAACAGAATGTGGTAAATATACACAATGGAATACTACTGAGTAGAGAAAAACAATGATATCATGAGGTATGCAGGCAAATGGATGGAACTAGAAAAAATTATCCTGAGTTAGGCAATCCAGACTCAAATAGACAAACTTGATATGTACTCACTCATAAGTGGTTACTTTTAAATTTGTTTTTTGGGGGGAGGTTGCAAAGGTAGAGGGAACAGGGCGGTAAGTGGGTTCGGAATGCATGATGTGAAATCCACAAGGAATCAAGAAAAGTAAAAAAAAAAAAGTACTCGTGTGTGTAGTGTGTGTAAATAAATACACATTATTTGCCTACAGATACAGAACGTATCCAAACATACTCAGAATAGACTGGACACAAATGCTAAAGCAATAGGGTAAGATATTAACAGTAGGTGCATCTGAGCAAGAAAAGCACATCAGTATTCATTATGCCCTGTTATTCATGCAGCTTTACACATTTAAAATCACTTCAAGAACAATCTGGGGGGGGGGTGGCTCCCTAAGTAAAGTGTTTACTGTGCACGCATGAGGACCTGAGTTCGAGTCCGGGGAACCACATACCACTGGACACAGCAGCACATATCTGGATGTTAGTGCTCACATGGGGCAAGGAGGAATGCGAGTCAGAAGCAGGAGAATCTCCAGAAGCTCATGGGTTCATACACAGCTATAAACATGAGACCCTGTCAAGACAGAAGGTGAGGACCAACACCACCCTAGACTGTTCCCTTACCTCCACACACACACTATGACTATGTAGATATCCACACTTACACAAGCACACACATACAAGTTAGAAAAAGAAAAACTACTTTCGTAAAAAAAAAAAAATAGTAAATGTTGAAATAAAACATGGGAAACCAGCCGGGCGGTGGTAGCGCACACCTTTAATCCCAGCACTTGGGAGGCAGAGGCAGGCGGATCTCTGTGAGTTTGAGGCCAGCCTGGGCTACCAAGTGAGTTCCAGGAAAGGCACAAAGCTACACAGAGAAACCCTGTCTCGAAAAACCAAAAAAAAAAAAAAAAAAAAAAAAAAAAAAAAAAAAAAAAAAAAAAAAAGAAAAGAAAAAAAAAGAAAAAGAAAAGAAAAAGAAAGAAAACAAAAACATGGAAACCCTTTGAAATCTCCCAAACTTAAATTATTCTTCTTGGGCTGGAGAGATGGCTCAAAGGTTAAGAGCACTGACAGCTCTTCCAGAGGTCCTGAGTTCAATTCCCAGCAACCATATGGTGGCTCACAATTATCTGTGAGATCTGGTGCCCTCTTCTGTATACATAATAAATAAATAAAACTTTTTAAAAAAATTAATTCTTCTTTTCTCCTCAGCTACAACATCCTTAATTCCAGTGAGTTCCCGAAGACCCAGACACGTCTAAGAAACCCCATTACACTGTCTTCTGGAGGCCCAGACCTCAGAAGCATTGTCCCACAACACAGTCTGTGCTTTCGGTTCCTGTGCTCACGTCTCCTCTGCGTCACTACCTTGTGCTCTGGGGCCAGCAGTCAAGTGTAACAACAGTTTCAGAAAAGCTGTGTTACCACACCGGAAGGTCGGAAGCTCAAGGCGACTACTGAATAAGGGGAGAGCATAGACTGGGTCCCCACTGGACAAGGATCATGTGTGTCCAGGGAGGGGTGAGAGGGATTTCACCACACTAGGGTCAGTGTGTGGTACAAACTTGTGAACTGTTTCCCGGGAGCGTTCCTTCCATGTAACACTATGCACACTTGGCTGCAGATAGCTGGACCAGCACACGCGAGGGCTCAGGTAGGGAGCACCGTGGAGCACCTTGGCAAGCCACCCTCTTCGACGAGAGCAGCCCCGATGGTGTTTGTTACGCCTGCCTTTCCTCCCTCCTTCACTTTTCCTTTGGTTTCTTTTTTAAACCTTTCTAAGCAGGACAATGGTGGTGAACATCTTTGATCCCAACAGGGGGTGGGGAGGAGGAGACAGAGGCCTGCTCATCTCTGAGTTGGAGGACAGCTAGAACCACACAGAGAAACCCTGTCTTAAACCGCCAAAATGTAAACAAACAAACAAGCAAACAAACCATTCCTGGCATTCAAACACTTCAGTGGCAACAATTTATCAGTTAATATTTCAGTTTTCTACACCACTGCTAAATATAAGAGTTAAGGTACTTATATTTCTGTATACAAGACTACCATGTATAAAAACAGCACTTTGATACAATTCAGAAAAACTTTTCTTGGTGTACTTGATGGTTAACAAATGTAACATAAAAAACCTTACTGAGCTAGCTATCACTTCATAAATCATTCAAAGTAATTTTCATCATATGATTTGTAACACTCAGGAGTTCTTAACTACTGAGTAGTATGGCTCTAACAAAAATTCTTTAAGATTTATTTATGTGAATACAATTTCTCTGCTATCAAAAAACTTTAAGAACACCAGTAGCACCGACACTGAGAGAAACAATCAATCAATGGGACCTCTTGCAACTGAGAAGCTTTTGTAGAGCAATGGATACGGTCAACAAGGCAAAGCCACAGCCTACAGAATGGGTAAAGGTCTTTACCAACCCCACATCTGACAGAGGACTGATATCCAGAATATATAAGGAACTCAAGAAATTAGACATCAAAAGGACCAACAGTCCAATTGAGAAATGGGCTATAGAACTAAACAGAGAATTCTCAACAGAGGAAACTCAAATGGCTGAAAGACATTTAAGGGATTGCTCAACATCCCTAATCATCAGGGAAATGCAAATCAAAACAACTCTGAGATACCACCTTATGCCTGTCAGAATGGATAAGATCAAAAACACTGAAGACACTTTATGCTGGAGAGCATGTGGAACTAGGGGAACTCTCCTCCACTGCTGGTGGGAATGCAAGCTTGTACAACCACTTTGGAAATCAATATGGCGCTTTCTTAGAAAATTGGGAATCAATCTCCCCCAAGATCCAGCTATACCACTCTTGGGCATATACCCAAGAAATGCTCAATCATACCAAAAGAGCACTTGCTCAGTTATGTTCATATCAGCATTGTTTGTAATAGCCAAAACCTGGAAACAACCTAGATGCCCTTCAACTGAAGAATGGATAAATAAATTGTGGCATATATACACAATGGAATACTACTCAGCAGAGAAAAAAAATGACATCACGAGGTTTGCAGGCAAATGGATGGCTCTAGAAAAAAATCATCCTGAGTGAGGTAACCCAGACTCAGAAAGACAAATATGGTATGTACTCACTCATAGGAGGATGCTAGATGTGGAACAAGGATGACCCCCTACCAATGGGAAACAGAAAAGCTCCACCTGTGCCTCTCCACAAATGAGAAACATTATGAGCAATGCCTAAGCTTATTCCCAAGGTTTCTTAGTAACTCTGTGACAAGTTACACCTGCCCTCCAGGAGTATGCTCAGTGTAGCACAGGATTCACAATTTAGAGCACCTTTCTTACAAGCAATGGTTTTTGAAGTGATCTGTAGTGGGTAGCCATTCCAGCTTTGGTCTGGACATTCCAACCCCCATTGAGGCTTCTAGCTATCATGCCTACAAGGCAGGGCCAAGGGAGGGCCCTGAAGATCTTAGATGAGAATGCATGTGCTCTCTTCCTTCTTGGACCCTGGATGCTAGAGGTAAACCAAGGAGCATTCTCCCAAGAACACTGCCAGACTGTGCTGCATCTTTCCCAGAACCCGCCACCTACCTATCCTTTCATTCGTAAGTTATGCCATTAAATAAATCTCCCTTTTAACTATGTGGAGTGGCCTTAATAATTTCACCAATAGCGATCACCAACAAAGCCTTCAAATGACACATATGATGGAGGGGTGTCTACTCCAGTGACCCTGAACTCTCCTGGTAAATAGTCATCCATGCTACTAATTAGTCATCCGCACAAAGTCTATCGGATGGATAAAAATTCAAGAGGTCAAAAAGAATGATGATTTGTCCTATATTAACAGAATGTAGTGTTGGAGTAATACTTACAGAAGAGCCAGACTGGGAATGGCTGAGCTGATTGAATCTGAATTTATTCTGTGTCCCTTAGGCTTAGAGAGCCTCTCTAAGACAGGACTAGCTGGAGAGAGACGAGGTGAAGGGAACATATTCCTGATTATACTACAGAGGTGCGTCCATTCAAAACCCCTGCCTCTATGTTTTCTGTTGAACACATTCTACATTTCATAGAAATGAGCATGATAGATGCGGGGAGCATTTTACAGATCACATTTTAAAGAGGAACCATCACAAAATGCCTTCCTCATCACTGTTTAATACCTTCTACTGGAATCCAGAATAGTTTCTCACTTTTAAAGACTTACAGAGTAAGCATGGAAGTTCAAAGTTTGAAGAGGACAGAACTCACAGTTTCAAATGTGAAATGTAATGTATAGGAGGCTAAATCAAATCAATCTACATGATTGAATTGAGAAGCATTTCTCAATATACACATAACACAAAGCAAAATTCACTTATGATTTTTAATCTTGGTTCCCATTTTGACTTCCTATGGACAGAAGTATAATCCTAAAATAGAGGACACATCTCTGAGATTTTCTGCTTAAGTAGCAGAGTTAGATCCACTTCCAATCTGTATTTGGAGGTAGAAAGAGATAAACATTTAATCCAGATCTCACGGCCTGAAGACACACACCTTTAATCCATATTTTGATGCTGGAAGGCACACCCTAAATTCAGCCACACCCTCTGCTGTTGCTCTTTGCCTGCTTGCCCTCACCTTGCAGCCAGTCCATTCCTTTCCTCACTTTAGAGAATACTTCTTTGGAATGCCAACCTCCTGGAATGAGTAAGTACTGGATTCTTGTACTTCCCCTTCATAGCTATCCATTGTGGGATTAGCAGGACTGCAGTCCAAAGTCATGCTAATAAAAAGCCCTTCCTCATCTATAGAAAGATTTATTGTGTATATTCTGGTACATCACCCTTTGCTACAGCCACAAATAATATTATAGTGATAACGTCTGCACTACCACCACCCATTCACCATGTCCAAGCAAGGGGCTGTGGATAAAAAAACAGAGACAAAAGAGAGCAGGTCATTCGCCTCAGCCTGTCCTTGAGGATTATATGGAATACCAGTCCTTTTTTTTTTTTTGGTTTTTTTATTATTATTATTATTATTATTATTATTATTATTATTATTATTATTTTACAACACCATTCAGTTCAACATAATAGCCACAGAATCCCCTGTTCTCCCCCTCTCGCCCACCCCTCCCCCCAGCCCACCCCCCATTCCCACCTCCTCCAGATCAAGGTCTCCCCCGAGGACCGGGGGTGAGACAGTCAGTTGGCTTGATCTGTTTGGGAGGCAGCTGTGCATTGGTGCCAGGTCCTGGGCTCGTTGCATGAGTTGGCTGTTTGAATCCTGGGACTTATGCAGGGACACTTGGCTCGGTCTGGGAGGGGGGAATGGACCTGCCTGGAATACCAGTCTTATTAAGGATAGAAAAATTGATGAATGGGAGAGATGGATGGTATGTAGGCTGCTGTCTCCAAAGGCATGACTGCATGTGCCACATATTGGCTACCAGTATAAGTGTTTAAAAGCTCATCAGAAAACATCTGTAAAGCAAGCAACTGTGCCTGTACCTCTGCCATCTGGACAGAAGTGCCTTGGATTTTCATTCTCTTTACTATGTTACCAGAAACTACCACAGCAAAACCATGTGATGAACCATCAGTAAATACCACACTGGCCTGAGGAATAGGAGTCATCTGTCCTATCTTGGGAAATACAACAGGATGCAATTTAAAAAACTGACACACATCATTGGAGGGGTAGTGAGTATCAAACTGACCCTCCATGGAGCATGTCAATATTGCCCAATCATTATCATTAGCTTGCAACCATCCTATTTGAGACTGGGTGTATGGGATCACCACAATATCTGGCTCCTTACCAGAAGTTTGAACACTGATCTTGATTCCCTTAAAGATAATCTGAGCAACATCCTGAGGATAAGGTGTAATGGTTTTTGCTGGAGAAGCTGGGGAATGTACCCTTAGAATAGGACCTGTTTGCCAAAACACTCCAGCAGGTGAATGAGAAAAACAAAATATCAAATAGAATAAGGGAGCAGAAATATCTATATATTTCACGTGAGCCTGCTCTAGGGCCTCTTGCACACATTGTAGGGAGTACACCCTTCAGCTGTTAATTCACAGGGAGATAAAGGGTCAGGGTCACCCTTTAAGATATCGTACAAAGGATGAAGTTGACCTGTTGGAATCTTTAAAGTGGACCAAAGCCATTGAATATCTCCCAGGAAGGTTTCTAAATCATTAAGTGCACATAGCTCATCCGAAGGCAGAGTAATCTTTTGTGGACGTACACCTGTGCATAACAATTCATGACCAAAATAATGATAGGGAAAGGATGCCTGTACCTTTTCTGGGGCTATTTGTAAATTAGCCAGGCTAAGAACCTCTTGTAACTTGGAAAAGGCATCAAAAAAACTTTTTTATCTTTAACAGCCGATAAAATATCATCCATGTAGTGAATTATATAAACACCTGGAAAAGCTTTTGAACTGGAGCTATGGCCCAAGGCACATAAATTTGACATATAGTAGGGCCCTTGGCCATTCCTTGGGGCAAGACCACCCACTGATATCTCTGATAAGGTTCTTTGAGATTTTCTGATGGAACACTGAAATCAAAGCGAGGACTGTCCTCGGGATGCAAAGGAATGGTGAAGAAAAAATCCTTCAAGTCAACCACAATTAAATGCCAATGTTTAGGAATTGCCACAGAGGCAGGCAAGCCTGGCTGTGTTGCTCCCATGGGAAGCATGGTTTTATTTACAGCTCTAAGATCCTGTAATATTCTCCATTTTCCTTATTTGTTTTTAATAATAAATATAGGTGTGTTCCAAAGTGAAGTGGAAGGAATGATAAGTCCAGCACCTAACTGTTCCTTAACTAATGCATTCGCAGCCTCCAATTTTTCTTTAGTAAGGGGCCATTGTTCCACCCATACAGGGTCATCACTTTTCCAAGTGATTTTTACTCATTTTTGTTTGGTCCTTTGCTGAGCCCTTGGTCATATGTTCTTCTCAGTCCAATCCAGACAGGTTTCTCCAAAGAAGCCCTCTTGGGATGTCCATGGAGACAGCAACTACATTGAATCGCAGTTTCCAAATCATGGGACAAATTATCAAAATACAAAGTATACCAGAGTCCAGTCTCTCCCTCCCTAACCGGCCATTCGACACATTAACAGGTATATGCAATCCTGAACCACCATCTGTCTTTCCCTAGTTTCACTGAAAATGCTCCACAAATCCCACAGTCTACCCAGGTGTCATTGGTAACAACAATGACTGCTTCTTGGAGACAAGTGTAGGTCACAGCTAACCAGGTTCTAGGTTCACTGCATGTGTTTCCAGGAAAGTGGGGGTTCCACGAAAGTATCCTGTGCAGAAGACAGGGAGCCATATGCTTCAGCCACCAGGCGGGGGTATGAGCCCTCCATTATCTTCCAGTCTGAGGTCTCAGAAACCTCAGAAGCATGAGCTGTAATGAAATACAGTGCCTGAGTTTTTAGCTGCCATGTGCTGTGGAGGTCAGCCAGGAAGAGAGTCCCTGGAGAGGTCATCCTCACACATGACCTTCAAATGTTCCAGACCACACCTGTCAGCAGCTGCCAGCACAGCAGCTGCCATGCTGTCCAGGTCTGATGCTGTTCCTGTGTAAATGATGTCCATCATTGCCTTGAAGACTTGTGGCTCCAAGTCAGGGACCTCAATGCGATTCTTATGGTTACGTTTTCAAAGATAATGTGAGCTTGGAACTGCTTGTAACTTTCAGTCAGTCCAGTGATAGGTAGGGCAGTGAGTTCTGTTTTCATAGAAGGGGGCATGCTCAGCTGCATTGACTCACTCCTTCTGAACATGTCATCCAAATCTTGCAACAGGACCACATATGGCTCCTGGGACATTGCCATCAGCTCCTGGTACATTTCTCTTAGTTCTTTGCTCTTTTGGATCATGATGGCTTCACTTGTCCTGAGTTTCTCCAAAACACATTGGCCTTCATTTCTCATAGACTCGATGTGTTGCACTTCCTCTTCACAGAGGAGTGGGTGCAGTTTTGTATACTCTGTCCTGATCATTTGTTCCCGCAGAGTCAAGTAGTCCATCCACAGAGTTGTCATTCTGTTCTCTGCCTCTAAATTCTCTTGATTTTCTTGGATCTTCTCCCATAAAGATGCCATTTGCTTTACAAGTCTTTCCATTTGACTCTCAGCAGCTACTTCAATGGGACAGTGTCTGTGTCCTCTGTGCTTATGGGATTTAGAACAGAGTTGACAGAGTAAGATCCGATTCTCAGTACAGAGGATCCTATTTGTCTCTTTGTGGGTCATACACTTATGCTCCTCAGAGCTCAGGTCCTTCAAGAGGCTGGTTTGTCTTGTAATGGACACCAGTTTCTTCAGAACAATGTTGGCTCTCAAGTACTTCTGAGATGGTTCCCAACACATAGGGCATTGGACAGGAGGTTGGATGTCTTCCCAGGAAAGGTGGAGGCAGGCTCGACAGAAGCTGTGGCCACAGCATATGGTGACTGGGTCTGTCAGGCAGCTCAGGCAGATGAAGCAGGTGAGTTCTTTCTGGAAGGCTTGTGAAATGTCTGTCTCCATTTCTCCAAGAAATAGTCTCTCACCTCAGCAGTGTTGTGGAGACACAACAATATTAGCTCAGCTCTGGGAAATGATCTTCAATGTATGGAGGGGATAGATCTAGCAGTCTAGGAGCCAGGAGGTATGGAGACTCACTCTGTCTAGTCTAGAGAAGAATGAACCTGGGTGTCCTTATATACTCTCTAAAGACCACACCCACTTCCTCCCTTGTTGCTTTTACTAATGCTTCCAATAGGTGAGCTCCTGTAAATAGCAGTATTCTAAATGGATGGAAGATTGAATTAACTCTTTGTCCATTATCCACAAGCAAATCTTCACAGCAAATCTTCCTGTTTAGGTGGGTGTGGTAGCTCACACCTTTAATCCATGGAGTCCTAGGGAATGAGCTGCTGAAGCAGGAGGAGTTTTAGTTCAAGTGAGGTAACTCAGATTCAGAAAGAAAAATGTGGTATGTACTCACTCATAGGAGAATACTAGATGTAAAACAAAGGATAACCAGACTGCAGCTCACAATTCCCAGGAGGCTAGTAAACAAGACCCTAAGAAAGTAACAAGGATTGCCCAACAACTGCAGAGAAATGGATGAGAGATACATGAGCAAACTCGGGGTTGACGTGTGTGTGTGTGTGTGTGTGTGTGTGTGTGTGTGTGTGTGTGTGTGTGTTTCTGTGTGTCTGTGTGTGTGTTTGTCTGTGTGTGTGTGATTTCTGCACACACTTCCAAAGCTGAGCAGTGCTTGATGGACTAAAATGGCATTCTTCAAACAGAAACACCACTGGAATCCACAAGCTAATTTTAAATTTTTTATTCATTTGATATTTTATTTGGGCTGGTACAGTATACAGAGATGGATGTGCCCATGGAGACAAGAGGAGGAATGAACAAGGGTCCTATGCAAGAACAACAGTTGCTTTAGCCAACTGAGATATCTCTCCAGTCCAGAACACTGAGTTTGGAGAAAAATGTCTTAATTCTCTTCCCCTTCTCTTGTAACCAAATAGTCACGTTTATTTTCTTCTTTCTGAGTCTTCACAATATTTTCTGCTCAGTCCAATACAGACAAGTTGCTCCAAAGAAACCCTGTTGTAATATGCTTGGGACTAGCAACTAAAATGTATTCCAGTTCACAACTCACTGGAGAGAAAATGAAACCAGTACAGTAACAGGGTAGTGTATACAACATAGCTCAGCACTTCCCCTCCCTGAACCAGACAATCACCTCATTTTCAGCTGTATTAAAGCCTGAGCCACCATGCTGATTTTTTCCTAGTTTAACTGGAAATGCTCCATACATTACATAGTCTACCAGGTGCCATTGATAACAACACTGGCTGCTGCTTCAGGAGGACAATTATAGGTCACAGCTGACCAGGTCCTAGGATCCCTTCCATTGTTTGAAAGGGGGCTCAAGGAAAGGGAGATGAGCAGAAGACAGATAACCTTGTGCTTCAGCCACTAAATGGGGATGTGTGTCCACCATTGCCTTCCAGCCTGAGGTCTCACAGACCTCAAAAGCATGAGCTGTAATGAAATCCAGTGCCTGAGTTTTCAGCTGCCCTGAGCTGTGGAGGTCAGCCAGGAAGAGACTGTGGGCAGCATTCTCCTCAGAGAGGTCCCTGAAGAGGGCATCCTCACACATGACCTTCAAACGCTCCAGGCCATACTTGTCAGCAGCTGCCAGCAGAGCATCTGCCATGCTGTCCAGGTCTGGTGCTGTTCCTGTGTAAATGAAGCCCATCATTGCCTTGAAGACTTGTGGCTCCAGGTCAGGGATCTCAATGCGATTCTTTCTGCTCTCCTCCATGTCATGTTGAAACATGGCTCTGAAAACTGGAGAGCGAGCTGCTAAGATGGCCTTGTGAGCCTGAAATTCCTGGCCAGATACCACCAGGCAGCAGTCTGTGAATCGGGAATTCTCCCACAGCTCTCCTAGCTCATCTGCCAATGTGCATCTTGGAACTTGACTCCCTGTCTTCCTGTTCTGGTCAGGGATGCTGAGGGAGTCTTTGATCATGCTCACCATGCACAGGAGGTTGATCTGATCTTGTGGGAGAGGACGAGGTGCATGGGACATGAGGAAATCTCGTAGGATGTACTCTTTGAATCCGTAATCAAGGCCTCGCACAAACCTAAATGCTGTTGTTCTCCTCCTGGTTTGCTTTTTCTCTCCTTTGTCGCTTATGATCCAGAACTGGAACTTTTCCCAAACATGACTCTTTAGGCAGCTGAGCAAAACTAGATAAACTGACAGGTAATCTGCACTTACTTCATCGAGTCCATTCGGGATTACTGTCAAACACCATTTGTCATTGGCTTCTATTGAAAAAGTTGGGCTTCTAAGGCTTCCTAGCCTTTCCTCCACAATAGAATGGAAGTTGCTGATGGTCCACATGTAAGAGAAATTCTGAAGGGTGATTTGAGTGCGGTCCCATCTTTGGACTGTCCCATCTCCTGCCATTTCTCTTGGGGGTAGTTTGAAGGTTAAACTGGATCCAAAAATGAAGAACTAGCAATTGTTTTCTCTTCACATTGTAAGACACAATAACAGACATGAATTAGATGTTATGTTTTTGTTTTTCCTGTATTCTCTCTTAGATGCGGCTTGAAATTTGGATCTCAGATATTTTCTATACAGATTTCAATACTAATTTCAGAGAAGGCAATGTGTGCTACTAGGACCTCTTACATAACTCCATTTTTTGTCTAGATTGAATCTTAGGGCAATAGGTAAATGATTTTGACAATTAAACACAGCTGTTGAATATTTTGGAAAATTTTATGCACTCATATCAAACAATATTGTACTAGGTTCTCTAGAGTAACAGAACATATATAAGGAATCTCTCTGTATATGAAGGAAGGAGATTTATTAGAATGAGTTAGGGCTCCATCTCTGCTAATCTCCCATTGGCTAGCTGTGAAGGAAAAGTCCAATATTCTAGTACTTACTCAGTCTAAGATGTTGGATGGGTCCACTGGTCTTCAGTGTGTACTAGAGTTCTAAACATTCTCTAATGCCAGGGAAGGGATGGACTTGCTGCAAGGTGAGGGCAAGCAGGCAAATAGCAAGAGCTTCCTGCTTCCAAGTCCTTTTAAATGCTTCCAGCAGAGGGTGTGGCCCAATTTAGGGTGTGTATTCCAGCTTTAAGATCTGGATTAAAGGTGTGTGTCTTCAGACTTTGAGATCCAGATTAAATATTTGTGTCTTTTTACCTCCATAGTCTGTACTTGAATTGGATCTTAACTACTTCAACTGAAGGAAAACACTTCTCTCTTGTGTGTCCTCCATTTTAGGGTTTTAGTAAATTCCATGTCTTTTTAAGTTGGAAACAAGAATAACCAGCACAAGTGTATTTTTCTTACTGTGGCTCATCTTAAATAAAGTAGGGATGGTGTCCATTACTACACAGCTGTTATTTCCTCTTTTCAGGGTTTTACACTAAATCATCCTACTAACATGATCTGGGAAGAGGTGTCTTCCTTTCTTTGTCAGGGATTTCAGTGTTCACAACTTCTGGATTCTGGTGCAGCAAACGGCCATTTTTAGGGTGAACTTTTAAGCACAAAACCCATACTCTGGGTTCAAAAACTTCAATTAACAAGAACAATTATCCAGAAGCGGCACTACAGAAGCCAAAATGTTACTGTATTTCAAGCAAGGTTTGAACATTTAGAGGTATTCCTAGAGCTGTGGACTTAGGTGGATTAAGCCTTCCTTTTAGTTATCACAGGGGATTGCTGTTTTTTTTTTTCCAGAAATGCTGGGTTTTACACCATGCATAGTACTTCTGTCATGGAGACAGCTGTATTTAGGTGTGAGGCCCCGGTAATGTCTGGGCCCTGTTACACAGGTGGGTCTGTGCACCATGAGCATGTGGTGCCCTCAGAGGTCAGAAGAGGTTGTTGGATCCCCTGAATAAGTGGAAACTGGAGTTACCAACTGTGGTCAGGTACCCTATGAATGCAGTAAATTGGATGCTAATCTTCTGGAAAGGTATCCAGCAACTTTTACTGCTGAACTATTACTCCATCCCATCCCAGATACTTTCTTAAAGAGGACAGAACAGCACTGAAATACTAGTTCATTCTCTAAAGCTTTGGCATCTGAAAGGTTTTAGCAGGAATTCAAGAGGTAATCATGATTTCATTTCTACATCTTTCTTTCATTTTTGACAGCTTTCCACTCTGCATGTCTGGCTCTCTTAAAAGTTACTGTATGGACCAAGTTAGCCTCAGACTCGCAGAGTTGAGTCAGTCTCTGCCTTCAGACTACTCTGATCAATGCCATAGACTATCACATCATGCCTGGTTCATGAATTTCTATTTAATCACAGTAACCACAGTGTTAGTCTTAAACAAATGATGTCGAAAGTTTGCTTTTAACATTAATTTAAAGAATATAAAGACTTTTTATTCATCTTAATATTAATTAATTTGACTAAAATATTTTGAGTCAAATTAAATAGGCTTTATTTCCTGCCAAAATAGGTTTTCTCCTTAATCCTTGGACTGAGAGATCATAAGCCAGGATCATAGCAAAAGTGGGGGATTTAAACTCCAAAAATGCAAGGTTAAGGGTTTTCTGAGGGTTGGAGAAAGTGTTCCAGAGGAATTCGGGTGATGTAGGATCTTGGCTGAATTTTTTCACCAGGACCCAATGAAAAAGAGAAATAATTGGACTGTTGGTTATTTTGAAGTCTAATTTCTTGAGATCTTTCTATATTCTGGATATCAGCCCTCTGTCATATGTGCGGTTGGTGAAGATCTTTTCCCATTCTATAGGCTGTCATTTTGTTTTGTTGACCATGTCCTTTGCCCTACAAAAGCTTCTCAGTTTCAAGAGGTCTCATTGATTAATTGTTTCTCTCAGTGTCAGTGCTACTAGTGTTATATTTAGGAAATGATCTCCGACGCCAATGTGTTTAAAGTTACTTCCTACTTTCTCTTCTGTCAGGTTCAGAGTAACTGGATTTATGTTGTGGTCTTTGATACACTTGGACTTAAGTTTTGTGGACGGTGAGAGATATGGACCTATTTGCAGTCTTCTACATGTTGACATCCAGTTATGCCAGCACCATTTGTTGAAGATGCTTTCTTTTTTTCCACTATACAATTTTGGCTTCTTTGTCGAAAGTCATATGTTCATAGGTGTGTGAATTAATATCAGGGTCTTGAGTTTGGTTCCATTGTTCCACATGTTGGTTTTTATGCCAGTACCAAGCTGTTTTTATTACTGTAGCTCTATGGTAGAGCTTGAAGTCAGGGATAATGATGCCTCCAGAGGTTGTTTTATTGTACAGGATTCTTTTGACTATCCTGGGTTTTTTATGTTTCCATATGAAGTTGAGTATTGTTCTTTCTAGGTCTGTGAAGAATTGTGTTGGCATTTTGATAAGGATTGTATTGAATCTGTATACTGCTTTTGGTAAGATTGTCATTTTTACTATGTTAATCCTACCTATTCATCAGCATGGGAAATCTTTCCATTTTCTGACATCTTCTTCAATTTCTTTCTTCAGGGACTTAAAGTTCTTGTCATATAGGTCCTTCACTTGCTTAGTTAGAGTTACACCAAGGTATTTTATATCATTTGTGACTATTGTAACGGTGATGTATCTCTGATTTCAGGGGAAAGAGAACTTAGAGGAGCAGGATGTCCCATCTGGATCAGGAACTGAGTGGGAGAACAAGGAAAGAGATACCATGGTAAATGTTTCATTTTGTCAAAGGCCTTTTCAACATCTGTTGAGATGATCATGTTTTTTTATTCTTTCAGTTTGTTTATATGGTGTACTACATTGACAGACTTTCGTATGGTGAACCACCCTTGCATCCCTGGAATGAAACCTACTTGATCATGGTGGATACTTGTTTTGAGGTGTTCATGGAGTCTGTTTGCCAATATTTTATTGAGTATTTTTGAATCAATGTTCATGAGGGAGATTGGTCTGTAGTTCTCTTTCTTTGTGGCATCTGTTTTTGGCTTAGGAATAAGGGTAATTGTAGCCTGGTAGAAAGACCTTGGTAATGTTCCTTCTGTTTCTATTGTGTGGAACAATTTAAAGAGTATTGGTATTATCTCTTCTTGGAAGATCTGGTAGATTCTGCACTGAAACCATCTGGTCCTGGACTTTTGTTGTTGCTGTTGTTGTTGTTGGGAGACTTTAATGACTGTTTCTATTTCCTTAGGGGTTATTGGTCTATTTAAATAGTTAATCTGATTTGCATTTCCCTGATGATGAGGGATTTTGAGCAATTCCTTAAATGTCGTTCAGCCATTTGACCTTCCTCTGTTGAGAATTCTCTGTTTAGTTCTATAGACCATTTCTTAATTGGCCTGTTGGGCATTTTGATGTCTAATTTCCTGAGTTCTTTATATATTCTGGATATCAGCCCTCTGTCAGAAGTGGGGTTGTTGAAGACTTTTTCCCATTCTGTAGGCTGTGGCTTTGCCATGTTGACCATATACTTTGGTCTACAAATGCTTCTCAGTTTCAGGAGGTCCCATTGGTTGATTGTTTCTCTCAGTGTCTGTGCTACTGGTGTTATATATAGGAAGTGATATCCTATGCCAATGCATTCAAGACTACTTCCTACTTTCCCTTCTATCAGGTTGAGAGTAACTGAATTTATGTTGAGGTCTTTGATCCACTTGGACTTAAGTTTTGTGCACGGTGAGAGATATGGACCTATTTTCAGCATTCTAAACATTGATATCCAGTTATGCCAGTACCATTTATTGAAATGACTCTGAGATACCACCTTACACCCATCAGAATGGCTAAGATCAAAAACACTGAAGACAGCTTATGTTAAGAGGATGCTGAGCTATGAGACTCTCCTCCACTGCTAGTGGGAATGCAAGCTTGTACAACCACTTTGGAAATCAATATGGCGCTATCTCAGAAAATTGGCAATCCATCTCCCCCAAGACCCAGCTATTCCACTCTTGGGCATATACCCAAAGAATGCCCAATCATACCACAAGGGCACTTGCTCAACAATGTTTATATCAGCATTGTTTGTAATAGCCAGAACCTGGAAACAACCTAGATGCCCTTCAATTGAAGAATGGATAAATAAAATGTGGTACATATACACAATGGAATACTACTCAGCAGAGAAAAACAATGACATCTTGGGGTTTGAAAGCAAATGGATAGGTCTAGAAAAAATCATCCTGAGTAAGGTAACCCAGACTCAGAAAGACAAACATGGTATGTACTCACTCATAGGAGGATACTAAATGTAAAACAAAGATGACTAGACTGCTACTCACAACTCCAGGGAAGCTACCTAGAATACAGAATGCTAAGAAAGACACAGGGATTGCCCAATGACAGAGAAATGGATGAGATCTACATGCACAACCTGGACATGAGTGGGGGTAATGAAAGGCAAGGTTCAAGGGAAAGAGCGCTTTGGGGAGTGGGAGATACCAGCTGGATCAAGAACATAGAGGGAGAACAAAAAATAAGAGACCATGATAAATGAAGACCACATGAGAATAGGAAGAAGCAAAATGCTAGAGAGGTCCACAGAAATCCACAAAGATTCCTCCACAATAGACTACTGGCAATGGGTGAGAGAAAGCCCGAACTTACCTACTCTGGTGATAGGATGGCCAAATATCCTAATTGTCATGCTAGAAATCTCATCCAATGACTGAGGGAACCAGATGCTGAGATCCACCTCCAGGCCCTAGGTGGAGCTCCAGGAGTCCAATTGATGAGAAAGAGGAGGGATTGTATGAGTGAGAATTGTTGAGACCAAGATTGGAAAAACACAAGGACAAATAGCCAAACGAATGGAAACACATGAACTATGAACCAATAGCTGAGGAGCCCCCAACTGGATCAAGCCTTCTGGATAAGTGAGACAGTTGATTAGCTTGATCTGTTTGGGAGGCATCCAGGCAGTGGGACCGGAACCTGTCCTTATTGCATGAGCTGGCTGTTTGGAACCTGGGGCTTATTCAGGGACACTTAGCTCAGCCTGAGATGAGGGGACTGGATCTGCCTGAGCTGAATCTACCAGGTTGAACTCAATATCCAGGGGAGTCTTTACCCTGGAGAAGATGGGAATGGGGGCTGGCAGGAATCCTATGTTTCTTTTTTTACTTTATAAAAAATTAACTTTACGTATCAGTCATGGATTCACCTGTCCTCCCTGCTCCTACCCACACCTGCCTTCCTCCAATCTAGGCCCATTCCCACCTCCTCCAAAGCAAGGACTCCCCTAGGGGTTCAGCTCAGCCTGGTAGATTCAGTTGAGTCAGGTCCAGTCCGCTCCTCCCTTCACCAAAGCTGAGCAAAGTGTCTCAGCATAGGCCCTAGATTCCAAAAAGCCAACTCATACACTAAGGGACAGGTCCTGGTCCCACTGTCTGTGGGGCCTCCTAAATAGTTCAATCTAGTTCACTGTCCCACTTATCCAGAGGGCCTGATCCAGTTCCATGGGGGCCCCTCAGCTACTGGTTCATAGTTCATGTGTTTCCACTAGTTTGGCTATTTGTCCCTGTGCTTTTTCCAATCATGGTCTCAATATCTCTTGCTCATATAATCCCTCCTCTCTCTCACCAATTACACTCCTGGAGCTCCAACTGGGGCTTGGCCATGGATCTCTGCATCTGCTTCCATCAGACACTGGATGAGAGTTCTATCATGACAGCCAGGGTGATCGGCCATCTGATCACCAGAGTAAGTCAGTTTGGGCTTTCTGTAAAGCATTGCCAGTAGGCTATAGTGGAGGTATCTTTGTGGATTCCTGGGGGACCTCTCTAGCACTCTGCTTCTTCCTATTCCCATGGGGTCTTCCTTTATCGTGGTATCTCTTTCCTTGTTCTCCCTCTCTGTTCCTGATTTAGCTGGGACTTCCCACTCCCCCAAGGTCTCTTTCCCCTGACCCTTGCCCTTCATTACCCACCCCTCAAGTCCAGATTGCTCATGTAGATCTCCTCCATTTCTCTGTCATTTGGCAATCCCTCTGTCTTTCTTATGGTCCTCTTTACATGGTAGCCTCCCTGGAGTTGTGAATGGCAGTGTGGTCATCCTTTGCTTTACATCTAGTATCCACCTATGACTGAGTACATACCATGTTTGTTTTTCTGAGTCTTTGTTGCCTCACTCAGGATGATTTTTTCTAGATCCATCCATTTGCCTGCAAAACTCATGATGTCATTGTTTTTAGTTGCTGAATAGTACATCATTATGTATATGTACCACATTTTATTTATCCATTCTTTTATTGAAGGACATCTAGGTTGTTTCCAGGTTCTGGCTATTACAAACAATGGTGCTATGAACATAGCTGTGCATGTGTTCTTGTGGTATGATTGAGTATTCCTTGGATAGATGCCCAACAGTGGTATAGCTGGGTCTTGAAGGAGGTTGATTCCCAATTTTCTAAAACTATCTGTTTCTGTGTTTCATTTGCTAGGGAGACTTAGTAATCATGCTAATTTACTAGTGTTTTTCTGTATATTTGTAATACATGTCTGATCTTGATTTGTTTGTGCTAAGTGGGACCTATTGATTCTTTTTTTAATCTTTATTTTTTTCAATTTACATAGCAACCACAGATTCCCCTCTCATCCCTCCTCTTGCTCCCACTCTCCTCACCTTCTCTCCTTGCCCCCACCACTCATCCAATCTTCTAACAGGGTAAGTTCTCCCATGGGGAGACAAGCTAAGCCTGGTACATTCAGTTGAGGTAGGACCAAGGCCATCCCCTGTGCATCAAGCATGAGCAAGGTATCTGGCCATAGGTAATGTGATCCAGAAAGCCAGCTCATGCACCATGGATAGACCCTGATCACTCTGCCATGAGCCCCTCAAACCGACCCAGCTACACAACTGTCTCTGTATGCAGAGGTTCTAGTCTGGTCCCATGTAGGTTCCACAGCTGTAGGTCTAATGTTCATGGGTTCCTTTGAGCTTGGTTCAGTTGTCTCTGTAGATTTTCCCATCAGGATCTTGACCCCCTTTACTCACATAATCCCTCTTCCTACCCTTAAACACGACTCCTGGATCTCAGCCAGGTGCTTGGTTGTCATTCTCTGTATCTACTTCCATCAGCTACTGAACGAAGGCTCTGTGATAACTCTTAGGGTATTCATCAGAATTATTACAAGGGTAAGCCAGTTCAGGTACCATCACTACTATTACTAGTAGTCTAATCTGGGATTGTGGGTTAATGGAAATTTCCCTAGCACCAGGGGCCTGTGACCTTTCTCTAATTCCTTATAAGAGGTCAAGTACAATGCCAGGAAACATCGCCTCCTTTGGGTTATATAGCCCAAGGTCATGGATGCAGCAAATAC
The DNA here is from genome assembly GCF_049852395.1 of Peromyscus maniculatus bairdii. NCBI lineage: Eukaryota > Metazoa > Chordata > Mammalia > Rodentia > Cricetidae > Peromyscus > Peromyscus maniculatus. The sequence continues at coordinate 73,693,992 of NC_134857.1, forward strand.
TGCTACATTTGCCCATTTAGTCTAAATGAAAAGGTTCTAATCTTAATGCAAACCATATACTGTAGCACGAATCTTGAAAGTTCTTGTTAACAAAATCAAACCCAGGGCCAGGTATTAGAGTGAATGTTGGAAGATCAGACAAGCAGAACAAGTCACAGCTTCCTCACCTCACCAATTGCTCAGCTGATCCTGTTCCCTCAGACTGGAAGCCTCTGAGTCCTCATCCAAATGGATCTCAGCTGAACTGCTACTCAAAAGCCTAAAAGCTTAACCAGCCCTAGTTCCTGGTCCTCATGCCTTATATACCTTTCTGCTTTCTGCTATCACTTCCTGGGATGAAAGGCTCACTAACTAGGATTAAAGGCATGAGTCACCATGTCTGGCAGTTTTCAGTGTGGCTTTAAACTCTGCCTCCCAAGTGATAGGATTAAAGGCGTGTGTCCCACCATTTTCTGGCCTTATATCTAGTAGCTGTTCTGCTCTCTGACTCCAGATAAGGGTACACAATATTTTGGGGAACACAATATACAATAAGAATGAATATCAATTATTGTTCAGGAAAAAGACAGGATAATGTCATAAACAAAAATGGAATTACAACCAACACAAATAACATTAAACAAGAAAGTCATGCCAAATGTCCAAAACATGGGTAAATGGCACATTACTGATGTTACTCTAATAGCTGTCCTGTTGTGAAGATTCTAACTCTAGTACTAATATGTTCTAGCTAAGACACAAGAAGACTGCAATTGTAACTATCTAGTCTTCAACTCCATCAAAGACCAGAGAAGGAACATAATAAAACCAGAGAAAACTAAAAATGCAAGCAAGCCATTTCTGAAATTCTTGTGAGAATAGACACAGATAGCTGGCAGTCTGGACAGTCACCTAAAATTTCTCAGCATCATTGGGGCAACCAATTTGTCTACAGACCTAGAATAGCTGACAGACCATTTTTAGAAGCAGGTATTTTTGAAGACCATCTTACCCTGTCTTGGCAGAGTTCACTAGTCACTTTTCCTTGTTTTCCTTAACTTGTCAGTGGTCTTAATTTTTACAGTATGGATGACAGGTAAAGAGCTCATACATTTTCTAGATCCATCAATTTGTTTGCAAATTTCATGATATCATTGTTTTTACTGCTGAGGGAGAGGAGTGGGGGATGAGAACATAGGGAAATGGGAGGGTCAAGCTGGAACAGGGACAGAGTTGGAGGGCAGGGAGGAAGATACCATGATAGATGAGGACATCTTGGAAACAGGTAGAGGCAGGTTGCTGGGGAGGCTCTCAGGAATCCACAAGGTTGACCACACCTTGGTCTGCTGGTAGCAGTCCAGAGGGGGCCTGGATCGGTCTACTCTGGTGACCAGCCTAGCAAATAACCTAGCTGTTATTATAGAGCCTTTGTGCAGTGACTGATGGAGGCAGATACAGGGATCCACAGCCACGCACCAGTCTGAGCTCCAGAAATACAACTGATGAGAGAGAGAGGAGAGATACTGCAGGCAAGAGATGTTGAGATCATAATGGGAGGACGTGCAGAGATGACTGACCACACTAGTAGAAACCCATGAACTGTGGACTGGTGGCTGTGGAATACCCGTGGGACTGGACTAGGCCCTCTGGATATGGAGACGGTTGATTGGCTCGAACTCTTTGGGGGGCACCTAGGCAGGGGGATCGGGATCTGTCCCTGGTCTATGGGCAGGCTTCTGGAATCCGGTGCCTGTGGTGTGACACCTTGCACAGCCTTCCTGCAGTGGGAAGGGCCTTGGAACTGGCTAGGCTCAGTGTTCTGGGCTTTGCTGACTTCCAATGGGAGACCTCAATTTGGGGGATGTGGGGTGGCTTTGGAAAGAGGGCTGGGTGTGGGAGGAGGGAGGAGGGGGGATCGGTGGATAGTATGTGGAGTGAGTAGAAAATTTCTTAATAAATAAAAATTAAAAAGTAAATAATTAAATAATTAAATTAAAGAGCTCATACCTGATGAGCAGGAAGCAGAACCCGGAACTCTTGAAGGTGACTCTCTTTTTTTCTGCCATTTATTCCATTCAGATCCACAGTACCAGGATTACTCAGCAAACTATAGTGGTCTTTCCCTTGTATCTCAGATAATGCTACTTGGAAACACTCTTCCAGATCTATCCAAGGACACTAAGATAAATTAATCAGAAATAATAGGTCTGACTTAGCAAAATGAAATAAGACCAGATATGTATTTGAAATAGATCATTAAACCCTAGTAAAAGAGCATAATCACTAAAAGTCTCCCCACCAAAAAAATTCCAGGACCAGAACTTTTGAAGGAAGCAGTACCTGAAATTCTGACCCCAAACACACATAGAGAATAGTCACTGATACTAGTGGTTAGCCACTTGCAAAAGCTTCTTAAGAGGAACCAGAAAGAAATCAGAGAAACAAAGAAATTGCAGAAAAAAAAACTTTCAAAGTAGCCTCACATAATATAAAATATCTTGTGGGAAACTATAACAAAGCAAGTGAAAGACTTCTATGATCAGAACTTCAAGTCCTTGAGGAAGAAAGTAAAGAAGATATCAGAAAATGGAAAGATCTCCCATGATCATGGATAAGAAGAATCAACATAGTAAAACCAGTAATCTTACCAGAAGTGATATACAGATTCAATGCAATTCCCATCAAAATCCCAACATAATTCTTCACAGACTTGGAAAGAATAATACTTAACTTTATATGGAAAAACAAAAAACCTAGGATAGCTAAAAGAATCCTGTATAATAAAACAACCTCTGGAGGTATCATGGTCCCTGACTTCAAGCTCTACTATAGAGCTACAGTAATAAAAACAGCTTGGTACTGGAAAAAAAACTGACAGGTGGAACAATGGAATCGAATTGAAGATCCTGATATTAATCCATACACCTATGAACATATGATTTTCGACAAAGAAGCCAAAAATGTACCATGGAAAAAAAGAAAGCATCTTCACCAAATGGTGCCGGCATAACTGGATGTCAACATGCAGAAGATTGCAAATAGATCCATATCTGTCGCCGTGCACAAAACTCAAGTCCAAGTGGATCAAAGACCTCAACAAAAATCCAGTTACACTGAACTTGATAGAAGAGAAAGTAGGAATTAGTCTGGATTGAATTGGCACAGGAGACCACTTCCTAAATACAACACCAGTAGCACAGACACTGAGAGCGACAATTAATAAATCAACCTCCTGAAACTGAGAAGCTTTTGTACAGCAAAGGACACAGTCAATAAGACCAAATGACGGCCTACAGAATGGGAAAAGATCTTCACCAACCCCATATCTGACAGAGGGCAGATCTCCTTAGTCATCTGGGAAATGCAAATCAACACAACTCTGAGATACCATCTTACACCTGTCAGAATGGCTAAGATCAAAAACACTGAAGACAGCTAATGATGGAGAAGATGTGGAGCAAGGGGAACACTCCTCCACTGTTGGTGGGAATGCAAACTTGTACAGCCACTGTGGAAATCAGTATGGCGGTTTCTTAGAAAATTGGGAATAAGTCTTCCCCAAGACCCAGTTATACCTCTCTTGGGCATATACCTAAGGAATGCTCAATCTTACCACAAGGACACATGCTCAACTATGTTCATATGAGCTTTATTCATAATAGCCAGAACCTGAAAACAACCTAGATGCACCTCAACTGAAGAATGGATAAAGAAAAATGTGGCACATATACACAATGGAGTACTACTCAGCAGTAAAAAACAATGATCCTGAAATTTGCAGGCAAATGGATGGATCTAGAAAATATCATCTTGAGTGAGGTAACCCAGACTCAGAAGGACAAATATAGTATGTACTCACTCATAAGTGGATACTAAAAGTGAGGGAAGGGATGGCCAGACTGCAACCGAAAACTCCGGAGAGGCTAGCTAACAGGAAAATACTCTAGGAGGGACACATGGATGATCCTGCAAAGGAGAAGTGGATGAGATCTACATGAGTGACCAGGGGGGTGGCAGAGGGCGAGGAAGAGGGGATGAGAACATAGGGAAATGGAGGGTCAACTTGGAACAGGGACAGAGTGGGAGGGCAGGAAGGAAGATACCATGATAGATGAGTACATCATGGGAATTGGAAGAGGCAGGGTGCTGGGGAGGCTCTCAGGAATCCACAAGGTTGACTCCACCTTTGGCTGCCTGGAAGTGGTCCAGAGGGTACCTGAACTGGTCTACTCTGGTGAGCACGCTAGTAAATAACATAGCTGTCATCATAGAGCCTTTGTCCAGTGACTGATGGAGGCAGATGCAGAGATCCAGTGCCCTTGCTGTTTCATATGGAAATACAAAAAGCAATGGAAAACAAAAACATTCCTGTACAATAAAAGAACTGCTGTAGGTCTCACCATTCCTGATTTCATATTGTGCTTCAATATGGTAAAAAGAGCCTGTTACTGGCATGAATTGAATGGAAGACACAGACATAAACCTACCTAGAGGGGCCATGCTACTGTAAGAGGCCTCTGCTGCCATCCAGGTCAGTGATGACATCTGAGCCCTGACTGATGCTGAGACTATATGTGGTTCGATGACCCCACTGAAGACAGCGCCTTTGCTCAAACTTGGATCTTTGGCCAGCTGAACAACACTATGTAAACTGACAGGTAATCTTTGCTTTCTTCATGGACTCAGTCAGGTATACTCTCAAACAACATTTCTATTTGACATTGGCCCCTGGTAAGAAAGTTCAGCCAAGTTCCTATACCACAAAAATTCTTCTGGACCCCCCAACCCTTGGAAAATCTTACTCTTGCTTTTTTGAGGTTATAAAAACCCCACTTCTCCAATATTCCTGGCTATTCCCTCAAACTTGGGATTAGGGTATGGTGGTATTTTATTTATACTGAAATGTGATTTTAATTGTATGTTAATAAATAAAGTTGCCCGGGAGTCAGAGCTATTAGAACCATAGCAAAAGCATGGCGGTGGTGGCGGTGGCACTGCACGCCTTTAATACCAGCGCTTGGTAGAAGAGCTTGGTAGATCTCTGTGTGTTCAGGGATACAGCCAGCATTGGAGACACACACCTTTAATACCTGGAGGGCTGTACATACAAGCAGTGACAAGGAGGTCACGTGTTTGGGTTTAAAACCAATGAGAAGGCAGAACAGAAAGACTATGTAAAGACATACACACAGGAAGTAGATCTCTTATAGAGAGGAAGGACCACCGCAGGATCAAGGGTAAGGTTTTAGGTCAAAGCTCTGACCTCTTGGCTTTCTCTTTTACATTGGTTCTGTGTTTCTTATTTAATAAGACTGTTAGTTACATCTACATTAGGGAGAAAACCTATTATGGCTGAAAATAAAGCTCATTTAATTTGACTCAAATTATATTTCTTGGTGGTTTACTTTCCTGTAGCAGGAATCTTAAAAGTTCTTATTAATAAAATCAAACCCAAGGCAAGTTATTGGGGTCCATGCTGGTAGATCAGAGAGACAGAACAAGCCACAGCTATCTCACCTCGCCGGATCCTCAGCTGGTCTTGTCTCCTCAGACTGGAGGCTTCTGTGTCCTCATCCCAATGAATCTCAGCTGAACTGTGTTGCTCCAAAGCCTGAAAGCTTAACCAGCCGAATGCTTAACCAACCAAATCTTCTTGTTTCTGGTCCTCACCCTTATATCTTTCTACTTTCTACCACCACTCCCTGGGATTAAAGGCTGGCTTTCTGGGATTAACGGTGTGTGTCACCATGCTTGGCTGTTTCCAATGTGGCCTTGAACTCACAGAGATCCAGAGGGATTTCTATCTCTGGAATGCTAGGATTAAAGATGTGAGTGCCACCATTTTCTAGCCTTTGTATCTAGTGGCTGTCTGTTCTCTGACCCCAGATAAATTTATTAAGGTACACAATATTTTGGGGAACACAATACCACCACACTTTCCTTTAGTGGGAATATCACTACCCATCTTGGCCACTTTCCTGGAGTTGTGATATATTTCTTCATTCCTGGTGTGTCTGTATTTTCTCTCATCTGCCTGCACCAGTCAGTTACAGTCTCCTATCCTCTTTACTCATTGGAAAATGTGGCACCATGAGGAGCCCTAAAGGATTTCCTGCCTGAAAGCCGTAATCTTTCTTACCTCCATTGTAGAGAAGCCATGCAATTTCCTGATGTTTATCCTGATCAATAACAAACCTGACATGGTTATTTTTTTTCTTGGCCTGTTGGATTAAGGATATCAGAAGCTCAAAATGGCTTGGGAGAAGTCTGAGCTTCCAGTTCAATGATCTCTTTGTTGTAGCTCCAGTCAGGAGCATTGCCCCACCAATCACACTGGAATCATAATTTCCTAGCAAAACAATTAAAGTCATAGAAACAGAAAGCAAAGTTTTTCCCAACAGTTCAATAGTGGTAATAGTGAGTAGAACTATTCCCTTTTCTAACACATGGTGCTTGGACCCATGGATCTGGGCTATGGAGAAATCTGCCTCCTGGAGAATACTACTTCAGCCCTAAGGGTTGCTGCCACTTCATTGGCTCCATAACGGTATCTTCAAAACATCATAGGAGCTGCTTCAGGGTGTTGGAGAACCTGCTCCAACCAGTGGATCCCATGATAGTGTGCCACAGATGCACCTATCTGTCTGTGGATTTTATCTTGGTCACAAGCTATACTGTGTGGAATAACATGATGGTTGAAAAGACATTCTGTTAGTCCCTGTGTGGTAGTTTTGGTAAAAATCATTTCAGGTGGGAAATGCAAATTTATATATATCTAGAATAAGAATCTGCTCCAGTAAGGAAGAAGTATTGTCCATTCCAGAGAAAGAGGTCCAATGTAGTCATCCTGTCATGACTTTGTTGGATGGTCAGCCTGGGGAATGTGACATCTCTGGGTCTCTGGGTTGGTCCTTGTTTTGGCATATCTGGCATTCAGCAGCAGGTGTAACCAAGTAAGTCTTGAAGAGTGGATACCTATGTTATTGATTTCATGCATAAACCCATATCAGCTACAATGGTAACTGTGATCATGTGCCCATGGGGCAATATGAAAAATGACTTGGGAACAAGTCTGACAGTCCATGAAATAGTTCATCATATATAATTAATTATTGACCTCCTCCTCTGCTGAATGCACTTTCATGAGCATTGTTAGGGGACAAAAATATCTTCACATTCTTTGCTCCTTTGCAGATCTGTCCAAATACTTCTTCCCCAAATGTCTTTCCAATTTTACTTTATTTCCTTATTTGGTTTTCTGTTTTCTTCTCTCATACAATGCCAACTGTCCATAATCTCCCCTCCTTCCACTCCACATAGATATACTACTCCTCTGTTTCCCTACAGAAAAGCATAGATCTCCTGGGGATAGCAACTGGACACAACATATCAAGATGTAATAATAGTAGGGACAAACCCTCATATCAAGCCTAGAAGAGTGAACCCAGAAGGAAGAAAATGTTCCCAAGATCAGATAAATATGTCAGAAACTCCTCATATTCACCTTCTTAGCTGTCTCACCAAATACTAAGCTAAAAAAACCACAGCATGTATGCAAAGGACTTATTACAGACCCATTCAGGCTCTGTGATTGTCTCTTAGGTCTCTGGGAGTCCCAATGAGCTCTGTTTAGATGAATCTGTGGGCTCTGTTTACCTGGTGTCTTTGAACCCTCCTGTAATCCTGCCTTTCTCCGTTCTTTGAGGTTCCCTGATCTCTGCCTAATGTTTGGCTGTGGATCTCAGTATCTGCTCCCATCAGCTGATGGAGAAAGCCTAACTGATGACAATTGGGCTAGGGACCAATCTTGAGGGTAACAGAATTTCATTAGGTATTTTCTCATTGATGTGTGTGTGTGTGTGTGTGTGTGTGTGTGTGTGTGTGTGTGTGTGTGTGAATAAAGATGGCACAAACTTCCAAAGATGAGCAGAGTTGGATGGATTAAAATGGGATTCTTCAAACAAAAACACCACAGGAATCCACAAGCTGATTTTAGAATTTTTATTTCATTTGATAATTTATTTGGGAAGGTATTGTCTCCAGAGATGGAGGTACCCATGGGGACAGGAAGACAACTGAACAAGGGTCCTCTACAAGAACAATAATTGTTTTTGCCAACTGAGTCATCTCTCCATTCCCACACACTGAGTTTGGAGGAAAATGTCTACTTTCTCTTCCACTTCTCTTGTAAGAAAACATTCATGTTTATTTTCTACTTTCTGAGTCCTTGAACATATGTTCTGCTCAGTCCAATCCAGACAAGTTTCTCCAAAGAAACCCTGTTGTAATGTGCTTGGGGCCAGCAACTAAAACATATTCCAGTTCCCAACTCATTGGATAAAAATCAAATCAGTACAGTAACAGGGTAGTGTATAATATAGCTGAGTACTTCCCCTCCCTTAACCTGAAAATCAACTCATTTACAGCTGTATTAAAGCCTGAGCCACTATGCTGTGTTTCCCAAATTTCAATGGAAATGCTCCACACATTCTATAGTCTACCCAGGTGTCATTGGTAACAACAACCGGCTGCTGCTTCAGGGAGACAAGTATAGGACACAGCTGACCAGTTCCTAGGATTGCTCCAAGCGTTTGAAAGGGGGCTCCAAGAATGGGAGATTTGCAGAAGCCAGGGAACGGTATGCTTCAGCCACTAAATGGGGACATGAGCCTACCATTGCCTTCCAGCCTGAGGTCTCACAGACCTCAGAAGCATGAGCTGTAATGAAATCCAGTGCCTGGGTTTTCAGCTGCCCTGAGGTGTGGAGGTCAGCCAGGACAAGAATGTGGGCAGCATTCTCCACAGAGAGGTCCCTGAAGAGGGCATCCTCACACATGACCTTCAAACGCTCCAGGCCATACCTGTCAGCTGCTGCCAGCAGAGCATCTGCCATGCTGTCCAGGTCTGGAGCTGTTCCTGTGTAAATGAAGTCCATCATTGCCTTGAAGACTTGTGGCTCTAGGTCAGAGATCTCAAAGCGATTCTTTGTGCTCTCCTCCAAGTCATGTTCAAACATGCATCTGAAAACTGGAGAGCGAGCTGCTAAGATGGCCTTGTGAGCCTGAAATTCCTGGCCAGCTACCACCAGGCAGCAGTCTGTGAATTGGGAATTCTCCTTCAGCTCTCCTAGCTCATCTGCCAATGTACATCTGGGAATTTGAATCCCTGGCTTCCTTTTCTGATCAGACATACTGAAGGAGTCCTGGACCACGCTGACCTTGCAGAGGAGGGTGAGCTGATCATCTGGGAGAAGACGAGGAGCTTGGGACAAGAGGAAATCTCGAAGGATGTACTTTTTGAATCCATAGCCAAGGCCTGGCATGAACATAAAGGCTCTTGGGCTCGTCCTGGTTTGCATTTTCTCTCCTTCTTTGCTTATGATCCAGAACTGGAACTTTGCCCAAACATGACTCTTTGGACAGCTGAGCAAAAGTAGATTAACTGACAGGTAACCTGCACTTATTTTATCGATTCCCTTTGGGTATACTCTCAAACACCATTTGTCATTGGCTCCTATTGAGAAAGTTGGGCTTATAAAGCTTTCTGTTATTTCCTCCACAATAAAACGGAAGTTGCTGATGGTCCACATGTAGGAGAAATTCTGAAGTCTGATTTGAGTGTGGTCCCATCTCTGGGCTATCTCATTGCCAGCCATTTCTCCTGGAGGTAGTTTGAAGATTAAACTGGTTCCAAAATGAAGAACTAGCAATTGTTTTCTCTTCACCTGTGAGACACAAAAATAGACATGAATTATATTTTAAGTTTTTATTTCTCATCTATTCCCTTTTTGATGGGGCTGGAGACTTGGATCTCTTAAATTTTCTATACAGATTTCAATACTAGTTACAGAGAAGACAGTGTAGGCTACTACGTACACTTACATCACTCCATTTTTCATCTAGATTGAATCTTACTTCAATGGGTAACTGGTTTTGACAATTACACACAGCTGTTGAATATTTTGGAAAATTATGTACACCACAAAATGTTGTACTAGGTTCTCTAGAGCAACAGAACATACACAAGGAATTTCTGTGTACGAAAGAAGATTTAGGGCTGCAGTCCTGCTAATCCCACATTGTCTATGATGGAAAGCCCAAGATTCCAGTACTTACTCAGTGCAGGAAGTTGGATGTGTCCACTGGTCTTCAGTATATACTGGAGTTCCAAATATTCTCTATTGCCAGGGAAGGGATGGACTTGCTGCAAGATGAGGGCAAGCAGGCAAATAACAAAGCTTCCTGCTTCCCTGTCCTTTTATGCTTCCAGAAGAAGGTGTGGCCCAGTTTAGGGTGTGTCTTCCAGCCTTAAGATCTGGATTAAAGGTGTGTGTGTGTGTGTGTGTGTGTGTGTGTGTGTGTGTGTGTGTGTGTGTGTGTGTGTTCAGGCCTTGAGATCTGAATTAAATGTTTATGTCTTTGTAGCAGGATTCTTAAAAGTTCTTATTAATAAAATCAAACCTAAGAGCCAGGTATTGGGGTGAATACTGTAAGGTCAGAGAAACAGAACAAGCCGCAGCTATCTCACCTCGCCGGATTCTCAGCTGGTCTTGTCTCCTCAGACTGGAGGCCTCTGAGTCCTCATCGGGAATGGGTCTCGGCTGAATTACTGCTCAAAAGCCTGAAGCTTAACCAGGCCAAATGCTTAACCAGCCAAAAAACTTCTAGTTTCTGGTCTTCACGCCTTATATATCTTTCTGCTTTCTACCACCATTCCCTGGGATTAAAGGCTGGCTTTCTGGGATTAAAGGTGTGTGTCACCATGCTTGGCTATTTCCAATGTGGCCTTGAACTCACAGAGATCCAGAGGGATTTCTATCTCTGGAATGCTAGGATTAAAGATGTGAGTGCCACCATTTTCTAGCCTTTGTATTTAGTGGCTGTCTGTTCTCTGACCCCAGATAAATTTATTAGAGTACACAATATTTTGGGGAACACAATACCACCACATATCTTTTTACCTCCAAGTCTGTTCTTGAATAGTATCTACTCACTTCAACTGAAAGAAAAATGTTCTCATTCCTGTGCCCTCCATTTTAGGGTTTTAGTTAATTCCATGTCTTGTTAATTTGGGAACAAGTTTATTTTGCTTATTGTAGTTCATATTAAATAAAACAGGGATGTTGTCCATTCCTACACAGCTGTTGTTTCCTCTTCTCAGGGTTTTACACCAACTCCTCCCACTAACATGATCTGGGAAGAGGTGTCTTCCTTTCCTAATCAGGTGTCTCAGTGTTCACAACTTGGAGATCAGAATGGAAGAATTTACACATGGTGGGCAAGAATCAGAGCCAGGTAAGAATTGCTGAAATTGGCAGTCAGTTTAATTCAGACTCACATTCCCCAGCATAACTCCACCAACTTGCATTGGTGCTCTTCCCCCTCACCACCCCCCAGATAATCCTCCTTGGCCATACTCTTTCAGTTCCAGTTAAGATGTGGTGTGCTAATAGTAGATCCTAAGTACCTCTCAATTCCATCATGCTGGCTGCCAAGATTCAGCTTCCCAATACCTCATAATTTTCATCCTTCACTGGTGAGTTCTGTCCTCTTTAAACCTTGAACTTGCATGCTTACACTGCTGGGCCTTAAATGTGAGACAGTATTCAGGTTTACAAAAGGTGCAGAGTATATTCAACATTTACCAAAGATGGGATTTTGAGACTGTTCCCCTTCATTTGTGATAAGTAAAATGTTCCCCACATCTATCATCTCTCTCCAGTTTATCCCATCTGTAGGGACTCACTAAGACTAGAGAACATGACAATACCTTCAGTGATTTAATCTGCTCAACAATTCCCAGTCTACCTCTCCTGAAAGTATGGCTCTGATGCTGCTCTTCCCTCAATCCAGGATAAATCAATCAACTGGTTTTGATCTCTGAAAGTTTGGTTCCACATTATGAATCTTTGGCAGGTGGCTAACTAATAGCCTCAGTGACTCTTCCTTATGTATTTAGGATCAGGGGATCAGGTACTTCAGAGTAGGAACATTCTCTCATGAGGGAACAGACTCCTGTCAGGGGCTCAATATAGGATCTTTTCATATAGTCTCTCATTCCAGGAATGGGACAGGTGGCTCTTTTATTTCAGGTAGGTGGTTTTCTGGGGGACCTGGCACAGACAAAAGGACTCGGTTTTCCAACTGGAGAAGGCACAAGTCTTAAGCAGCAGGGGTGTCCACACAACAGAGAAAGCCAACGGTCAATATAGCAAAACAAAACTTACAGTAACACATAGAAAGATTTGCAGACAAACATAAGGAGAGAGAGAGAGAGAGAGAGAGAGAGAGAGAGAGAGAGAGAGAGAGAGAGAGAGAGAGAGACTCCTTAAGAGACTCCTTGAACATGGATTTAAGCCAATAGAAATTCTCTTTTAACCAGCTGGCAACCACATGAGGTATTCTGGATTCTGTTGCAGCAACCAGCCTTTCTCTGGGTGAGATTTTAAGTACAAAATCCATATTCTAGGATAAGAAACTTCTGTTAACAAGAACAGCTAGCCAGAAGTCGCACTACGTAAGCCATAATGTCATTGTATTTCAAGCAACGTTTGAACATTTAGAGATATTCCCAGCTTGTGGACTTTAGGTGGATTTAGCCTTGGTTTTAGTTGTAACAGAAATTTGCTGTGTTTTCCACAAGTGCTGGATTTTATACATTGAATAGTACTTCTGTCATGGAGACAGGTGTACTTAGATATGGGAGCCTGCTGATGTCTGGGCCTTGTTACACAGGTGGGTCTGTGCACCATGAGAATATGGTACCCTCAGAGGTCAGAAGAGGCTGTTGGATCTCCTGGATAACTGATAACGGGGGTTACCGGCTGTTGTCAGTTACCCTTGAATGCAGTAAATTGGATGCCAGTCTTCTGGAAAGCTATCCAGCAACTTTACTGCAGAACCATTACTCTATCCTGTGGTGGTATTGTGTTCCCCAAAATATTGTGTACTCTAATAAACTTATCTGGGGTCAGAGAACAGACAGCCACTAGATACAAAGGCTAGAAAAGGGTGGCACTCACACCTTTAATCCTAGCATTCCAGAGACAGAAATCCCTCTGGATCTCTGTGAGTTCAAGGCCACATTGGAAACAACCAAGCATGGTGATACACACCTTTAATCCCAGAAAGCCAGCCTTTAATCCCAGGGAGTGGTGGTAGAAAGCAAAAAGATATATAAGGTGTGAGGACCAGAAACTAGAAGCATTTGGCTGGTGAAGCATGTGGCTGGTTAAGCTTCAGGCTTTTGAGCAGTAATTCAGCTGAGACCCATTCCGGATGAGGACTCAGAGGCTTCCAGTCTGAGGAAATAGGACCAGCTGAGGAAATGGCAAGGTGAGATAGCTGTGGCCTGTTCTGTCTCTCTGATCTACCAACATTGACCCCAATAACTGGCCTCAGGTTTGATTTTATTAATAAGAACTTTTAAGATTCATGCTACACTATCCCATCACAGTTACTTTCTTAAAGAGGATGGAACTGTTGTCAAAGACTAGTTCATATTCTAAAGCTTTGGCATCTGAAATGATTTAGGAGAAATTCAAGAGATAATATGATTTCATTTCTACATCTTTCTTTCATTTTTTAATTTATAATTTAATTTAATTTTACATATCAGCCACAGATTCTTCTGTCCTCTCTCCTCCCACTGCTCCCCACACACTCCCCCCAGCACACCCCCCATTCCCATCTCCTCCAGGGCAAGGACTCCCCTGGGGATTCACCTTAACCTGATAGATTCAGTCCTGGCGGGTCCAGTCCCCTCCTCCCAGGCTGAGCAAAGTGTTCCTGCATAGGCCCCAGGTTCCAAACAGCCAGCTCATGTGCTAAGGACAGGTCTCTGTCCCACTGCCACGGTGCCTCCCAAACATTTCAAGCTGATCAACGGTCTCACTTTTCCAGAGGGCCTGATCTAGTCTTTCATTTTTGATGGCTTTCCACTCTGCATGTCTGGCTCTCTTAGAAGTTATTCCATAGACCAAGTTAGCCTTAGACTGGCAGAGTTGAGTCAGCTTCTGCCATCAGACTATTCTGACCAATGCCATAGACTATCACATCATGCCTGGTTCAAGAATTTTCATTTAATTACAATAACTACACAGTTAGTTTTAAACAAATAACATTGAAAAGTTACCTTTAATATTAATTTAATGAATAGCAAGATTTTTATTCATCTCAATATTAATTAATTGGACTCAAATATTTTGAGTCCAATTAAATAAGCTTTATTTCCTGCCATAATAGGTTTTCTACTTAATACTGGGACTGATACAATAGCCAGGATCATAGCAAAAGTGGGGTTTTTATAACTCCAAAAATGCAAGGCTTAAGGTTTTCTGAGGGTTGGGAAGAGTGTTCCAAAGGAATTTGGGTGATGTAGGATCTTGGCTGAATTTTTTCACCAGGAGCCAATGACAAAGAGAAATAAGTGTTTGAGAGAATGCCTAAACCAGTGGATGGGGAAAGCAAAGACTATCTGTCAGTTTACTTGTTGTTCCTTAGCTGTCCAAAGAGTCATGTTAGGGCAAAGAACCTGGCTTCAGTAGGTCCATAAACCCAAACATAGCCTTCAGCAGCAATCAGGTACAGGAAGTTACCATGGACCTGGGTCACATGCCTCTTAGAATGGCATGGCCCCTGAAGTAGATTTATGTCTGAGGCTTCCATTAAATTTATGCAAATACCATGCTCTTTTATTACCACAGCTTTGAAGAACAATAGGAAATCAGGAGTGGTGAGACCTACAACAGTTCTTTTATTGTTCAGGAGTGTTTTAGCTCTCCAGTGCTTTCTGTATTTCCATATGAAGCTGATAATTGTCTTTAAAAGATATGGAAAGAATTGTGTTGAAATTTTGAAGCAGATTGCTTTTTATCTGTAGATGGCTGTTTGTAGAATGGCCATTCTTAGATGTTAATTCTACTGATCCATGAGCATGGGAGGTCTTTTTATTTTCTGTTATCTTCTTCAATTTATTCCGCCAATACTTCAAGATTTTATCACACTGGTCTTTTACTTGCTTTTTTAGAGTTACCCTAAAGGTATTTTATATTATTTAGGTATTTTGAAAAGTGTTTTTCTCTGATTTCTTTCCCAGTCTGTCTCTCTTATGTATATAGAGTATTTTATTACTGAAAAAAGATTCTTCTATCAACTCAAAAAAATCAGTAGCCCTCCTATACACAAATGATAAAAGGGCTGAGAAAGAAGTCAGAGAAACATTACACTTTACAATAGCCACAAATAATATAAAATACCTTGAGATAACACTAACTAAACAAGTGAAGGACCTTTTTGATAAGAACTTTAAATCTCTAAAGAAAGAAATTGAAGAAGATATCAGAAAATGGAAGGATCTCCCATGCTCATGGATAGGTAGGATTAACATAGTAAAAATGGCAATCTTACCAAAAGCAATCCCCATCCAAATCCCAACACAATTCTTCACAGACTTGGAAAGAAAAATACTCAACTTCATATGGAAAAACAAAAGATGCAGGATAGCTAAAAGAATCCTATACGTTAAAGCAACCTTTGGAGGCATCACCATCCCTGACCTCAAACTCTACTATAGAGCTATAGTAATAAAAACAGCTTGGTACTGGTATAAAAACCAACAAACAGACAAATAGAATCGAATTGAAGACCCTGACATTAATCCATGCACATATGAACACCTGGTTTTTGACAAAGGAGCCAAAACTATACAATGGAAAAAAGAAAGTATCTTCAACAAATGGTGCTGGCATAACTGGATCTCAATATGTAAAAGATTACAAATAGATCCATATCTGTCACCATGCACAAAACTCTAGTCCATGTGGATCAAAGACCTGAACATAAACCCAGTTACACTAAACTTAATAGAAAAGAAAGTAGGAAGCACTCTTGAACGCATTGGCACCTGAGACCATTTCCTAAATAAAACACCAACAGCACAGACCCTGAGCACAACAACTAATAAATGGGACCCCTCGAAACTGAGAAGCTTTTGCAGGGCAAAAGACACAGTCAATAAGACAAAAAGACAGCCAACAGAATGGGAAAAGATCTTCACCAACCCCACATCTGACAGAGGATTGATCTCCACAGTATATAAAGAACTCAAGAAACTAGACATCAAAATACTGAACAGTCCAATTAAAAAATGGGCTAAAGATCTAAACAGAGAGATGGGTGGTGGTGGCACACACCTTTAATCCCAGCACTCGGGAGGCAGAGGCAGGTGGATCTCTGTGAGTTCGAGGCCAGCCTGGGCTACCAAGTGAGTTCCAGGAAAGGCGCAAAGCTAAACAGAGAAACCCTGTCTCGAAAAACCACAAAAAAAAAAAAAAAAAAAAAAAAAAAAAGAGCTAAACAGAGAATTCACAAAACAAGAACACAAATGGCTGGAAGATATTTAAAGAAATGCTCAACATCCTTAATCATCAGAGAAATGTAAATAAAACGATTCTGAGATACCACCTTACACCTGTCAGAATGGCTACGATCAAAAACACCAATGAGAGTCAATGTTGGAGAGGATGTGGAGCAAAGGGAACACTCCTCCACGGTTGGTGGGAATGTAAACTTGTACAACCACTGTGGAAATCAGTATGGCGGTTTCTCAGAAAATTAGGAATTGAACTACCTCAAGACCCAGCCATCCCACTCTTGGGCATATACCCAAGGAATGCTGATTCATACCATAAAGATACATGCTCAGCTATGTTCATAGCAGCACTATTTGTAATAGCCAGAACCTGGAAACAACCTAGATACCCGTCAATGGAAGAATGGATGAAAAAAATGTGGTACATATACACAATGGAGTACTACTCAGTAGAGAAAACAATGAAAGCATGAAATTTGCAGGCAAATGGATAGAACTAGAAAAAAATCATCCTGAGTGCCTGGAACTAAGGATGAACACACCCTAGAAGCTCTATGTACTCCATACACATCCCTACATCAAGGGGCTCTGAGGCTACCACCGGATCCATTTCTGGTCTCTGGGATCTCACTGGAACCTTCAGGAATATACAAGAGTAGCCACCAGAGAAGACTGCTAGGACATGGATTTAAGCCACTGGAAAGTCCGTGTTGGTAGGCTGACAATTACACTGTGTGTTCAGGAAACCTGTGTACCAGAAAGCCTTTCTTTTTTGTTTGTTTGTTTTGTTTTGTTTTTGGGGTTTTTTCTTTTTTTTATTAAGAAATTTTCTACTCACTCCACATATTATCCACAGATCCCCCCTCCTCCCTCCTCCCACCCCTCAGCACTCTTTCCCAAGCCACCCCACATCCCCACATCCCCCAAATGGAAGTCTCCCATTGGGAGTCAGCAGAGCCCAGCACACTGAACCTAGGCAGGTCCAAGCCCCTTCCCACTGCACCAAGGCTGTGCAAGGTGTCACATCACAGGCACCAGATTCCAGAAGCCTGCCCATAGTCCAGGGACAGATCCCGAGCCCTCTGCCTGGGTGCCCACCAGGAAGCCTTTCTAAGGTGTGCATTTTTTTTTTGCTTTTCTTTTTTTTTTTTAAATATGGAACGCTTCACAAATTTGCATGTCATCCTTGCGCAGGGGCCATGCTAATCTTCTCTGTATCGTTGCAATTTTAGTATATGTGCTGCCGAAGTGAGCACTAAGGTGTGCTTTTAAGCATAGATTCCATATTCTATGGACACTATTTTGTTAACAAGAAGAGTTATCCAGAGGCGGAACTATGGAAGTTCAGCAATAGGGGTAGAACATTTAGAGCTTCCCCAACACTACAGACATTGATGGATTACACCCTTGTTTTAATTTTGGCAGTTGGTGCTGTGTAGGTGATGGATTTTGCAGCCTGAGTGGTACTTCCACCATGGAATATGGTGACATCTCACACATATTCTGGACACTGAAGCAGCTGGCCAAGGCCAACTTTTCCTGACAGAACTTGTCAATCACATTCCTCATGCAGAGGTGACAGACCAGGTTCAGATGTCAGATTTCTCCAAAGTATTAGGCAGAAACTGATCACAGGCAACCTTGGGGACCTGGAACTCAGGTTGTACTATTTATTTCTAGAGTTCACTGACAACCACACTCTTTTTTCTTTGACTTGCTCGAGAACCCTAGTGTCTCAAGGTCTTGTCTCTGGAATCTCAGTGGAAACTGCAGACACTTGTAGGGCAGCCTGAGAACCTCAGGGGATGAGGATATTTAAAAGCCAAAAGAGTCTATCCAGATGTTCAACAGATTATAAGAGACAATGAATGCAGACCCAGACTACTATACCCAGAAAAACTTTCAATTACCATAGATGGAAATATTAAGATATTCCACAATAAAACCAAATTTAAGCAATATTTATGTACAAATCCAGACCTGTAGTGATTTGCTGAAGAAAATCTCCAACTTAAGGTAAATTACTACAACCATTGAATAATATATGGAATAAATAATCTGAGAGCAGTAAAGGCAAAAGGAGGGAAACACACACATACACACAAACACCACCACCACCAAAACAACAACAACAACAAAATATAAGGAATCAATATCATTGGTCACTCAGATCTCTCAATATCAGTGGTCTTGATTCTCCAGTGAAAAGTCACAGACTAACAGAGTGGATGTGAAAACAGGTTGCATCCTTCAGCTGCAGGCAAGAAACACATCTCAACCTCAGAGCAAAGGATTGGAAATAAACATTAAAAGCAAATGGACCTGAAAAGTAAGCTAAGAAGTAAGCTGGTGTACTCACTTTTATACTAACAAAATAGACTTCACCAAAAGCTAATCAGAAGAAATAAGTAAAAACACTACATAATCATCAAAGGGAAAAGGCATCAAGATAAACAAATTCAGAAACAATAGATACCACTTAGCAAAATGAAATCAAGATCAGATATCTATTTTAAACAGACAGATAAACCCCGGTAAAAGAGTTTAATCATTAAGTCTTGCCACCAAAAGCTTCCCAGGACCAGATAGTTTTGGCACAGCAATCTAACTACCATTCAAAGAATGTATGCCCATCCTCCTCAAATTATTCCTGAAAGTAGAAACAAAGGATCATTGCCCAATTTTATAAGTCTAAAATTACACTGATGCCTAAATCACAGACCAAAACCTTATAAACACTGATGCAAAAATACTCATTAAATAATTACAAACTGCATCCCAGAATATTGAACGATAATTTGCCATGATGAACTAGGCTTTGTCCCAGATACGCAGGGATGATTCAGTATACAAAAATCAAAAAATGTAATTGACCGTATAAAGCCCCAAAAGCCCAATACTCAGAAATCCCAAAAAGACATAAACCTCATGATCATATCATTAAATGCAGAAAGAGCATTATTCAAAATCCAGTATCTTTCATGATAAAACCCAAAGACAGATAGGAACATAAGTGATATATGGAAATACAATAATGGCAGTTTAAAACAATTTCATAGTCAGCATCAACATAAATAGAGAGAAACTCAAACAATTCCACTAAAATCTGCAAGAAGACAAAGTTTTTTGATTCTCTCAGTATCTATTCAATATAACAATTTCAATCTTAAATAATTCAAAAGACAATTGACAATAAAAGAGATACAAACTGGAAAAGAAGAATAAATAATTTTTGTTTGTAGAAGATAATATATTAAACATAAGTTAGATAAACAATTCAACAAGGAATTTCCTATAGCTAATAAACACTTTAAGCATTTTAGCTTGACAAAAATCTAAGGGAGTGAAAACTCTGGTTAGGATTATTGTATGAGAGAAGAACCTATTTTCAGCAATAAAATAATAAAAAAAGTTCAGTAATCCTTCTATGTCCAAATGAGAGACAGACTAGGAAAGTAACCAGAGAAATACACCTTTCACGATAGCCTCAAACAATATAAAATATCTTGGGGTAACTCTAACAAAGAAAGTGAAATACTTGTATTATAAAAAACTTTAAGTTCAAGGAAAAAATTGAGGAAGATGTCAGAAAATGGAAAGATCTCCCATGCTCGTGGGTCAATGACATTAGCGTATAAAAATGGCCTTTCTACAAAAAGCAACCTTCAGATTCAAAGCAATCTGCTTCAAAATTTCAACACAATTTGTTCCATATCTTTTAAAGACTAGTCCCAGCTTCATATGGAAATACAAGAAGAATTAGAGAGCTCAAACATACCTGAACAATTAAAGGACTGCTCTAGGTCTCACCATTCCTAATTTAAAATTGTCCTTCAAAGATATGGTAATCAAAGAGCATGTTATTGGCATGAATTGAATGGAAGACTCAGACATAAATCTACATACAGGGGCCATGCCATTCTAAGAGGTCTGTGCTGCCACCCAGGACCATGATGACCTCTGGGCCCTGACTGCTGCTGAGAACTATATCTGGTCCATGGCCCTAATGAAACCAGGGTCTTTGCCTAAACTTGACTCTTTGGACAGCTGAGCAACACTAAGTAAACTGATAGGTAGTCTTGGGTTTTGTCATGGACCTGGTCAGCTATACTCTCAAATACTATTTCTGTTTGTCTTTGGCTATTGGTGAGAAAGTTCATCCAATTTCCTACATCACCATAATACCTCTGGAACCCTATCAACTATTCAAAAACCCTTAGCTTTGCATTTTGGGGATTATAAAAACCCCACATCTCCTATCTTCCTGGCTATCCTCTCAAACCATGGTGTTGAGAGAAAACATATTATAGCAGAAAATAAAGCTTATTTAATTTGACACAAAATATTTGTGTTGGTGGTCTTTACACTCCTTCAGTCAGAATATCACTACCCATCATGCCTGTATAAGGGAGTTGTAATATATATGTGTCTGTACCTTTTGTCATCTGCCTGGGTTAGATTGTTGGAGTCTCCCAGTATTGTTATTCATTGGAAAATGGGGTACCATGTGGAGCACTAAAGGATTTCCTGCCTGACAGGCATAATCTTTCTTAAATCCATTGTAGAGAAGCAATCCAATTTCCTAATTGTTATCTTGGTCAATCACCCCTCCTAACACTGTTATTTCATTCTTAGCCTGTTGGATTAAGGACATCAAAACCTCAAAGTGGCTTGGGAGAAGTCTGAGCTTCCAGTTCAATGAAATGTTTGTTGTGGCTCCAGTCAGGAGTTCTTCCCTTACCTTGGTCAGAAGCTATACTGTGTAAATAACATGGTGGTTGACAAGGTATTCTGTTAGTCCATGTGTGGTAGTTATGGTAAGTTCATTACATGCTTGAAAGGCAAATCCATAACTAGAATAGGTATCAACTACTGTAAGGACAAAATAGTCATCCTATCACTAAGCTTTTGGCTGGTCAGCCTGGAGAATGGTGACATCTCTGGGGCTCTGTGTTGGTCTCTGATGTTGGCAGATCTGACATTCAGCAGCAACTGTAACCAGGTCACTCTTGAAAAATGGATATCCACGTTGTTAAATGCATGAATAACCCCTATCTCAGCTACCATGGCTACTTTGATCATGGGCCCATGGGGCAATAACAAGGATGACTTGGGGAAGAGTTTGACTGTCCGACTAATGGGTCATCCTATCTACTTGATTATTGACCTCCTCCTCTGCCGAAGGCATCTTTCATGGACATTTACTGTGGACAAAAGTATCTTCACATTCTTTGCTCCTTTGCAGATCTGTCCAAATACTTCTTCCTTAAATGTCTTTCCAAGTTTTCCTTATTTTCCCCTTTGTTTTTATTTTTAATTATGTCATACAATGCATCCTGAATAGTCTCCCCTCCCTCCACTCCATGTAGATGTACTACTCCTCTGATTCCCTTGAGAAAAGCACAGGCCTCCTGGGGATATCAAATGAATACAGCATAAGAAGATGGAGTAAGAGTAGGCACAAACCCTCATGTCAAGGCTCAAGGAGCCAACCCAGAAGGAAGAAAAGGTACCCAAGATCAGACAAAACAGTCAGAGACTCCCCAATCTGCCTTTGTTAGGAGCTTCACAAAAGCCCTGAGCTAAACAACCACAGTATATATACAGAGGACTTGGTTCAGACCCATGCAGGCTCTGTGATTGCTTCTTCAGTCTCTGTGAAGCCCCATGAGCTGTATTAAGTTGAATCTGTGGGCTCTGTTGGCTGAGGTTTTGACCCTCCTATCATCCTGCCTTCCTGTCTTCCTTGAGGTTCCCTGACTTCTGCCTAATGTTTGGCTGTGGATCTCAGTATCTGCTCTCATCAGCTGCGAAAGAATGCCTACTGTTGACTGTAGCAGGAATCTTAAAAGGTCTTATTAGTAAAATCAAACCTGGAAGCCAGGTATTGGGGTTAATACTGGAAGATCAGAGAGACAGACCAGCCACAGCTACCTCACCTTGCCAATCCCTCAGCTGATCCTATTTCCTCAGACTGGAAGCCTCTGAATCCTCATCCAGAATGAATCTCAGCTGAACTGTTACTAAAAGCCTAAAATCTTAACCAGCCAATGCTTCTAGTTTCTGGTCTTCACGCCTTAGATATCTTTCTGCTTTCTGCCATCACTGCCTGGGATTAAAGGCACACATTCTGGGATTAAAGGCGTGAGTCACCATGCCTGGCTGTTTCCTATGTGGCCTTGAATTCACAGAGATCCAATAGGATTTCTGTCTCTGGAATGCTAGGATTAAAGGTTTGAGTGCCACCATTTTGTAGCCTTTGTATCTAGTGGCTATACTTTCTCTGAACCCAGATAAGTTTATTAGGGTGCACAATACTTTGAGGAACACAATACCACCAAAGTTGACGATTGGGCTAGGTACCAATCTATGAATATACAAAATTTCATTAGGTTTCTTTAATTGATGTGTGTGTGTGTGTGTGTGTGTGTCAGTGAAGACACTGAACAAACTTCTACAGCTGAGCAGAGCTGGATGGACTAAAATGGCTGTCTTTAAACAGAAACACTACTGGAATCCACAAGCTGATTTTAAAATTTTTATTCATTTTGTATTTTGGGGGGTTAAGTACAGTCTACAGAGATGTTTGTGCCCATAGAGACAAGAGGAGAACTGTACAAGGATCATCTATAAGAGCAACAATTGCTTTTGTCAACTGATTCATCTCTCTATTCCCACACACTGAGTTTGGAGAAAAATGTCTTCATTCTCTTCCCCTTCTCTTGTAATCAAATATTCAGGTTTGTTTTTTTCCTTTCTGAGTCCTTGACCATATGTTCTGCTCAGTCCAATCCAGACAAGTTTCTCCAAAGAAACCCTGTTGTAATGTGCTTGGGGCCAGCAATTAAATATGAATTCCAGTTTACAACTCATTAGACAAAAATCAAACCAGTACAGCAACAGGGAAAAGGCTGAGTAGATTGTACCAGAGTCCAGACCTTCCCCTCCCACACCCTTCCATTCAACTCATTTACACCTGTATTAAAGCCTCATCCACCATCTGTATTTCCCCAGATTCACTGTAAATGCTACATAGGTCCCATAGTATACCCAGGTGTAATTGATAACTACACTGGCTGCTGCTTCTGGACGAAACATGTAGGTCACAGCAGACCAGGTACTAGGGTTGATTTAGGCTTTTAAGTTGGCTGCCGGAAAGGGCGGTGAGCAGAAGCCAGGGAATGGTATGCTTCAGCTACCAACTGGTGACATGTCTCCACTATTGTCTTCCAGCCTGAGGTCTCAGAGACCTCAAAAGCATGTGCTGTAATGAAATCCAGTGCCTCAGTTTTCAGCTGCCTTGCTCTATGGAGGTGAGCCAGGAAGAGAGTGTGGGCAGCATTCTCCACAGAGAGGTCCCTGAAGAGGGCATCCTCACACATGACCTTCAAACACTCCAGGCCATACTTGTCAGCAGCTGCCATCACAGCAGCTGCCATGCTGTCCAGGTCTGGTGCTTTTCCGGTGTAAATGAAGTCCATCAATGTCTTGAAGACTTGTGGCTCTAGGTCATGGATCTCAAAGCGGTTGTTTCTGCTCTCCTCCATGTCATGTTGAAACATGGCTCTGAAAACTGGAGAGCGAGCTGCTAAGATGGCCTTGTGAGCCTGAAATTCCTGGCCAGCTACCACCAGGCAGCAGTCTGTAAACTGGGAATTCTCCCACAGCTCTCCTAACTCATCTGCCAATGTGCATCTGGGAACCTGAATTCTTGGCTTTCTGTTCTGGTCAGAGATGGGCATAGAGTCGTCAACCATACTCACCTTGCAGAGGAGGGTGAGCTGGTCATCTGGGAGAAGCCATGGTGCAAAGGACAGGAGGAGGTTTCGAAGGATGAACTTTTTATATCCCAGTTCAACACCTGGATCGAACCTAGAGACAATAGGTTTGCTCTCTCCGTGGGTTGTCTCTCCTTCTGTGCTTAACATCAAGAACTGGAACTTTGCCCAAACAGGACTCTTTAGACAGCTGAGCAACACTAGGTAAACTGACAGGTAATCTGCACTTTCATCATCCACTCCCTTCGGGTATACTCTCAAACACCATTTGTCATTGGCTCCTATTGAGAAAGTTGGGCTTCGAATGCTTTCCTGAATTTCCTCCAGAATAAAACGGAAGTTGCTGATGGTCCACCTGTAGTAAAAATTCTGGACGTTGATTTGGGTGTGGTCACATCTCTGGGCTGTCTGGTCTCCTGACATTTCTGGAGGTAGTTTGAACATTAAACTGTATCCAAAATGAAGAGCTAGCAATTGTTTTCTCTTGACTCTGTGGGATACAATAATTGAACTGGTTTAGATTTTCAGTTTCTATTTCTCATCTGTTCCATCTTCTATGATGGTGGAAACTTGGGTCTGAAATTTTCTATCCACATTTCAATACTAGTTTCAGAGAAGACAGTGTAGGCTACTAGGGACTCTTACATCACTGTTTTTTTTCTAGATTGAATCTTAGGTCAATAGGCACCCAGTTTTCATAACTATAGACAACTTGAAAATTTGGAACATTTTATACACTCATATCAAAGATGTTATACTAGGGTTCTGCAGAGTAACAGAACATATATAATTAATCTTTCTGTGTATGAACAAAGGGGATTCACTAGAATGACTTAGGGCTGTAGTTCTGCTATTCCCACATTGGCTAGCTGTGAAGAGAAAATCCAAGAATCCAGTACTTACTCAGTCCAGGAGGTTGGACGTGTCCCTGGGTCTTCAGTATATGTGGGAATTCTGAAGAAAAATTCTCTAATGCCAGGGAAGGGATGGAATGGCTACAAGGTGAGGGCAAGCAGGCAAAGAGCAAGGGCTTCTTCCTTCCATGTCCTTTTATATGCTTCTAACAGAGGGTGTGGCCCAATTTAGGGTGTGTCTTCTAGTCTCCAGATCTGGATTAAAGGTGTGTGTCTTCAGGCCCTGAGATCTGTATTAGATGTTCGTTTCTTTTTACTTTCAAAGTCTGTATTTGAAGTGTATCTACCTACTTCAACTTAAGCAAAACATTTCTCACCATTTTGCCCTCCATATTAGGATCTTAGTTAATTCCATGTCTAGTTAGGTTGAGAATCAAGAATAACCACCAAAAGTGTATTTTGCTTTCTGTGGTTCATCTTCTGTTTAATACGGGTTTGTGTCCATTCCACAGAGCTGTTATCTACTCTTCTAGGGGTTTTACACTGATTCCTACCACTAACACGATCCAGGAGAGGTGTTTTCCTTACCCTGTCAGGGGACTCACGGTTCACAACATGGAGGTCAGGGGTAAGAATTCATATACGGTGGGTAAGAAGCAGAGCCAGGCAGGAACCCTGAAAGTGACAGTCTTTTTTCCTGACTTTTATTCATCCAGACTGACAGTCCCCAGGATGGCGCTACCAACTTTTGATAGTGGTCACTCCCTCACCCTAAGATAATCCTCTTTAGAAACACTCTTCCAGATCCAGTTTAGGGTGTGCTATGAGAAGATCCTAAGTGTTTCTCAATTCCATCATGCTTACTGCCAAGTTTCAGCTTCTTAATACCTCATAATTTTCATCCTTCATTGGTGAGTTCTGTCCTCTTTAAACTTTCAACTTCCATGCTTTGCTAGGACTTCAAAGAGAGATAGGATAACAGTGTGTGGTATGCAAAATGAAAAAAAAACTTTAAATAAATAAGCAAACCATTTTTAAAAAGTGAAACCCCATTCTGGTTTCCAAATAGTGCAGAAAATATTCAACAGTTACCAAAGAAGGGGTTTTGAGACTGTTCACCTTAGAATGTGATGTCTTAAATGCTCCCCACATCTGTCATCTCTCTCCAGTTCATCAGGTCTTGAGAGATTCACTAAGCCTTGAAGACATGAAGATACCTCAGTGATTCAATAAACTCAGCAATCCCAGCCTAGGTCTCCCAAAGTCTGACTCCAGTGCTGTTCATCCCTCAATACAGAATACATCAATCAACTGGATTTGATGCCTAAATTTTTGTTTCCTCTTAGGAACATTTGGCAAGTGACTATCTAGTAACATCAGTGACTATTCTCCATGTGGGTTTGGGGTCAGAGTGGCAGATACTGCTTCCCTCAAACTCTCTGGTCCTGGGCTTTTTTTTTCTGGTGGGGAGACTTTTAGTGATTATGCTATTTTACTAGGATTTATTGGTTTGTTTAGAACACATGGATGACCTTGATTTCATTTTGCTAAGTGGGACCTATTGTTTATGACTTTGTTTATCTTGGTGCCCTTAGATGGGTCTGGAAGACTGTTTCTAAGCAGTGTTGTACCCCAAGGGTTTAGGGTCTCGAGTGGGCACCCCAAGAACCCAGACTCCAGTCCAGTTGATGCAACAGCACGAGGTTTTTATTGAAGCAACTGTACAGACGGGGAAACTCTGCTTGTAAGAGCAAGAGTCACATCTTACTGCAGCCACATGAGGGTTTTAAAAGGAAAAACCCACCAAAGCCATAAGATTACAATTCCCATACAATTTCGTTTCACAAGATCATAGTCTGATCACAGAGTGGGTACAGTCAGGTCCCCATGTACATTCTTCTGGAAACCTCAAGCGGGGTATCAGGGCGGGAGTGGAGTTTACACAAAAGTCACAGTGGTCCTTCCTGGAACACTTGCAACTATCCCAGTCACAGTTGAGCACATCTCTTAACAGAAATCTTTTTACATTTTTACCTTGTTACAGGTTGAATAATAGCTGAGTCAGGTGGCCCTTGAAACTAGTTTTTTTTTTTTTAGTTCCTTATTTTCTGGGGCTTGGGGGTGTAAGCCTGAAGGGTTAGGGTCTTTCAGAAGGATTATCTGAGAGGCAGGGGAAAGACCACCACTAAAGTTTGTTGGAGTCATCCTGGGACTCTGGGTCTGGATGGAATAAAAGGAGGAAAGAATAGAGTCAACCTCAGGAGTTCCTGGCTCTGATTCCACCTCACCATGTATGATGTTTTCACCTGCCATCCATGTTGTGAAAACTAAGACCACTGACAAGTTAAGAAAAACACCCCTTCCCTGATGGTGTTTATAGCAGCAGTCATTGTAACAACATACAAGAGTAAATAATAGCTATGCAAATGTTGACATGATCCCTCACTGATGGAAGACAAACCACAAGAAATAACACACCCTTGTGATGGCTATTCTTGGTTCTCAACTTCACTATATCTGGAATTAACAAAACACCAAAATTGAGAGCACACCTGTGAGAAATTATTGCTTAATTTGAAGTAGATAGATCCATGTTAAACAAGGACTTTTGAGGAAGGAAGACACACACCTTTAATCCAGACCTAGAGGTTTGGGGACACACCTTTAATTGGTGCTACTTCATTTTTTTAATAACTACATATTATTCACCACTTATATATTCTCCTTCATGATAATGTCTCTGCTAAATTGTTTTAAAAAATTATACTAGACCTTTGTTTTGCTTTCTCTTACATTTAATTTTTGTGTGTTTGGGTTTTTGAGTTTAAGCCACTTAAGAAGGACAGCCTCAACTCAAATGAACTGTTTCCCAGGGCTCCCCTTAAACTCCCTATGTATTCCAGGCTGCCACTGCAGATTGCCATTGCCTCCTGAATATAATTAAAAAGGACATCACTGTTTCCAGACTCTGAATCTGTTCTTTGAGGAGGAGGTCATATTAAAGGATGTGGACCTCAAACATCCAAGATTCCTACTTCCTCTGTTTCCCAATGCAAGCCTAAGCCAAAGAAGGAAGATTAAATTATACATTTATTACATATATGGAGGAAATATAGTTAATTTGACCTATTTCTAGACATTTTTCACAATGACCTTCCTGCATATAAGCAATCCTCCAAAGCCAGTCCCAAGAGTATCTTGAGCTGTAAGGGTTAACCACACACACAGTGAAAAGTAACTTTCAGCCTGATTTGGGTTCTTTCCCTTTCTGTTTTTGAAAGGGAGTGTCCTTCCACAGTCTTGACTGTCTTTGAACTCATTGTATAGACCAAGCTGGATGAAAACATAGAGATCTGCCTACCTCTGTCTTTTGAGGCCTGGTATCAAATGTTTGAATTCTTAAATTATTAGAGAGACAACAGTAAAATGATTGGCAAGGGCAGGAATAAGACATACTGAAAAAATATTCTTTTCTTTCTTTCTTTTTTTTTTTTTGGTTTTTTGAGACAGGGTTTCCCTGTGTAGCTTTGTGCCTTTCCTGGAACTCGCTTTGTAGACCAGGCCAGACTCTAACTCACAGAGATACACCTGCCTCTAACTCCTGAGTGCTGGGATTAAAGGCCTGTACTACCACTGCCCAGCCAAAAATTACTCTTAAATTAGTAGAATGTGGGTGGTAGGCCCTATGCACTCAAGCACTCAGAGCCTGAGGGAATGTATTCAAGAGTTCTCTGGCCTGGGCTGTATACTAAGTTTCACCACAGCATGAAGAAATGAAAGAAAACAACAGGGAGACATTAAAATATTTCTCTCCACCTTTGAATTTTGCTTGATTTTTCTCTTGCCCCCTGCCCAAAGCAGAAAGAGATTTTTCTCATGGTCTCTGTGTCTCCATATATGTATATATAGTTATTTCATTGTTTTGTTTTTATTTTAAGACTGTCTTGCTGCAGAGCCAGGCTAGCTTTGAACCTACATTCCTTTCACCTCATCCTCGTAGGTAAGAAGATTATGCTTGAGCACCACCCATCCTGACTCTTGACCCCTTTAAGGAATGCTCTGGAAAATAAATAAATCGAAATATTCTATGAGTCTCTGACATCCTCCACTTGATCTCTAGGCAGCATTCTTCTCTCTGTGGTATTGCACATATGCATGCTCTCATCTGTGGGCAGCTGCATCTGTATGTTTTGCAGGAGATAAAGTCAGGAATGTCCAACATGTTAGGCAAGTTCCCTACTTCTGAACTATATTTTCACACTTTACCCTCCTTGGGCCTTCCCTTCATTTCTTCCTTTCTTAAGGCTCATCACTGTTCCAAAGAGAACTTGTTCTAACAAGGACACAGAACACTTGGCACTGTAATTTTGAGATGGATGTTACTCATTCTTTGTTGTATGGGGACATGGGGATTCACATCTCTAATCTCAGCACTCACAGAGTGTAAGATTTGGGGACCAATCTGCTCTACATCAGGAATTCTAGATAGGCACAACTACCTAGTGAGATCATATCACAAATTAATAAAATTAATAGTAATGATGATGATGATGATGCTTTAAGTATACTAATAAAAATAATAATGATGATCTGTAGTTATATACATCTCGTTTGGCATTGAAAATTATAAATTTACAGACTCAAGTTCCAGTTGCTTTTGTGATACTATCTTACAAGGACTCAAACATACAGTATGGCTAGTTAAGAAAGGGAATGGCTCAGCTGCATTTAGCCTACTGGCTATGGGTGAGATAGGACCTCTGTTGGTCATTTCTGTGTCAAATACACAGATTGCAAGCCCAGTGCCACATTGAGATCTTTGGTAGCAGTTAATTCTGCAGCTCATACACGATTGAGCCTGTATGATAATGAGTATTCAGAGATGGGTAATGTCTGGGGGGCGCTCACCAACCTGAGACAGAGCACCTGTGTGGACTGGGCAGGCGTCTCCATGACGGGTAAGGTGACCTGTTGACATCTCACACAACCCAAATCAGAAGCTCATTTTTTAATAAAAGAGGGACCTGTAGGTCCCTGGCCCCCATTTATGTAACTGTTGCCTTGCTTGTGGACCTTAACCTTGATATCCTCCCTGTGCTAATTCCCTGCCAGTTTCCACCCTCCTGAATGCTTAAGGAAAGTTCTTTGTCTGTGTATCCTGAATAATGGGCATTAACAGCTTAGATGCAAGATTATAAAACATCAGTAGCAAACTTATACCCTCCGGGGTTCTCCCTTGTGCTGTAAGCCTGTATTTAAGACCTCCTCCCTCCTTCAATAAATGACATTCAGCATTTAAAATTTATATATATATATATATATATATATATATATATATATATATATATATATATTTATAATTGTGAATACTGTGAATGTAATCTATGAATACCACAAATGTGATTAATATCATGAGCATAATTAATGAATATCATGAGTATAATTAAAAAATAAAATAATAATAACAATCATAATAATAATAATAATAATAAAGTCTTGATGTTCTTTATTAATGTTAAAGACAAGCTTTCTATACCATTTGCTAAAAACTAACAGTGTGGTTAAGGTAATTAAATAGAAATTCATGAACTAGGCATGATGTGGTATTCTAGGGCTTTGACCACAGTAGTCTGAAGGCAAAGGCTGACTCAACTCTATGTGTCTGAAGCTAATTTGGTCCATAGAGCATCTTCTAGGAGAGCCAGACATGCAGAGTGAAAAGCCATTAAAAAAGAAAGAACAAGGAACATAGGAAGGAAATCATGACTATCTACCTGTTTGTGGGAGCCTACAGAGGTTTCCTAGTGAGATCCGTGCTTGCTTTACCTAGCAGGACTGCCTAAGAGGATGACTGGACCATGGGCCTAGATGCCAGGTGTTTGGGAGGGTCTATACTTGGTTGTATCTAGCAAGGGGGAGGTCTTTTTCTCCTCTCCTTGGCATTGTTATAAAAAGCCCTTTTGAATAAAGTTCTGGGCCATTGGGCACTGACGCAGGTCCTCCTGAAGCTATCTTGTAATTCTGTCTTCCTTCTTCTCGGCTAGGCCTATCATTCTAAGTTCTGCATTCCTCTCTCCTCCTCATAGGAACCCTGTAAAAGGTGGGGGCTGGTCCCCCACACCACTTGAATTCCTCCTAAAATATTTCAGACTGCCAAAGCTTTAGAGAACAAACTAGTTTTTCAGAGCTGTTCCATCATCTTGGAACCCAATCTAAAGAGAAAGCTGGACTCAAACATGCAGAGATCTATCTCCCTCAGCCTCCTGAGGGCTGAGATTAAATGCTTGGCTTTTTTAATTCAATTTTTATTGATTCTTTGTGGGTTTCACGTCATACATCCAGAGTCATCCATCTCCCTGTCCCTTCATATCCACCCTCCACCCTTACAACTTCTCCCACAAAACAAAACAAATTTCAAAAGAGAAACAAAAAAATCAAAACAAAAGCAACCAAACTAACTACCACACAAAAATAATGTCCCAGGGTGGAATCTGTAGTGTGACATAGTGAGTCCCCCAGTGTACCCTTTAGTCCATCTTTACTTTACTTTACATCTTTACTTGTAAGTGTTCATTGCAATGAGTCAGTGTTCTGGTCTGAGGTCTCTGGCTTCTCCTATACTGCTACATGGGTCCTCACTGGGTCTCCTCTTGGATAACCTTCATTGTTGCCTTGTGTCATAGAGATCCTTTGTGTCACAGAGATCCTGTAGCTTTGGGTCTGTAGGTCTAGCCACTTCACATGCTCCAGCAGTTCATACATGAGGTGAATGTTGGATGGGCCACCTCATAGTCCTGGTTCTGGGCTTGGGTGGTAGCTGGGTTGGTCAGCCTCCCAGCTTTCCCTCATGGACACCAATAAGGTGAGTTCTCTATCATTGCCGTTGCTAGCTCACCCACTGCAGCAGGCAGCAAGGAGTACAGTCACCTCTCCTGTCCTCTCACCCTCAGGCTGTCTCACCTGCACCACCACCCCACCAACAAGATCAGATCTACTTTGTCGTCCTTATGAGGTATCAGAACTGGTGTCCTGGTGGGGTGTCAGAACTAGTGGGACTGGGAAGCAAGAATGCCCAGGATCCATGATGTGAAATTTCCAAATAATCAGTAAAAATATTTTGAAAAAATCGGGGGAGAATTTGTGTGGAATCCATAGGAGATTTTAGCTGGGTGGTTGGGTGGGTGGGGAAGAAAGCTGCAGCTGGTGTTCTGTTGCAATTCTAGGGATGAGACTGGGCGATTGGATTTGGAGGGAAGGAGGAAGTTCTTCAGTTGGCTTACCTATTTCTTTGTCTTGTTCTGCTGGTGTATTCTTAGTGAATGCCTGCTGGTGTTGGAGGCTGGGATGATGGGTTGAGTTGGGGGAAGCAAGATTGGGGAAGAAGATCTTTGTGAACCAGTGGGGATAGGGTCTGACAGGAAAGAGACCACAGCAGATTTTCTACTACAGAGGAGAGGATGACACCAGGAAAATTGAAAGTAGAGGAGCAAAAGTAGAGGTGTGGATCTGCATTCAGTCTACTTGTTTCCCTGGAAAGAGTGGGTTAGCAAGGGTGCCTTGCTGAGTTGGGAGCTGGGACAAAGCAATGAGTCGGGGGTGGGGAGGTTAGAAGGGGAAGATGTATGGGATCTGCACACATGGGTGCAGAGAAGGTTTCAGAGTGCTCTGCTGCAGAGCTTGGGATGAGACTGGGGGATTGGATGTGAAAGAACAGATAGAGCAGAAAAGAGCTGAAGGCAGCCTACCTCGTTTTCTGGCACACATGGCCTAGAGTTGTGGTTTGTAACCTGTGTGTCCCAGTGCAATCCATGATCTTGGGCCAGAGTTACACCTCTCTGAGAATTTAGTATCTTGGTCAGAAGCTATACTGTAAGGAATACCATGAGAGTTGACAAGGCATTCTGTTTGTCCTTGTGTGGTAGTTTTGGTAAAATCATTACAGGCAGGAAATGCAAATATGTAACTAGAATAAGTATCTACTCCAGGAAGGACAAAGTGGTATCCATTCCACAGAGGAAGTAGCCCAATGTAGTCATCGTTTTATGACTTTGTTGGCTGGTCAGCCTGGAGAATGGTGACATATCTTGGGCTCTGTGTTGGTTGCTGTTTTTGGCAGATGTGGCATTCAGCAGCTGGTGTCCAGCAGCTATAACTAGGTCACTCTTGATGAGTGGATATCCATGTTGTGATTCCATGCATAACCCCTATCTCAGCTACCACAGGTACTTTGATCATGGGCCCATTGGGTAATAATGAGGATTCCTTGTTGCTGGAGGGCTTCTCTCCAGGTTCCACCAAAAGCCCCGCAGTCCCACAATCCTCATATAAAATAATCACTCTGACGCTTATATTACTTATAAACTGTATGGCCGTGGCAGGCTTCTTGCTAACTGTTCTTATATCTTAAATTAACCCATTTTTATAAATCTATACCTTGCCACGTGGCTGGTGGCTTACCGGCATCTTTACATGCTGCTTCTCCTGGCTGTGGCTGCAGTGTCTCTCTCCCTTCTTCCTGTTTCCCCAATTCTCCTCTCTCTTTGTCCCGCCTATACATTCTGCCTGGTCACTGGCCATCAGTGTTTTATTTATATAGAGTGATATCCACAGCAGATAGCTTATTACAGAGTCTGACTGTACATTAAGTGGGTCATCCTATCTACTTGATTATTAAACTCCTCAGATGAAGGCAATTTTTATGAGCGTTCACAGGGGACA
Organism: Peromyscus maniculatus bairdii; assembly: GCF_049852395.1. Lineage (NCBI taxonomy): Eukaryota > Metazoa > Chordata > Mammalia > Rodentia > Cricetidae > Peromyscus > Peromyscus maniculatus. The sequence continues at coordinate 73,727,692 of NC_134857.1, forward strand.
AAAAAACTTCACATTAGCTGTTCCTTTGCAGATCTGTGTAAATACTACTTCCTGAAATGTATTTCCATATTTCTAGTTTTCTTTTTCGATTTTATTTTTTCTTCTCATACCGTCCCATCTGACCACAGTCTCCCCTCCCTCCACTCCAAATCCATATATTACTCTGTTTCCCTTCAGAAAAGCAAAGGTCTCCTGGGGATATCAAATGAACACAAGATAACAAAATGTAATTATAGTAGGCACAAACCCTCATATCAAGGCTGGAGAAGCCAACTCAGAAGGAGCCAATATCTGACAAACAGTTCAGAGACTCCACACACTCCTGCCATTAAGACTTCCACAAACCCCCTGAGCTGAACAGGCACATTAAATACACAGAGGACTTAGTACAGACCCATGCAGGCCTTGTGATGGCCTCTTCAGTGTCTATGAGCCCCTATAAGCCCTGTTTAGTTGACTATGTGAGCTCTGTACCCCTTGTGTCTTTGATGCCTCCTACAACCTGGCCTTTCCTTCTTCCTTGAGGTTCACTGAGTTCTGCTCATTGTTTGGCTATGAATCTCAGTATCTGCTCCCAACAGCTGTTGGAGAAATCCCACCTGATGTCCATTTTACTAAGCACCAATATCCCAGTGTAACAGAATTCATTAGGTATTGTCTCATGGATTGTGTGTGAGAATGTGTGTGTGTGTGTGTGTGTGTGTGTGTGTGTGTGTGTGTGTGTGTGTGTGTAAGTGAAGACACTGCACCAACTTTTACAGCTGAACACAGCTGGATGGACTAAAATGGCCGTTTTCAAACAAAAACACCATGGGAATCTATAAGCTGATTTTACAATTTTTATTCATTGGATATTTTATTTTGGAAATTTATTTATTAGAGATAGATGTGCCCATGGAGACAAGAGGAGGACTGAATAAAAGGACCTGTGCAAGATCAACAATTGCTTTTGCCAAGTGAGTCATCTCCCCTGTCCCAAACACTGAGTTTGGAGAAAAACTTTCTTCATTATCTTTGCTTCTCTTGTAATCAAACATTCATATTTGTTTTCTCCTTTATGAGTCCTTGATCATATCTTCTGCTCTATCCAATCCAGAGAGTTTCTCCAAAGACATCCTGTTGTAATGTGCTTGGTGCCAGCAGTTAAAATGAATTTCAGATTCTAACTCCTTAGACAAAAATCAACCCAGTATAACAACAGGGTAGAGGCTATGTAGATGGTACCAGAGTCCAAGGCTCCCTGTACCTCAACCTGACATTGACTCCTTTACATCTGTTTAAAGCCTCAGCCACAATGCAGTTATTCCATAGATCCACTGGAAATTTTCCACACATCCCATAGTCTAGCCAGGTATTGGTAACACCATGAGTACTGCATCTGGGAGACAAGTGTAGGACAAGGTTTGCCAGGTCCTAGGATCACTTCAAGCATTTAATAGGGTGCTCCAGGAAAGAGTGGTGAGCAGGTAAGGAACCATAAACTTCAAACACTAAGTGGGGACATGAGCCCACCATTGTCTTCCAGTCTGAGGTCTCAGAGACCTCAGAAGCATGAGCTGTAATGAAATCCAGTGTCTGGGTTTTTAGCTGCCCTGAGCTGTGGTGGTCAGCCAGGAAGAGAGTGTGGGCAGCATTCTCCACAGAGAGGTCCCTGTAGAGGGCATCCTCACACATGACCTTCAAACGCTCCAGGCCATACTTGTCAGCAGCTGCCAGCAAGGCAGCTGCCATGCTATTGAGGTCTGGTGCTGTTCCTGTGTAAATGAAGTCCATCATTACCTTGAAGACTTGTGGCTCCAGGTCAGGGATCTCAACACGATTCTTCCTGCTCTCCTCCATGTCTTGTTGAAACATGGCTCTGAAAACTGGAGATCAAGCTGCTAAGATGGACTTATGAGCCCAGAATTCCTGGCCAGCTACCACTAGGCAGCAGTCTGTCAACTGGGAATTCTCCCACAGCTCTCCTAGCTCCTCTGCCAATGTGCATCTGGGAACCAGAATTCCTGGCTTCTTGTTCTGGTCAGAGAGGCTCAAAGAGACCGGGGCCATGCTCACCTTGCAGACAAGGGTGATCTGGTCATCTGGGAGAAGCCAAAATGCATGGGACAAGAGAAAATCTTGAAGAATGAACTTTTTGTAACCCCAGTCTTGTCCTGGCACTAACCTAAATGCTCTTGTCTCTTCTTGACTTGTGTATTCTCTCCTTCTGCACTTATGATTCAGAACTGGAACTTTGCCCAAACAGGACTCTTTAGACAGCTGAGCAACACTAGGTAAACTGACAGGTAATCTGCACTTTCTTCATCGACTCTGTTCGGGTGTACTCTCAAACACCATTTGTCATTGGCTCCTATTGAGAAAGTTGGGCTTCTAATGCTTTGCCGCATTTCCTCAGCAAAAAAGGGAAGTTGCTGATGGTCCACCTGTAGGAGAAATTCTGATCGCTGATTTTTGTGCGCTCCCATCTCTGGGCGATCTCATCTCCTGCCATTTCTCCTGCAGATAGTTTGAAGGTTCAACTGGATTGAAAATGAAGAACTCGCAATTGTTTTCTCTTCACCCTGTGAGACAATAACAGAGAGGATTTTGATTTTAGTTTTTCTTTCTCATCTGTTTCCTTTTCTACCAGTTTGGAAACTTGGGTCTCTGATATTTTCTATGCAGATTTCAATGCTAATTTCAGAGAACACAGTCTAGGCTACTTGATACCCTTACATTACTCCATTATTTTCTAGATTGAATCTTAGGTCAATAGGTAACTTGTTTTGACAATTATACACAGCTTTTGGATAGTTTTGATCACTCATTCTATTAATTCATATCAAAAATGTTGCACTAGGGTTCTCTAGAGGAACAAAATATATACAAAGAATTCCCCCCTGTCTCATATATATATATATATATATATATATATATATATATATATAAAATCAAAGGGGATTTATTAGAATGACTATGGGCTGCAGTCCTGCTATGCCCACATTACCTTTGAAGGGAAAGGCCAAGATTCCAGTACTTACTCTGTCCAAGGACTTTGGATATGTCTGCTGGTCTTCAGTATATGCTGGTGTTCCAAAAATTCTCTATTGCCAGGGTAGGGATGGACTTGCTGCAAGGTGAGGGCAAGCAGGCAAATAGCAAGAGCTTCCTTCTTCCATGTCATTTTATGTGCTTCTAACAGAAGGTGTGGCCCAATTTAGGGTGTGTCTTCCAGCCTTAAGATCTGGATTAAAGATGTGTTTGTCTTCAGGTCTTGAGATTCCGATTAAATGTTTGTGTCATTTTACCTCCAAAGTCTGTCCTTTAAATGGATCTACCTACATCAAATGAAGCAAAACACTTCTCTCTGTTGTGGCCTCCATTGTAGGGTTTTACTTAATTCCATGTCTTGTTAAGTTGGGAACCAGCAAAAACCAGCACAAGAGTATTTTGCTTATTGTGGATTCATGTTAAATAAAACAGGGATGGTGTCTATTGCTACACAGCAGTTATTTCCTCTTCTCAGGGTTTTGCAATAAGTCCTCCCACTATCATGATCGGGAGAGAGGTGCTTTCTTACTCTCTCAGGGGTCTCACTGTTCACAACATGGAGTTCAGTGTGGAAGAATTCATATGTGGTGATCAAGTAGCAGAGCCAGGCAACAACTCTGAAAGTGGCAGTTTTCTTTCATCCAGACTTACATTCCCTGGGATGTCTCCATATACTTTCAGTGGTGATCTTGCCCCTCCCTGTCAGATAATCCTCCTTGCAAAAACAGTTCTGGATCTACTAAGGGTGTGCTATGGGAAGATCCTAAGTTCTCAGTTCCATGAACCTGACTGTCCTGATTCAGATTCTCAATACCTCATAATTTTCATCCTCCAATGCTGAGTCCTGTCCTCTTTAAACTTTGAACTTCCATGCTTACTCTGATGGACCTTAAAAGTGAGACAGTATTCTGCTTTTCAAAGGGTGCAGATATATTCAACAATTACTGAAGAAGGGGTTTTGAAACAGTTCTTCTTAGAATGTGATCTGTAAAATGCTCCCCACATCTATCACCTCTCTCAATTTCATCATGTCTAGAGGGACTCACTAAGCCTAGAGGACTGGGAAATACCTTCAGTGATTCAATAAACTCAGCAATTCCCTTCCTAGCTCTCCTGAAATCTGGTTCTAATGCTGCTCATCCCTCAGTTCAGAATAAATCAATTGGTTTTGATCTCTGAATTTTTGGTTCCTCATTTTGGAACCTTTGGCAGGAGGCTAGCTAGTAGACTCTGAGACTTTTCTGTATGTGTTAAGGGCCAGTGGCAGAAACCCCTTCCCTCAAATATCTCATTTGTAATGAAGTTTGACAATTCCTACAAGACCCCTCATTTTTAAGTCAAGTGCTCCACCTGTAAGTCCTGACCTTCCATGAGCATGCTCCTCCAGAGTGGGAGCAATTCTCTCAATGGGGAACTGACTCCTGCCTGGGTCTCAAGTACAAGATCTTTTCATATAGTTTCTCATTCCAGGAATGGTTTTATTTCAGGTAGACAGTTCTCTGGGGGACATGCTACAGCCAAAGTGATTCAGATTCCCAACAGGAAGAGACAAAGTCTTAAGCAGCAGAGGTGTCCCCACCAGAGAAATCCAACAGTCAATACAGAAAAACAATAAAAGTAACATGTAGAATGACTTGCAAAAAACACAACACAACAACAACAACAACACACACACACACACACACACACACATATATATATATATATGAGACAGAGACAGAGAGAAGAGACTGAAAATGGATTTAGGAAAATAGAAAATCTTTCTTAGCCAGCTGGCAAACACATGAGATATTTGGGATTCTAGTGAAGCAACTAGGCCTTTCTTAGTGTGGGCTTTTAAGCAAAATTCCATATTCTGGGTTGACAAACTTCAGTTAATAAGAAGATAGCCCAAACTGGCACTACAGAAGCCAAAATTGTTACTATATTTGAAGCAAGGTTTGAACATTTAGAGATATTCCTAGAACTATGGAGTTTGGTTGATTAAGCCTTTGTTTTAGTTGTGGCAGGGGTTACTGTTTTTTTTCAGCAAGTGCTGGGTTTTACACCTTGAATGGTACTTCCTTCATGGAGACAGTTGTGCTTACCCATGTTGGCCTGCTAATGTCTGGTCCCTCTTATATACATGGGTCAGTGCACCATGAGCATATGGTACCTCACAGGCTGAAAGAAGCTATTGGATCCCCTGGATAACTGGATAACTGGATAACTGCATTACTGACTGTTGTCAGCTGACTTGTTAATGAAGTGAGTTGGATGGCAGTCTTCTGGAAAGGTATTCAGCACCTTTGACTGCTGAACCATTTCTCCATACCATCACAGTTACTTTCTTAAGGAGGATGGAACAGCTCTGAAAGACTAAATCCTTTCTAAATCATTGGCATCTGAAATATTTTAGCAGGAATTCAGAGGTAATAATGATTTCATTCCTATTTCTTTCTTTCATTTTTAATTGTTTTCTACTCTCCATGTCTGGCTCTCCTAGATGTTGCTCTATGGACCAAGTTAGACCTCAGACTAGCGAGTTCAGTCAGTCTCTCCCTTCAGACTGCTCTGATCAATGCCATAGACTTTCAGATCATGCCTAGTTCATGAATTTCTCTTTAATCACAGTAACCAATACTGTTAACTTTAAAAAAAAATGATATTGAAAGTTTACCTTTAATATTAATTTAATGAATAGCAAGAACTTTTATTCATTTCAATATTAATTGAGTCAAAATATTTGAGTCAAATTAAATAAGCTATTTTCTGCCATAGTAGGTTTTTCCCTAATGGTTGGACTGAGAAAATAGCCAGGAACATAGGAGAAGTAGGGTTTTTGAAATTCTAAAAATGCAAGGCTAAGGGTTTTCTGAGAGTTGGTGAGAGTGTTGCAGATGAATTTTGGTGATGTAGGGACTTGGCTAATTTTATTCACCAGGAGCCAGTGACAAAGAGAAATAAGTGTTTGAGAGAATGCCTGAAATGATCTATGAACAAAGCCAAGATTTCCTGTCTGTTTATTTGGTGTTGCTCAACTGTCCAAAGAGTCAAAGAACCATGTTGGGGCAAAGAACCTTGCTGCATTAGGGCCATGGACCCAGACATAACCTCCCAAAGCAGTTAGGTCCTGGAAGTCACCATGAACCTGAGTCACACACCCCTTGGAATGGCATGGCCTCTGTATTGTAGACTTGACTTAGTCTTCCATGGACTCCTTCCAATCATCTGCTCTTTAAAGTAAAATTTGAAATCAAGATTGATGAGACCTGCAACAATTCTATTATCATTCTGTAATATTTTAGTGATCCAATGCTTTCTGTATTTCCATGTGAAGCTGAGAATGGTTGTTAAAAGATATGGAAAGAATTGTATTGTCATTTTGAAACAGATTGCTTTGTATCTGTAGATTGCTTTTGTAGTATGGCCAATTTTCGATGTTAATCTACTGACAATGGGCATGGGAGATCTTTTTATTTTCTCATATCTTCTCCAATTTCTTCCTAAAAGACTTGAAGTTTTATCATACAAGTCTTTCACTTACTTTGGTAGAGTTATCCCCAAGGTATTTTTGCTAGTATTTGGGCTATTGTGAAAGGTGTTTTTCTCTGATTTCTTTCCCAGTTTGTCTCTCATTAGTATTTAGGAGGACTACTGATGTTTTCAAAATATTTTATTACTGAAAGTAGATTCTTTACTTAGACAATGCATCCTAATCAGACTTTTCACTTCCTTAGTTTTTTATCAAGCTGATTTGTTGATAGTGTTTATTAGCTGTAGGAAATTCCCTGTTGAATCATTGACATAACTTATGTGTATTATAGTGTTTTCTACAAATAAAGATTCTTTCTTCTTCCTTTTCAAATTGTATCCTTTTTATTGTCACTTGCCTTACTGATTTAATTAAGACTTCAATTGTCATATTGAACAGATAGAAAGAAATGAAACACCTTGTCATTTTTCAGGCCTTAGTGGAATTGTTTGAGTTTCTCTTCATTAAGTTGATGTTGACTATGGAAATGTTTTAAACTGTCATCGTTATATTTAGGTATGTCACCTATGTGCCAGTCTCTCCTTGTCTTTTATCATGAAGAAATATTGAGTTTTGAAAAATGCTGTTCCTGAATTTTATGATATGATAATGTGGTTTATGTCTTCCTGAGATTTAATCATTTGTGGGTTTATATGGTCAATTATATTTTTTGATTTTTGTATATAGAACAATCCCTATACATCTGGGACAAAGCCTAATTCATCATGGTAATTTTTGAATAATTTGGGACTCAATTCCCAATTATTTAATGAGTATATTTTCAGTGTTTATAAGTTAATTGGTCTGTGATTTAGGTATCAGTGTAATTTTAGACTCGTACAATAAATTGGGCAAGTATCCAATGTTTTTATTTTCTGGAATAATTTGAGGAGGATGGGAAATAACTTGTCTTCAAATGGCAGGTAAATTGCTGTACCAAAGCTATCTTTTTCTGGGTTTCATTTGGTGGGGAGGCTTCTAGTGATCATTCTATTTTACTAGTGTTCTTCTGTCTGTTTATAATACATATGTGATCTTGATTTCATTTGTGCTATATGGGACCTATTATTTTTTTTTTAGTTTTTTTCAATGTATATAACAACAGATTACCCTCTCATCCTTCTTCATGCTGTCACTCCCCCACCCCGACTTCCCTCCTTTCCCCGAGCAATCATCCCCTCTTCCAACAGGGTAAGTTCTCTCATTAGGGGACAAGCTAAGCTTGGTACATTCAGTTGAATTAGGACCAAGCCCCTCCCCAATGCATCAAGGGTGAGCAAGGTGTCTAGCCCTAGGTAATGTGATCCAGAAAGCCAGCTCATGCACCAGGGATAGATCCTGATCCACTGCCATGGGCACCTCAAACCCACCCAGCTACACACCTGCTCACGTATGCAGAGGTTCTAGTCTGGTTCCATGGAGGTTCCTCACCTGTAGGTCTAATGTTCATGAGTTTCTTTGAGCTTGGTTCAGTTGTCTCTCTAGATTTTTCCATCATAACCTTGACCCCCTTTCTCATATAATCCCTCTTTCCCTTCTTCAACTGGACACCTGGAGCTCAGCCAGGTGCTTGGGTGTGAATCTCTGTATCTGCTTCCATCAGTTAATGGACAAAGGCTCTATGATAACACAAAGTATTCATCAGCCTTATTACCAGGGTAGGCCAGTTCAGGCACCATCACTACTATTGCTATTAGTCTAATCTGGGGTTGTGGCTTAATGATAATTTCCCTAGCACCAGGTTTCTCCCTTATCCCATAACATCTCCCTCTATCAAGACATCTCATTCATTGCTCTCCCACTCCATCTTTTCCCCACTTCAATCTTCACGTTTCCTCACATCACATCCCCCGTTCCCTACCCTCTATTGCCCACACCTCATCCCCAGTACAATCATGGGGATCTCCTCTGTTTCCCCTTCCCAAGATGATCTGAATCCCTCTTAGGTTCCTCCTTGTTTCCTAGCTTATCTGAATGTGTGGGATTAATCTGATTATCTTTTGTTTTACCTCCAGTCTCCACTTATGAGTGAGTACATACCATGTTTGTCTTTCTGAGTCTTGATTACCTCACTCACAATTATATTTTCTATTTCCATACATTTTACATTTTACAAGTACATCCCTCCCGGGCCATACAAAATTTTTGGAACACCAGCATACACTGAAGACCAGCAGATACATCCAAAGTTCTTGGACTGAGTTAAGTACTGGATTCTTGGTCTTTCCCTTCACAAGTAATGTGGGATTAGCAGGACTGCAGGCCAAAGTTATTCTAATAAATCCCCTTTGATGAGTATATATATATACATATATATATACATATATATATGTATATATATGTATATATATATATTCATATTCCTTGTATATATTCTGTTCCTCTAGAGAAACCTAGTGCAACATTTTTGATATGAATTAATAGAATGAGTGATCGAAACTATCCAAAAGCTGTGTATAATTGTCAAAACAAGTTACCTATTGACCTAAGATTCAATCTAGAAAATAATGGAGTAATGTAAGGGTATCAAGTAGCCTAGACTGTGTTCTCTGAAATTAGCATTGAAATCTGCATAGAAAATATCAGAGACCCAAGTTTCCAAACTGGTAGAAGAGGAAACAGATGAGAAAGAAAAACTAAAATCAAAATCCTGTCTGTTATTGTGTCTCACAGGGTGAAGAGAAAACAATTGCTAGTTCTTCATTTTCAATCCAGTTGAACCTTCAAACTACCTGCAGGAGAAATGGCAGGAGATGAGATCGCCCAGAGATGGGAGCACAGAAAATCAGCGATCAGGATTTCTCCTACAGGTGGACCATCAGCAACTTCCCTTTTTTGCTGAGGAAATGCGGCAAAGCATTAAAAGCCCAACTTTCTCAATAGGAGCCAATGACAAATGGTATTTGCGAGTACACCCGAACACAGTCGATGAAGAAAGTGCAGATTACCTGTCAGTATACCTAGTGTTGCTCAGCTGTCTAAAGAGTCCTGTTTGGGCAAAGTTCCAGTTCTGAATCATAAGTGCAGAAGGAGAAATACACAAGTCAAGAAGAGCCCAAGAGCATTTAGGTTAGTGCCAGGACAAGACTGGGGTTACAAAAAGTTCATTCTTCAAGATTTTCTCCTGTCCCATGCATTTTGGATTCTCCCAGATGACCAGATCACCCTTGTCTGCAAGGTGAGCGTGGCTCCGGTCTCTTTGAGCCTCTCTGACCAGAACAAGAAGCCAGGAATTCTGGTTCCCAGATGCACATTGGCAGAGGAGCTAGGAGAGCTGTGGGAGAATTCCCAGTTGACAGACTGCTGCCTAGTGGTAGCCGGCCAGGAATTCTGGGCTCACAAGGCCATTTTAGCAGCTTGCTCTCCAGTTTTCAGAGCCAGGTTTCAACATGAAATGGAGGAGAGCAGAAAGAATCGTGTTGAGATCCCTGACCTGGAGCCACAAGTCTTCCAAGTCTTCAAGGTAATGATGGACTTCATTTACACAGGAACAGCACCAGACCTCAATAGCATGGCAGCTGCCTTGCTGGCAGCTGCTGACAAGTATGGCCTGGAGTGTTTGAAGGTCATGTGTAAGGATGCCCTCTTCAGGGACCTCTCTGTGGAGAATGCTGCCCACACTCTCTTCCTGGCTGACCACCACAGCTCAGGGCAGCTGAAAACCCAGACACTGGATTTCATTACAGCTCATGCTTCTGAGGTCTCTGAGACCTCAGACTGGAAGACAATGGTGGGCTCATGTCCCCACTTAGTGTTTGAAGTTTATGGTTCCTTACCTGGTCACCACCCTTTCCTGGAGCACCCTATTAAATGCTTGAAGTGATCCTAGGACCTGGCAAACCTTGTCCTACACTTGTCTCCCAGAGGCAGTACTCATGGTGTTACCAATACCTGGCTAGACTATGGGATGTGTGGAAAATTTCCAGTGGATCTATGGAATAACAGCATTGTGGCTGAGGCTTTAAACAGATGTAAAGGAGTCAATGTCAGGTTGAGGTACAGGGAGCCTTGGATTCTGGTACAATCTACATAGCCTCTACCCTGTTGTTATACTGGGTTGATTTTTGTCTAAGGAGTTAGAATCTGAAATTCATTTTAACTGCTGGCACCAAGCACATTACAACAGGGTTTCTTTGGAAAAACCTAAATGGATTGAACTGAGCAGGAGATATGATCAAGGAATCAGAAAGGAGAAAACAAACATGAACATTTGATTACAAGAGAAGCAAAGATAATGAAGAAAGTTTTTCTCCTAACTCAGTGTTTGGGACAGGAGAGATGACTCAGTTCGCAAAAGCAACGGTTGCTCTTGCAGAGGACCTTTTGTTCAGTACTCTTCTTTTCTCCATGGGCACATCCATCTTGATTAAATAAAATACCCAAATAAAATATCAAATGAATAAAAATTGTAAAATCAGCTTTTGGATTCCAGTGGTGTTTGTTTGAAAACGGCTATTTTTTCCCTCCAGCTGTGCTCAGCTGTAGAAGTTGGTGCAGTGTCTTCACTGACACACACATAAACACAATCAATGAGACAATACCTAATGAATTCTGTTATACTCAGATTGTTGCCTAGTTCAATGAACATCAGTTGGGATTTCTCCAACATCTATATGTTGGGAGCATATACTGAGATACACAGCCAAACATTGAGCAGAACTCAGGAAACCTCAAGGAAGAGGAGAAGGCAGAGTTGTAAAAGGTATCAAAGACACAAGGGGTACAGAATTCACAGATTCAACTATACAGGCTTCATAGGGTTTCACAGAAACAGAAGAGTCCATCACAAAGCCTGCATTGGTCTGTACTAAATCCTCTCTACTTACTGTGCTAATTCAGCTCAGGGGGTTTGTGAGAGTCCTAACAGCAGGAGTGTGTGGAATCTCAGAACTGTTTGTAGGATATTGGAAACTTTTCTTCCTTCTGAGTTGGCTCCTCCAGCCTTGATATGAGGGTTTGTGCCTACTATTATTACATTTGTTATCTTGTGTTCATTTGATATCCCCAGGAGACCTTTGCTTTTCTGAAGGGAAACAGGAGCAGTACATATATGTGGAGTGGAGGGAGGGGAGACTGTGGTCAGATGGGACTGTCTGAGTGAAGAGAAAATAAAAACAAAAAAAAGTAAAAATTATAAAGACATGCGGGGGTAGTAGTATTTGGACAGATCTGCAAAGGAGCAGAGAATGTGAAGATCTTTTGTCCCCTCTTAATGCCCATGAAAGATGCCTTCATCAGAGGAGAAGGTCAATAATCAAGTAGATAGGATGACCCACTTAGTGTACATTCAGATTCTGTAACAAGCTATCCTCATTATTACACAATGGGCCCATGATCAAAGTACCTGTGGTAGCTGAGATAGGGGTTATGCATGGATTGACAACATAGCTACCCACTCATCAAGAGTGACCTGGTTATAGCTGCTGCTACACCTGCTGCAGAATGCCAGATCTGCCAACAACAGAGACCAACACAGAGCCCCAGATATGTCACCATTCTCCAGGCTGACCAGCCAACAAAGTCATGAAACAATGACTACATTGGGCTACTTCCTCTGTGGAATGGACAATACTCTGTCTTTCCTGGAGTAGATACTTTACTCTAGTTATATATTTGCATTTCCTGCCTGTAATGATTTTACCAAAACTACCTACCACACAGAGACTAACTTTGTCAACTCTCACATATTCCACACAGTGTAGTTTCTGACCAAGATGCTAAATTCTCAGACAGAGAGGTGTAACTATGCCCCACAATCATGGATTCCACTGGATGTACCTGGTTCACTAACTTCTTGAAACAGCTGTTAAGAACTTTTGAAGACACAGTTATAGAGCCAATGAAGTGACAACAACCCCGAGGGCTGGTGTAGGATTAGTCAGGAGGCAGGTTTCTCCACAGCCCAGATCTGTAGGTCCAGGCACCAGGTAGTAGAAAAGGGAATAATACCACTCACTATGACCCCTAGTGATCTCTTGGGGAAAAAAAAACTTCCTCCTGTGTGGGGTGTTTACCCACCTACCTCACACATCCCCAGAGTTTTCTTGAGTGTGAGCAGCAGGAAATATTAGCTAGGATTTATTGCGGAGAATCTTGCAGAGATAAACAAAAAATAAAGGATAGCCTCGAGAGAGCCTGGAACCTTTTCCAATGGGCCCTGACTGTCTCTACCCCAGGGTTTTTATAGAGACACCAAGGGGTGGATAAAAAGACCTCCCCCAGCATAGCCAAGTGCAGACCATCACAGACACCTTCACTCAGGCCCATAGTCCCAATCATCCTCTTTGAGGACCTGCTGGGTAAAGCCAGGAGGAACCCGAAAATGAGCTCCTGCAGGTCCCCCTTTCTTAATATATATAAAATTACTTAATGGCTTACAGCAATCTCCATAGCTGTTACACCTCCCAGTATGGCAGTAGAGGATGATAAAGATGGCATTTCTCTTTTGAATTAGGTCGAATTGACTACAGCATTCTTAGCTGCCTCAAGCCCTTTCTGAACCAAACACTCTTGAGGCAACTACAAACTTAAAGAATCCCTTAGCTTCATCATTGCCATTAACATGTTAACATAAATATTGCTATACATAGTCACAATTCTCTCAATCTTACAACTCAAAGCAAACTCTTAACAGAACCATTTGAATTAGCATATATGGTGCTATATATACTTAACAATGTTCTCCATCCTACAACTTTAACTCAATCATTTCAATTATCTTGTTAACAGAACATAGGAAAAACTTCGATGTATTCACATCAAACTTAAACATTTCTTAACTCCACAAAACCAGGGTGCATTAAAATCAATAAGTTTCTGCGAACGTATTTCAAAGCCATAACTCCTCCTTTTCTTTATAATTTTTTAAACAAAATCTCAAACCTAGTTAGAGGATCTCAAACTTATACAATTCCTACAAACCCATATTGAAAAGCAATATTTTCAATCTAACCATTAATACTTTGAAAACTTTCAGCAAAACATCCAAAAGCAGTTTCTTAATAAAACTCTTTACACACTTTAAAAGTAGTCTCTTAGTAGAGCCCATTTGCATTTCTTACTAATGAAACATAACATTAATACACTCAAACAATTTAAATTAAATAGACAAAGGGATATTAACTCTCCCTTTTCTTTATAATTTTAAACAAAATCTCAAGCCTAGTTAGAAAACCCCAACTTTTGTTTAAAGAGTTCCATTTGTAACACAAAATCAGTTCCATAAGTAATTCCATTTTTACATAAACAGTTCCACAAAACAATTCATGAATCACCAGTTAATAAAGCATATGTGCATACACAAAACTGCATCTTGATTCTAGGTAGAAATAAATTTCTTCATTTAAACAGTTCCATTTTTAACCCAATTCCAGCAAACAGTTCCTAGGTCATTACTATGAATAAACTCAAAATTGTCCCATTGCAATGAAATCTCTATTGTTTATTTCATTTCTTAAGTCTCAAAATTCAAATGATAAATTCTGGTACTAGCCTTCCAAATATGAGAAATCCATAACCAAAATCTTTTTGTAATTTTATATCATTTTAAGTTCAAAAAGTTCAAACAAGAAATAAATTCTGCTATCAGGCTTTCACTTCCAAATATGAAGAGACGTTTTTCAACCAAAACTATTTGCAGTTAACAATTTTTGTTCAAACAAGCGTCTCTGAACTTTTATTCTCAAGCCAGAGACCTTTTTAGGTACAGTAGTATTCTAAACCACACCGTTTTTGATGTTAGCTCAGGTTTTTCTGTGTTGCGTTAGTTTTCCACAGATCTCAGCTGCAGATGCCTAGTTGGGCTGGTTCTGGCGTCAGCCATTCCTAGCTTCTTAGCAGCACTGGAACTTTTGAAAACTGCTCAGACTGACTACTTTGCAGTCTACTAGGACACTTCCTTCTGTGTCTCAGGTTCTTTCACCATTTACATTAAGAATAGACTCACACTTAACATTTATACTTTACAAACTCACATATAACATTTTTTTGCCTTGCAAAGCATTTAAACTCACATTCAACATTTACATTGTTTTTACAAACTCACATATAACATATTAACATCTACTCATTTATACTCCTTAAGGAAACTGAAGAACTACTTTAGCAAATATATTTCTTATTTCTTCTTATACTTATATTCATTCCATCTTATTCTTATTTAAAGTTACATTTACAACTAGCATCTTTACTTCTTACAAGCTTATTACTACATGTCTTAAGACTACCTTAGATACCTCTTGCAAGCTTATATTCTTTTTTTTTTTTTTTTTTTTTTTTTGGTTTTTTGAGACAAGGTTTCTCTGTGTAGCTTTGCACCTTTTCTGGAACTCGCTTTGGAGACCAGGCTGGCCTCGAACTCACAGAGGTCCGCCTGCCTCTGCCTCCCGAGTGCTGGGATTAAAGGCATGCGCCACCACCGCCCGGCACAAGCTTATATTCTTAAAGGAACTCTATAGATCTATTTCACAGACTTATATTGGGCTACCATTAGCATATATTTAACTTAGCAAACACCTAAAGATTAACACATAGATCTAACAAGAGAATTTTTATAAACTCACATATCTTATATTTGTTATGCCCAGATTGTGACCCCCCAAAGAGACCACCAAAGACACTGGATGTTTAGAATGCAACAGCAAGGTTTATTCTGCAGATACAAGTCTAGCTAGACAGGGGACTCATTCCTACACCCAACACAGTGAGGCAGGGAGGAGTTACTCTTTCTTGGGGAAGTTAGTTTTTATAGGCAAAACCCATAAAATTTCTTAGAGGGGAGGGGGTTAGTACGGGTCCATCATTGATTGGTCCAGTTTTTCCCGGGCATGGACTTTATCTTATTTTAGCTTATCTGTTTGCCCTGTCAGGAGTTTTACAACTCCTCTCCGGGGTCTGGTCATGTTATCTCCAGAGAGGGGCATCTCATGGTTAATTGGTTACCATCAGACATCCTGAATCTGTTCTTTTGTTCCCGGGGCTGGCACCATCATTTCTAGGGACTTGAAACTGGCCTGGGTCTATCTATATTGAGATCTTTTTGTCTAAGGCCCCCTTTTTGAGACAATGGAGTGAGGGTCTTGTTGTGCCTAGATTGTGTCCCCAAAGCCGCCACTGGAGACATTAGGTACAGAATGCAAAAGTAAGGTGTTGTCTAAGTATACAAGCCTCCAGGGAGGCTCTTCTAAACCTCTCACTCACAGCAGGGAGATTGGAAGGAGCACTCCCCTTTCTTTGTGAGGCTAGTTCTTAAAGGCACAGACCATATAATTTTAACCCGCCTCCCTTTTTAGTCTATTGGTCAAATATCCTGACTGTGTTTTCCAAAGTCCCTGTAGCAGATACAGCCACCTGGGGAAAAGGGGTCTAAATTCTTATCTACACTTAGGAATCCTGGTTTAAGCTTCTCTTTGTCTGTAGGGGATAGAGTGGGGGGTTTTACTGAGGTATCACATATTCATCTTCTATTTCTTACTCTTAATTATTATTACTATCTCTATTAGAAAGATTCTCTTAACTAGACAGGATGTATGTACATCATTTCTAAAGTTTAGAGTTTATAGTCAGCTTTGCTATAAAACACGGGGATATAATGAGTGTTGTCATTATAGATTTGTGATATGCCATTCCGTAACTGGCAGAGATGCACTGTTAGTGGTAAATGGTTTTTAACTAGAGGCTGTCCCTTCACCAAAATTCATAATAGCTCTCCTAAGTGCTTCAATTCAGACAAACATTTCTTGGTTTGCTCTACTGGAAAAACTTCACTTCATGCTGAGAGTGAAATTACCATATTTAGCTGCAGTAAAGCTCTTAGCCAAAACTGCACAGCTATTAGGTGATATAAAGTATTTTTTAAAGGAGCTATTAAAACCAAAGCTGCACAGCTCTGAACTCTATTTCCTCACTGTTTGCATTAACCAGTGACAAAACCTCAGAAATACTAATTGAGCCACTTTCATTCTGGTTCCTTTATAGGAACGGCATTGGAGCTGACCTTCCTTAGTTCTAGGCTTCTAACACCAGAAGCTCCAGTAACCACTGAGCTTCATCCTTCTCTTGTGAAAAAACAAACGTCCTTGACCCCATAATAAAACAGGATCAGGACCCTTCCATAATCTCAAGCAGGGATCTTTCCATCTTAAACTTTTGCTATTTTGATGAAGAGCATGTGACTGTTGAGCCATTTCCTCTTGGGATAATGCTCAGCCAATGCATTACCCTCAGCTAAAGGACCAGGAAGATTGGAGTGAGCTCTAATATGGCCTACAAAGCATGGGAGCTATCTTTTGTGAGTAGCGTGTTGAATTTGTTGAGACATTTTGACTTGATTTTTGTTAGTTCCAATATTTTCACCAAAACTGTTACTATTCAAAGGAGTCAAGAACACAGATGTTCTTTCATGAAACATATCCTTCATTAGCTTTCTCTGAGAAAAAGCATTTCAGGTTTTAGTATTTTCACTTCATTAGCTTTAACTTCTGATGGTATTAGCAGCTGTGATATTTAGCATTGATTTCTTATAAGGAACTTTCAGGTGAAGCAACTCTTTTGCAAGACAGCTAGATTTTCTGAAGTTTGTTTCCCATCTATAAAGCAGTCATTTCTTTTTGAAATGCCTGTTTCCTTGTCTCCTTATTAGATTTGCAAAGGAATCAGTCATTGCAGGCTGTTTGTTCAAGAGGTAAAGAATTTTAATTTCAACATAAGTTTCTTCATATCTAAGACAACATTCAGTGTATAAACTGCTTTCCCTTGTTTAAAGGATTTTAAAGTGGGTTGTTTGCTCTTACAGGTAGCTTTTTGTCATCCAACTACCGTAAAAAACTTTGCACAGCTATTAGGGTAAATAAGGCATTTTACCAAAGGAACCCAAACCATAAAGCACCTCGTTCTGTATCCTTTCAATTTTTCATTGGAACTGACACTTAAACTCTTAGATGATTTTCCTCCTTATTCTTTTAAAAGCTGTATTTTAAGTTTACCATGAACATATTTTTGAGCTAACAAAAGTGTTTCAGGGCAATGTCGCTATCTTTAGCAGAAAAACTACCTTTCCCAGAATGCATTTCCCTTATATCAGTCCATAATAATATCAGTCCTTTATATCAGTCACTTATATCATTTCCCTTATATCAGTCATTTCCCATAGTTCTTTTTGTTTTTGGGTCTGAGAGTCCTCTTCTAAGTTTTTTTTTTTTTTTTTAAACCAGACTTGCTTATAAATTCTGCCCAGAAGGTTTGAACAAAGTTTTTTTTGTTTTGCAACGGGAGATTTGAACAAGCATTTTACATTTTCAGTATGGCACATTGGGAGATTCCTATTCTCTCCTCAGCTGACTTTAACAGGTCTCTCTCCTTCATTTGACACTGGCCCCGGATCAGAACTGCACCTGCCTTTTTAGCTGGCATTGAGGCTGGCATTTCTGATAACAACTTTCCTCGTGGCTTGTGTTTGTCTTAGCCAGTCAGTGAAAAATAAGATCATTTACAACAGCTTTTCCATAGCTCCTTCAGAGATTTTCTCCCTCTGTTCTATCTCATTTTGCTTGTTTCTTCCTTCCCCAGATGCAGAGCTTCAGGTATCTGTCTGCAGCTCTGTTCCTCTGCTAGCTACTTTAGGAGGTAGGGGCTTTTTTCTCCCCCTGAGTCTGCCTCAAATTCTAGCAGCTTTTGCAGGTCATGCATTTTCTGGGGAGGAATCTGTCCCTTCTGTTTCTTCAGAGTCTTTCTCCCAGACAGTTCCCAGTTTGGTCTCAGTTTATCCCCTATAGCCCAGAAACAGTTTCTGACACTACAGTGGCGGCTTTCCCTGCTACTGAAGGTAAGGGGTTTTTGTCCGTTTCTGTTTTCAGGGTCTGTGTGGTTTGCATAAAGACTGAAAATCTAACAAGGGAGGTTTTTGCCATCTCTAAACTCCCATTAGGACAGGTGTTTTGCCTCATCAGGCTTTCACCTGGCCCTGTCCCCCAGTGGGTTGCATTTGCTTGTCTGGGTGCTCAAGGACAGAGCTTATGCCAGAGGCAATCACCCCTTAGGGCTACACCCCCTCATCTCATGGGGAGTCAGTTGAAACAAAGCTTTCTCAAAGAGGTGCTTTCTCTGACAGAAAAGAAAGCTTTACTCCTAGATAGTTCTGTTCTCCCCTGGCTGGGCTCTTTCCCCAGACAGTGTTCTGACTCAGCAGCACAAGTGCTTCAGACACAGTTCAGCTTTACTGTTTTCCCTTACTCTGATAGGAAAGCTTTTCTCAGATTTCTTTTTGCAGTTGTGGACCTATCAACCTGGAACTTGTAGGAAAGTGGGCAACTGTGCTGTTCCCACCAGCTTTAGCTTTGTTTGTTCATTAGCAATCTTCCCCTGGGTCCTGCACCTTCCTGCCTCAGCTCTGTGCTCCAGGAAGTTTACAACTGCAGAAACCCCAGCATCCCCGAAATGCACCCCAACTCAGAGACTCTGGCCAGTCACCTCTGGGTTTTTGGTCAGAAGCTAGGGTACAATGCTAACAGAGTTTGCATTGCTTCAGGGGATCTTTGCTTAGGACAATTAGGAGCACCTTTTCATTCTGAAAAGCTCACTCAAAAAAAAAAAAATCCTGGATGCCTCAGCTTGGCTTTAACTGAAAGGCTTGGCTTTTTTGGTTTTCTCAGGTAAAGTTTCCTGCCCTTTTGGGCTCTCTGTAGCTCTTCACCCGCTCTCCCAAGCGTTTCCCTCAGGGGACTCTGACCCACTGCCTTTTACTAGCTTGAGACAGAGCTTAGAAGAGAGGTTTTAGGAACTCCATCCCTTCCTTCTGCATAGCAGGGCAGATTTTTAAAGATTGAAAGAACTTGGAGAGGTTTTGCTGTCTTGAGGTTTGTTATTTTCCCTTAGAGCTAATCACAGGTGGTCCCCATACTGATATCTTCAGGTGATTCTAATTTTTTGTCCTTCTGAGAGAGAAAGTTAAAGGCTTTAGTTTCTAAGTTTAAGAGAGCTTTTGAGAAAGATTCAGGCTTTTTAGAGAGATTTTTCCCCCAAATTTTGCAAGAAAAGCTTTATAGTTTAGGAGAAAGATTTTTTCCCCCCAGGAGAGAGACCAACTTTTCCCAAAACTTCCCAACTTTAAACTTTGACTTCTTACACCCCCATTTTTGCCTCAAGGAGAAATTACTTTCTCCTGCCACTTGAATTTAGCATTTCATCTGTCCCCAGGTCAAAAGCTTCCATAGGAAACTTTTTCTTCCCCATAAGCTCAAAGAAGCGCTTTTTACTAACCATAAAGCCCAAAGAAAGATTTTTCCCCCAGTTTGCTTTCATAGCCCCCAAAGTTAGAAAATTGAAGAGTTTTTCTGTCTACTTGCCTTATTTTTTCTTACACGAACTTACACTTCTAAGTTTTTCCTACACCATATTATTACCTTATACCTTATGCTTATTTTTCACAGGTAGAAATTGAGAAAGGGATAGAAGGAAAATTTTGACAGAAGAGAATTTTGCGCTGCAGCATAGGACATCCTTCCAGTATGCTTTCCTTTTCTCTCCAGGATAAAACCCCTGCCTCTCAATAATATATATAAAAAATATACATTTTCCATAACACTGGCATGCCTTTCCACTGGCAGTGCCGACTCAGCACTTTTGCCAAAAACTCTAATAAAACTATTATTTTTCTTAATCTTTAGTCCCTATTCATTTGTCTTTAGTCCCTATTCATTTGTCTTTAGTCCCTATTCATTTGTCTTTAGTCCCTATTCATTTGTCTTTAGTCCCTATTCATTTGTCTTTAGTCCCTATTCATTTGTCTTTAGTCCCTATTCATTTGTCTTTAGTCCCTATTCATTTGTCTTTAGTCCCTATTCATTTGTCTTTAGTTCCCCCTTTTTTTAGTCTGCCCTTTTTTTTATTTAGTCCCTTTCTTTTTTCTTTAGTCCCTGTTCATGGTGCCATTCTGTGGGGTGTTTACACACCAACCCCACAGCTCCCCAGGGTTTTCTTGAGTATGAGCAGCAGGAAACATTAGAAAGACCTTATTCCAGAGAATCTTGCGGAGATAAACAGATAAAAAAAAAGGATAACCTGGAGAGGGCCTGGAACCTTTTGCATCGGGCCCCAACTGTCTCTGCCCCAGGGTTTTTATAGAGATGCCAAGGGGTGGAGCAAAAGACCTCCTCCCCCACCACAGCCAAGTGCAGACCATCTCAGACACCTGCACTCAGGCTTGTGGTTCTGATCATCCTCTATGCTGACCTGCTGGGTAAAGCCATGAGGAACCCGAAATCAGGCTCCCACAGGTACTCCTTTCTTAATATATAAAAAATAACTATTAATGGCTTACAGCAATCTCCATAGCTGTTACACCTCCCAGTATGGGAGTAGAGGATGATAAAGATGGACCTAATTCAAAAGAGAAATGCCAACTTGACTACAGCATTCTTAGCTGCCTCAAGACCTTTCTAAACCAAAAACTCTTGAGGCAACTACAAACTTAAAGAATCCCTTAGCTTCATCATTACCATTAACAGGTTAACATAAATAATGCTATACATAGTCACAATTCTCCCAATCTTACAACACAATGCAAACTCTTAACAGAACCATTTGAATTAGCATATATGGTGCTATATATAGTTAACAATTTTCTCCATCTTACACCTTTAACTCTTAATCATTTCAATTTTCTTGCTAACAGAACATAGGAAAAACTTGGATGTATTCACATCAAACTTAAATATTTCTTAACTCCACAAAACCAGGGTGCATTAATATCAATAGGTTAAATGATTTCTGTAATCATAATTCAACCTCATAACTCCTCCTTTTCTTTATAAGTTTTTAAACAAAATCTCAAACCTAGTTAGAGGAACCCAAACTTACACAATTCCTATAAACCCATATTGAAAATGCAGTATTCTCAACCATTAACCCTTTGAAAATTTAGCAAAACATTC
Source organism: Peromyscus maniculatus bairdii (assembly GCF_049852395.1). NCBI lineage: Eukaryota > Metazoa > Chordata > Mammalia > Rodentia > Cricetidae > Peromyscus > Peromyscus maniculatus. Next base: position 73,749,163 of record NC_134857.1, read on the forward strand.
AAAAGCCGCTTCTTAATAAAACTCTTTACACTTTAAAAGTCTTAGTATACCCTATTTGCATTTCTTACTAACATATTAATCCACACAAAGAAAATATTTTTTAAATTAAATAGACTAAAGGAATATTAACTCTCCCTTTTCTTTATAATTTTAAACATAATCTCAAGCCTAGTTAGAAAACCCAAACTTCTGTTTAAACAGTTCCATTTGTAACACAAAACCAGTTCCATAAGTAATTCCATTTTTACATAAACAGTTCCACAAAACAATTCATGAATCACCAGTTAATATAGCATATATGCATACACAAAACTGCATCTTGATTCTAGGTAGAAATAAATTTCTTCATTTAAACAGTTCCATTTTTAACCCAATTCCAGCAAACAGTTCCTAGGTCATTACTATGAATAAACTCAAAATTGTCCCATTGCAATGAAATCTCTATTGTTTATTTCATTTCTTAAGTCTTAAAATTCAAATGATAAATTCTGGTACTAGCCTTCCAAATATGAGAAATCCATAACCAAAATCTTTTTGTAATTTTATCTCATTTTAAGTTCAAAAAGTTCAAACAAGAAATAAATTCTTGTATCAGGCTTTCACTTCCAAATATGAAGAGACGTTTTTCAACCAAAACTATTTGCAGTTAACAATTTTTGTTCAAACAAGCATCTCTGAACTTTTATTCTCAAGCCAGAGACCTTTTTAGGTACAGTAGTATTCTAAACCACACCGTTTTTGATGTTAGCTCAGGTTTTTCTGTGTTGCGTTGATTTTCCACGGATCTCAGCTGCGGATGCCTTGTGCTGGTTCTGGCGTCTGGCTTCTGGAGCTTTTGAAACCATTCAGACTGCCTACTTTGCAGTCTAATGGGACACTAACCTTCTGTGTCTCAGGTTCTTTCACCATATACATTAAGAATAGATCCACATTTAACATTTACACTTTTTCTTCAAATTCACATATAACATTAACATCTACTTATTTACACTCTTTAAGGGAACTATAGAACTACTTTAGCAAATCTATTTCTTACTGCTTCTCATATACTTATATTCATTCCACCTTATTTCTTATTTAAACTTACATTTACAACTAACAATCTTTACTTCTTACAAGCTTATTACTACATGTCTTAAGACTACATTAGATACTTCTTGCAAGCTTATATTCCTAAAGGAACTCTATAGATGTATTTTTAGCATATATTTAACTTAGCAAACACCTAAAGATTTCTTAACACAGATCTAACAAGAGAATAATTTCTACAAACTCACATCTTAGTTTTGTCTTTCTATTTCTTACTCTTAATTAGCATCACTATTTCTATTAGAAAGATTCTCTTAACTAGACAGGAAGTAGATACATCATTTCTAAAGTTTAGAGTTTATAGTCAGCTTTGCTATAAAGCACTGGGAATTTAGTGAGTGTTGTTATAGAATTGTGATAGTTGTTGCTAGAGGACTATAACTTTCCCAGGATGACGCCACACACTAAAGTTGCCAGTTTTCTCAGCCATTCTCGACTGGCAGAGATGCACTGTCAGCGGTAAACGGTTTTTTAACTAGAGGCTGTCCCTTCACCCAAATTCATAATAGCTGCCCTAAGTGCTTCAATTCAGACAAACGTTGCTATTACAGCAGCACTTTGGTTTATTGTACCGAAAAGCTTCACTTCACACTGAGGGTGAAATTACTATATTTAGCTGCAGTAAAGCTCTTTGCCAAATATTGTGCAGCTATTAGGCGATATAAAGTATTTTTCTAAAGCTAGTAAAGCCAAAAGCGGCACAGCTCCGAACTCTATTTTCTCACTGTTTGCAATAACCAGTGACAAAACCTCAGAAGCACTAATCGAGCCACTTTCATTCTGGTTCCTTTATAGGAACTTCATTGGAGCTGACCTTCCTTAGTTCCACGCTCCTTAAACCAGAAGCTCCAGTAACCACTGAGCTTCATTATCCTCTTGTGAAAAAACACAAACATGTCCTCGACCCCATATTAACACAGGATCAGGACCCTTCCATAATCCCGAGCATGGATCTTTCCATTTCACTTGAGCAAATGTCGCTTGGGTACCACTGTGCCAAAATCTATCTGCAGCAGACTGTTCATAGACATCCATATTCAAAAAGGCGCCGGGCGGTGGTGGCGCACGCCTTTAATCCCAGCACTCGGGAGGCAGAGCCAGGCGGATCTCCGTGAGTTCGAGGCCAGCCTGGGCTACCAAGTGAGTCCCAGGAAAGGCGCAAAGCTACACAGAGAAACCCTGTCTCGAAAAAAAAAACCACAAAAAAAAAAAAAAAAAAAAAAAAAAGTTCACAACAAGAGCATGATTTAATGCATTATGTGGCGATTGAGGGTAAATTTCTTCATTTTTTATATTTATTTTGTGAAGTTGTATTTTAAGACTGCTATGAGCCCTTTCCACAATACCTTGTCCCTGAGGATTATAAGGAATACCTGTTTTATGTATGATTTTCCATTGGGTGCAAAATTGTTGAAATGCCTTACTACTATGGGTATACCCATATACGAAAAACACTTCAAGCAGTGCATAATCACATATTTTGTATCTTCCCCAGGTTGTGCACTAGCCATTAAAAATCCTGAATAAGTGTCCATGGTCACATGTACATATCTTAATTTGCCAAATTCTACAATATTTGTAACATCCATATGCCATAGATGATTAGGAAGAAGACCTCGAGGGTTTACCACTAAGTGAGGAACAGGAAAATATTTGACATACGCCACATCATTTAACTATTTGATAAACTGCATTGGTAAGATTGAATTGCATTCTTAAGCTTTTGCTATGTGACCGTTGAGCCATTTCCACATGGAATAATGCTACTGTCTTTGTTAACAGCTATCGCATTCCCCTCTGTTAAAGGACCAGGAAGATTGGATTCAGCTCTAATATCGCCCACAAAGCATGGCAGCTTTCTTTTGTGAATAGTATCTTGAATTTGTTGAAACAATTTGACTTGATTGTTGTTAGTTCTGATATTTTCACCAAAACTGTTACTAATCAAAGGAGTCAAGAACATAGATGTTCTTTCATGAAACACATTCTTCATTAGCTTACGTTGAGAAAAAGCATTTTCAGGATTTAGTATTTTCACTTCATTAGCTTTAACTCCTGATATTAGCAGCTGTGATATTTAGCATTGATTTTTTTTATAAGGAACTTTCAGGTGAAGCAACTATTTTGTAAGACAACTAGATTTTCTGAAGTTTGTTTCCCATCTATAAAGCAGTCGTTTCTTTTTGAATCCCTGTTTCCTTATATCCTTATTAAATTTGCAAGGGAATCACTCATTGCAGGCAGTTTGTTCAAAAGGCAAAGAACTTTTTTAATTTCAACATAAGTTTCTTCCTATTTAAGACAACGTTCAGTGTATAAACTGCTTCCCCTTGTTTTAAGGATTTTAAAGTGGCTTGTTTGCTCTTATAGGTAGCTTTCTGTCATCCAGCTACCATAAAAACTTTACGCAGCTATTAGGGTAAATAAGGCATTTTACCAAAGGAGCCCCAAACCGCGAAGCACCTAGTTCCTTATCCTTAAACTCTTAGATGATTTTCCTCCTTATTCTTTTCAAAGCTGCATTTTAAGTTTACTATGAACGTATTTTCAAGCTGACAAAAGTGTTTCAGGGCAATGTCGCCATCTTTAGCAGAAAAACTACCTTTCCCAGAATGCATTTCCCTTATGTCAGTCCATAATAATATCAGTCCATAATAATATCAGTCCCTTATATCATTTCCCTTATATGAGTCATTTCCCATAGTTCTTTTTGGGTTTGAGAGTCAACGGACTTGCTTACAAATTCTTGCCCGGAAGGTTTGAACCAAGTTTTTTGTTTTTACAATGGCAGATTTGAACAAGCATTTTACATTTTCAGTATGGCACATTGGGAGATTCCTATTCTCTCCTCAGCTGGCTTCAACAGGAGTCTCTCCTTCATTTGACACTGGCCCCGGATCAGAACTGCACCTGCCTTGTTACCTGGCATTGAGGGGGGCAATTTCAGATAACAACTTTCCTTGGGGCTTGTGTTTGTCTTAGACAGTCAGTGAAAAATAAGATCATTTACAACAGCTTTTCCATAGCTCCTTCAGAGATTTCTCCCACTGTTCTATCTCATTTTGCTTGTTCCTTCCTTCCCCAGATGCAGAGCTTCAAGTATCTGTCTGCAGCTCTGTACCTCTGCTAGCTACTTTAGGAGGTAGGGGCTTTTTTTCCCCCCCCAAATCTACCTCAAATTCTAGCAGCGTTTTCAGGTCATGCATTTTCTGGGGAGGAATCTGTCCCCTCAGTTTCTTCAGAGTCTTTCTCCCAGACAGTTCCCATTTTGGTCTCAGTTTATCCCTTCTAGCCCAGAAACAGTTTCCCACACTACAGTGGCAGCTTTCCCTACTACTGAAGGTAGGGGCTTTTTGTCCGTTTCTGTTTTCAGGGTCTGTGTGGTTTGCATACAGACTGAAAATCTAACAAGGGAGGTTTTTGCCATCTCTAAACTCCCATTAGGACAGGTGTTTTGCCTCATTAGGCTTTCACCTGGCCCAGTCCTCCAGTGGGTTGCATTTGCTTATCTGGGTGCTCAAGGACTGAGCTTATGCCAGAGGCAGTCACCCCTTAGGGCTACACCTCCTCATCTCATGGGGAGTCAGTTGAAACAAAGCTTTTCTCAAAGAGGTGCTTTCTCTGACAGAAAAGAAAGCTAGATAGTTCTAGATAGTTCTGTTCTCCCCTGGCTGGGCTCTTTCCCCAGACAGTGTTCTGACTCAGCAGGCACAAGTGCTTCAGACACAGTTCAGCTTTACTGTTTTCCCTTATTCTGATAGGAAAGCTTTTCTCAGATTTCTTTTTGCAGTTGTGGACCTATCAACCCAGAACTTTTAGTGGGCAACTGTGCTGTTCCCACAAGCTTTAGCTTTGTTTGTTCATTAGCAATCTTCCCCTGGGTCCTGCACCTTCCTGCCTCAGCTCTGTGCTCCAGGAGGTTTGCAACTGCAGAAACCCTAGTATCCCAGAAATGCACCCCAACTCAGACTCTGGCCAGTCGCCCCTGGGTTTTTGGTCAGAAGCTAGGATATAATGCTAACAGAGTTTGCATTTCTTCAGGGGGTCTTTGCATTAGGAGGATTAGGAGCACCTTTTCATTCTGAAAGAATCACTCAGAAACAAAACCCTTGATGCCTCAGTTTGGCTGTAACTGAAAAACTTGGCTTTTTTGCTTTTCTCAGGTAAAGGTTCCTGCCCTTTTGGGCTCTCTGTAGCTCTTCATCCACTCTCCCACGCATTTCCCTCAGGGTACTCTGACCCACTGCCTTTTAGTAGCTTGAAGAGACAGAGTTTAGAAGAGATTTTTAGGAACTTGTCCCTGCCTCCTACATTGCAGGGAGGATTTTTAAAGCTTGAAAGGGAATTTAGAGAGGTTTTGCTGTCTTAAGAGCTTTGTTGTTTTCCCTTAGAGCTAATCACAGGTGGTCCCCATACTGATATCTTCAGGTGGTTCTAATTTTTGTCCTTCTGAGAGAGCAAGTTAAAGGCTTTAGTTAAGTTTAAGAGAGCTTTTGAGAAAGATTCAGGCTTTTTAGAGAGATTTTTCCCCAAAATTTTCCAAGAAAAGCTTTATAGTTTAAGATTCCCCCCAAGGAGAGAGAGAGACCAACTTTTCCCAAAACTTCCCAACTTTAAACTTTGACTTCTTACACCCCCATTTTTGTCTCAAGGAGAAATTACTTTCTCTTGCTGCTTGGACTTAGCATTTCAGCTGTCCCCAGGACAAAAGCTTCCATAGGAAACTTTCTTCCCCCTAAGCTCAGAGAAGACCTTTTTTACTACCAAAGATTTTTCCCAGTTTGCATTTATAGCCCCCAAAGTTAGAAAATTGAAGAGTTTCTGTCTAGTTGCCTTATTTTTTTCTACACGATCTTACACTTCTAAGTTTTTCCTAAACCATATACTACCCTACTACCTTATACTTATTTTTCACAGATAGAAATTGAGAAATGGATAGAAGATAGAAAATTTTGACAGAAGAGAATTTTGCATTACAGCATTGGACATCCTTCCAGTATGCTTTCCTTTTCTCTCCAGGATAAAACCCCTGCCTCTCAATAATATATATACAAAATATATATTTTCCATAACACCGGCATACCTTTCCACTGGCAGGGCTGACTCAGCACTTTTGCCAAAAACTCTGTAATAAAACTATTATTTTTCTTTATCTTTAGTCCCTATTCCTTTGTCTTTAGTCCCTGTTCATTTGTCTTTAGTCCTCCCTTTTTTGTCCCTCCCCTTTTTCTTTCTTTAGTCCCTTTTTCTTCTTTTTTCTTTAGTCCCTGTTCATGGCACCATTCTGTGGGGCGTTTACCCACCAACCCAACAGCTCCCCAGAGTTTTCTTGAGTGCAAGCAGCAGGAAATATCAGAGAGAAGGATTTATTGCGGAGAATCTTGTGGAGATAAACAGATAGAAAATAAAGGACAGCCTCGAGAGGGCCTGGAACCTTTTCCAGCAGGCCCCAAATGTCTCTGCCCCAGGGTTTTTATAGAGATGGTAAGGGGTGGAGCAAAAGACCTCCTCCCCCAGCACAGCCAAGTGCAGACCATCTCAGACACCTGCACTCAGGCCCTTGGTTCTGATCATCCTCTATGCTGACCTGCTGGGTAAAGCCATGAGGAGCCAGAGATCGGGCTCCCGCAGAGATCAAAGGAAAAAGCCAGCCACAACACAGAAGTAATGCAATGTTAGCACATGCCTTTAACCCTATCACTAGGCAAGCAGGATCTCTGTGAGTTCAAGGCCACACTGGAAACACAGCCATGTGTGGTGGTGCATGCCTTAATTCCAAATCTAGTTAACCATGATGGCTGTACAAATTGACAGGAAGTGACAGAATTAGGCATGAAGAGGAAGTGATGAAGCTGAACAGAGAGCAAATCAGATGGCAGAACAGCAAGGCATATAGGCTTGGGTAGACAGGAAGTAACTTGCATTTGGAAAAAGCAGTGTTGGTGAGGTAAGGTTGGCTGGTAGCTTTCTCTTTCCCTGATCTCTCTAAGGCTTTCACCCCTGTATTGTATCTGTGTTTTCTATTTAATAAGACCATTTAGAATTTATCTACAACAGCTGCTGCTGAATGCCAGATCTGCCAACAGCAGAGACCAACACAGAGCCCCAAATATGTCAAAGTTCCCCAGGCTGAGCAGCAAACACCTTGGTGATAGGATGGCTACATTGTCCACTTCCTCTGTGGAATGGACACCACTTTGTCCTTCCTGGAGAGGATGCTTATTCTAGTTAATGGACTCCCAGGGGTCCTCCCTTATATACACGACCAGTCCTTGCCCCTCCAGTGACAATGATTGGGGTAACTTTTGCTGATGATGGTCCACAGATTACCTGCCCTCAGGGATGCCCAGGATGGGGGTCTTGGATCCTGATTGTTATTTTCATTTTTTATTTTTTCTCTTGGCTGCAGTCATGGAACATGGAGGCTTCCTCCTCTTTTTCCATTCCTCCTCTGAGAAATGCCTTTAATATGCCCAGATACCAGTAAATTTGGCCATGCAGCAGCTGATTGAACACCAATATTTCAAGGGAATTATCTGACTTCTGCCAGTGAACAATTAAATGAAAAGAGTTACCTTATTCCCACACTTTTACCTAAGCACTGAACCCTCCCTTTCTGAGTCTTTTTCTCCTGCTCACTTGCATTCCTGAGTAAGGAATCTCTGACTCTAAAGAACCTTCACCTACTGACCTCTGATCTGTTCGCTGGTACCAGGCAGACCACTAAGCTTGGACAGGTATGGAAGTAGGCTTGGATGCATGAAAATAAGTTTACAATTTGAACCCACATTGGGATCATAAAAATCCAGATGGCTTTCTAGAAAGAGTCTGACTGTCCACCTAATGGGTCATCTTATCTACTTGATTACTGACCTCCTTCTCTATGAAGACACCTTTCCTGGGCATTTACAGGGAACAAAAGGATCTTCACATTCTTTGCTCCTTTGTAGATCTGCCCAAATACTTCTTCCCCAAATGTCTTTCCATTAATTCCTTATTTATTTATTTATTTATTTATTTATTTATTTATTTATTTATTTTAGGTTTTTCTTTTTCCTTCTCTCATACAATCCCATCTGGCCACAGAAATCCCCTCCCTCCATTCCACACACACATACTACTCCTCTGTTTCCCTACAGAAAAGCACAGGTCTCTGGGGGTTATGAACTGGACACAACATATTAAGGTATAATAATAGTAGGCACAACCCTCATATCAATGCTAGAGGAGCCAACCCAGAAGGAAGAAAATGTTCCCAAGATCAGACAAAAATATGTCAGAGACTCCTCATACTAACCTTCTTAGGAGTTCCACTAACCACTGAATTAAACAACCACAGCATGTATACAGAGGATTTAGTACAGACCACTGCAGGCTCTCTGATTGCCTCTTAGGTTAGGTGTCTGGGAGACCTAATGAGCTCTATTTACATGAATCAGTGGGCTCTGTTCCCCTGATGGCTTTGATTCCTCCTACAATCCTGCTTTCCTTTGTTCCTTGATGTTCCCTGATCTCTGCCTAATGTTTGGCTGTGGATCTCAGTATCTGCTCCCATCAGCTGCTGGAGAAAGCCTAACTGATGACGATTGGGCTAGGCACCAATCTATAAGTGTAACAGAATTTCATTAGGTATTGTCTCATTGACGTGTGGTGTGTGTGTGTGTGTGTGTGTGTGTGTGTGTGTGTGTGTGTGTGTGAAATCTGCACAAACTTCCAAAGCTGAGCAGAGCTGGATGGACTAAAATGGGATTTTTCAAACAGAATCACCACTGGAATCCACAAGCTGATTTTAAATTTTTACTCATTTGATATTTTATTTGGGTAGGTACTGTCTACAGAGATGGATGTGCACATGGAGAAAATAGGAGGACTGAACAAGGGTCCTCTGCAAGACAAACAATTACTTTAGCCAACTGAATTATCTCTCCAGTCACACACACTGAGTTTGGAGAAAAATGTCTTCATTTTCTTCCCCTTCTCTTGTAACCAAATATTCACATTTATTTTCTTCTTTCTGAGTCCTTCAGAATATTTTCTGCTCAGTCCAATACAGACAAGTTGCTCCAAAGAAACCCTGTTGCAATGTTCTTTGGGTGAGCAACTAAAATGTATTCCAGTTCACAACTCATTGGAGAGAAAACGCAAACCAGTACTATAACAGGGTAGTATATACAACATAGCTCAGTGCTTCCCCTCCATTAACCTGACAATCACCTAATTTTCAGCTGTATTAAAGCCTGAACCACCATGCTGACTTTTCCTCATTTCACTGGAAATGCTCCACACATCCCATAGTCTTGCCAGGTGTCAATAGTAACAACACTGGCTGCTGCTTCTGGGAGACACGTGTAAGTCACAACTGACCTGGTCCTAGAATTGCTTTAAGCATTTGAAAGGGAAATCCAAGAAAGGGAAATCAGCAGAAGCCAGATAATGGTATGCTTCAGTCACTAAATGGGAATATGAGCCCACCATTGCCTTCCAGCCTGAGGTCTCAGAGACCTCAGAAACATGAGCTGTAATGAAATCCAGTGCCTGGGTTTTCAGCTGCCATGAGCTGTGGAGGTCAGTCAGGAAGAGAGTATGGGCAGCATTCTCCACAGAGAGGTCCCTGTAGAGGGCATCCTCACACATGACTTTCAAACCCTCCAGGCCATACTTGGCAGCAGCTGCCAGCACAGCATCTGCCATGCTCTCCAGGTCTGGTGCTGTTCCTGTGTAAATGAAGTCCCTCATTAGCTTGAAGTCTTGTGGCTCCAGGTCAGGGATCTCAATGTGATTCTTTCTGCTCTCCTCCATGTCATGTTGAAACATGGCTCTGAAAACTGGAGAGCAAGCTGCTAAGATGGCCTTGTGAGCCCGAAATTCCTGGCCAGCTACCACTAGGCAACAGTCTGTGAATCAGGAATTCTCCCACAGCTCTCCTAGCTCATCTGCCAATATGCATCTGGGAATATGAATCTCTGGCTTCCTGTTCTGGTCAGAGATGCTGAAGGAGTCCTGGATGATGCTCACCTTGCAGAGGAGGGTGAGATTGTCATCTGTTAGAAGATGAGGAACACTGGAAAGAGGAAATCTCGAAGATGTACTTTTTGAATCCACAGCCAAGGCCTGGCATGAACCTAATGGCTCTTGGGCTCCTCATAGTTTGTGTTTTCTCTCTTTCAGCGCTTATGATCCAGAACTGGAACTTTGCTGAAACATGACTCTTTAGATAGCTGAGTAAAAGTAGATTAATTGACAGGCAATCTGCACTTACTTCAAGTCCATTCGGGTTTAATTTGCTATCCAGATTACAATATCAGTTTCACAGAAGACATTCTAGACTTCTAGAGACTGTTACATCACTCCATTTTCTCTAGGTTGAATCTTAGGTCAATAGGTAACTAGTTTTGACCATTATTCACAACTGTTAAATAATTTGGGACATTTTATTCACCCATATAAAAAAGTGTTGTGCTAGCATTCTCAAAAGTACCAGAATATACATAATAAATCATTCTATAGATGAAGGAGGGGTATTTATTAGCATGACTTTGGGCTGCAGTCCTAATCCCACAATGGATAGCCATGAAGGGGAAGTACAAGAATCCAGTACTTATTCATTCCAGGAGGTTGGACAGCTGAGCTATATTCTATATATGTTGACATTCCAGAGAAGTATTCTCTAAAGAGAGGGAAGGAATGAACTTGCTGAAGGTGAGGGCAAGCAGGCAAAGAGCAACAACAGAGGGTGTGGCTGAATTTAGGGTGTGCTTTCCAGCATTAAGATTTAGAATAAAGGTGTGAGTCTTTAGGCCCTGAGATCCGATTAAATGTTTATCTCTTTCTACCTCCAAATACAGATTGCAAGTGGATCTAACTCTGCTACTTAAGCAGAAAATCTCAGAGATGTGTCCTCCATTTTAGGATTTTAGTTCTTTCCATAGGAAGCCAAGTTGGAAACCAAGAATAAAAATCATAAGTGAATTTTGCTTTGTGTTATGTGTAGTCCTACACGCTTCTCAATTTAATCATGTGGATTGATTTGATTTAGCCTCCCATACCTTATATTTCACATTTTTAACGGTGACTTTTGTCCTCTTCAAACTTTGAACTTCCGTGCTTACTCTGTCGGGCCTTAAAAGTGAGAAACTATTCTGGTTTGCAGCAGAAGATACTAAGCAGTTATGAGGAAGACATTTTGTGATGGTTCCTCTTCAAAATGTGATCTGTAAAATGCTCCCTGCATCTATCATGCTCGTTTCTATGAAATGCAGAATGTGTTCAACAGAAACCATGGAGGTAGCGGTACCCCTCTGTAGTGTGATCAGGAATATGTTCCCTTCACCTCATCTCTCTCCAGTTAATCCTGTCTTAGAGAGACTCTCTAAGCTTAAAGCACACAGCAATAAATTCAGATTCAATCAGCTCAGCCATTCCCAGTCTGGCTCTTCTGTAAGTCTTACTCAAACACTACTACATTACTTTCTGTTAATATAGGATAAAGCATCATTGGTTTTGACTCCTTGATTTTTTTATTCATCTGATAGACTTTTTGCAGATGATTAATTAGTAGCATGGGTGACTCTTTCCCAGGAGAGTTCAGAGTCATTGGAGTAGACATTCCTCCATCATATGTGTCATTTGAAGGTTTTGTTGGTGATCACTTCAAGAACCATTGTTTGTAAGAAAGGTGCTCTAAATTGTGAGTCTTATGCTCCAGTGATGCTCCTGGAGGGCAGGTGTGACTTGTCACAGAGTTACTAAGAAACCTTGGGCAGTAAGCTTAGGCTTTGCTCATAATGTTTCTCATTTGTGGAGAGGCACAGGTGGAGCTTTTCTTTTTCCCATTGGTGGAGTTTTCACAGGGCAAACTGATTTAGTAAAAAATGCTCAGATTCCCAACAGTAAGAGGTGCATGTATTAAGCCTGGAGGGGGACATCCTCCTAGCTGAAAAAGCCACTGTTCATTAAAGGAAAACAAAGCTGAGAGAACCACAACGAAACACACACACACACACACACACACAAAAAAAAAAAAAAAAAAAAAAAACCTACAGGACTTTCTAGCACATATTCATACCCCCGAAGAGACAGGAGGAATCAGGTGAAGTATTGAACAAATTCTAAACAATGGGGAATAGCCCCATGACACACCTCTCCTATGTGTTCACATAGTCAGTGCTTTAATAAGACATTCCTCCAGACTTCAGAGGCCAAATAACTTTCTAATCTGTTTCCTTTTTGTGTGGAAGTGTCAGAGTCCTCTGAAGTTTTCTGCAGCAATTGATTAAAGGGAGGCTTGGATGCCTAGATTAGAATGGGCACACCCTGGAGCTCTTGTACTCCATACCCATGCCCACTCCAAGGGGCCCTCAGTCCACCACTGTGTCCATTTCCGGTCTATGGGATCTCAGTGGTATCTTAGGAATGTAGGATAGCCACCAGAGAAGACCTCTGGGACATGGATATACTCCAATAGAAAGTCTGTATTTATAGGCTGACAATTACACTAGGTATTCAGAAACCTACTGTACCTTAGAGACTTTCTGGGGTGAGCTCTCAAGCACAGATTCTATATTCTGAATTGACATAATTCTGTTAACAAGAAGAGTTATGAGGCCAAACATTAGGGGTAAAATATTTATAGTTTCCTCATCAGTATGGATGTTGATGGATTAGACCCTTGTTTCTGTTTTGGCAGGTAGTGCTGATAGGTGATGGATTTTGCAGCCTTAGTGGTACTTCTACCATGGAATATGGTGATATCTCACACATATTCTGGACACTGAAGCAGCTGGCCTTGGCAAACTCTCCTATGTGTCTAAACAGAATGTGTCAATCAGATTCCTCATGCAGAGGTGAGAGACCATGTGCAGGTGTCAGATTCTTCTAAAGTATTAGCCAGAGAATGATCACAGGGAATATTGGGGACCTGAAACTCAGGTTGCACCATTTCTAGAGTTCACTGGACACCACACTCTTTTTTCTCTGATTTGCTCTGAGAATCCAGGTCTTGTCTCTGGAACCTCGGTGGAAACTGCAAAACTACTGTGGGGCATAGAATCTCAGGGATTGACGTTATTTTAAAAGACAAAAGAGTTGCCGGGCGGTGGTGGCGCACGCCTTTAATCCCAGCACTCGGGAGGCAGAGACAGGCGGATCTCTGTGAGTTCGAGGCCAGCCTGGGCTACCAAGTGAGTTCCAGGAAAAGGCGCAAAGCTACACAGAGAAACCCTATCTCGAAAAAACCAAAAAAAAAAAAAAAAAAAAAAAAAAAAAAAAAAAAAAGACAAAAGAGCCTATACAGATGTGATGCAGACTCTAAGAGACCTTTATACAGACCCAGACTACTATAGTCAGCAAAACTTTCTATAATCAGAGATAGAAAAAAAATGTTCTACGATAAAACCAAATTTAGGCAATATTTGTAAACAAGTCCAGTCCTCCAGTAAGTGGTTGAAGGAAAACTACATCCTAAAGAGGTTCACTATAACCATGAGTAATACAGAGAATAAATCATCTGAGAGCAATAAAGGCAAAAGTAGAAAAACATACACATACACACAAACATCACCACCACCACAAGAACAATAAAGACAAACAATATTAGGAATCAAACCACATTGGTCATTGATATCTCTCAATTTCATTGACTTGATTTGCAGTGAAATGTCACAGACTAACAGTGTAGATGTGGAAATGGATTGCATCCTTCTGCTGCATCCTAGAAATACATCTCAATCTAATGGGTGGAGATTATCCCAGGGTAAAGAATTGGAAATGGATGTTCCAATAAATGGACCTAATAAGTAAGTAGTAGTCGCTTTCATATCAAACAAAATTGACTTCACAAAAAAACTAATTAGAAGACATAAGACACTATATACTCATTAAAGGAAAGGGGGACCAAGATAAAAAAAAATCAGAACCAATAGGTTCCACTTAGCAAAATGAAATCCAGATCAAATATGTATTTTAAATAGACCGATAAACCCTATTAAAATAGCATGATAGCTAAAAGTTTTCTCACCAAATAAAGCTCAGGACCAGATACATTTGGCACAGCTATCTACCTGTCATTCAAAGAAGAGTTAATGCCCATCCTCCTCTAATTATTCCAGAAATTAGAAACAAAGGATCATTGCTCAATTTATTTTATTAGTCTAAAATTACAAATATAACTAAGTCACACTTTATTTCCTTTATGAACACTGCTGCAAAAATACTCATCAAATAATTACAAATTGAGTCCCAGAATATTCAAAGAATATTTACCTTGATGAACTAGATTGTATCCTAGATATGTAGGGATGGCTAGATATGCAAAAATAAAAGAAAATGTAATCGACTATATAAACCCACTAAAGACCAAACCCGGAAAGACATAAACCTCATGATGATATCATTATATGGAGGAAGAACTATTTTCAATATCTAACACTCCTTTGTGAGGAAACTCAGGGAGAGATTTGCACACAAGTGACATACCTAAATACAATAATGGCAGTTTAAAACAAGTCCATAGCCAACATCAACTTAAATAAGAGAAACAAACAATTCCACTAAAATCTGGAACAAGGCAAGGTTTGACTCTCTCCATATCTATTCAGTATAACAATTGAATTCTTAATTAAATCATAAGGCAACTGACAATAAGAGGGACACAATTTGGAATGGTATAAGAAAGAATCTTTACTTATAGAAAATAATATAATATATATAAGTTAGGTAAAAGCTAAAAGCTTTCAGAAAATAAGCTTGACAAAAATCTAAGGGAGTGAAAACTCTGATTAGGATTCATTGTATGACATATCTATTTTCAGTAATAATATAGTAATAATAAAATTCATAGTTTTCCGATGTACAACTGAGAGAGAGACTTGGAAAGAAATCAGAAAAAGTCACTTTTCAAAGTAGTCTCCAATAGTATAAAGTATCTTGGGGGTAACTCTAACCTAGCAAGTGAAAGACTTTTGTCATAAAATCTTCAAGTCTTTGCGGAAGAAACTGAAGAAGATATCAGAAAATGAAAAGATTTCTCATGCTCATGAAGAAGTAAGATTAACATCTAAAAATGGCCATTCTACAAAAAGCAATGTATAGATTCAAAGCAATCTGATTCAAAATTTCAATACAATTCATTCCATATCCTCAAAGACCATTCACAGTTTATGTGGAAATACAGAAAGCACTGGATAGCTAAAACATTCCTGAACAATAAAAGAACTGCCATAGCTATCACCATTCCTGATTCCAAATTGTACTTCAAAGCTATGATGAAAGTAATAAAAAAGTATGGAGCCCTCGAGGCCCTGACTGCTGCTGAAGGCTCTGTCTGGCTCAATGTCCCCACAGCAGTGTCTTTGCCCAAATTGACTCTTTGGACAGCTGAGCAACAGTAAGTAAACTGACAGGTAATCTTCACTTTCTTCATCGACCAGTCACGCATACTCTCAAACACTGTTTCTGTTAGTATTCCCTCCTGAAGAGAAAGTTCAGTCAAGTTCCTATATCACCAAAATTCCTCTAGAACCCTATCAACCTTGGAAAACTCTTAGTCTTGCATTTTTTGATTATAAAAAAACAGACATCTCCTATCTTCCTGGTTATCGTCTCAAGCCTGGGATTAGGGAGAAAACCTATTATGGCAGAAAATAAAGCTTCTTTAATTTGACTCAAAATATTTGGGTTGGTGGTCTGTACTTCAGTGGGAACATAACTACCCATCTTGGCCACTTTCATGGAGTTGTGATATATTTCTTCATTCCTGGTTTGTCTCTACCACTGGTCATCTGCCTGGATTAGGCTGTTGAAGTCTCTCATCCTCTTTAATCATTGGGAAATGTAGCACCAGGAGGAGCTATAATGAATTTCTTGCCTGACAGATATAACTTTCTTACCTCCATTGTGGAGAAGCAATCCAATTGCCCAATGTTTATTTTGATCAATCACCCCTCCTAACACTGTTATTTCCTTTACACCAGTTAGATTATGGACACCAGAAGGTCAAAGTGGCTGGGAGAAATCAGGGCGTCAGTTCAATGGATGTTTGTTGTTGCTCCAAACATGAGAACTGCCACACACAATCACTCACACTGGAATCAAAACTTCCAGGCCAGAAGAATTGAAAGTCATGGACACAGGAGTGTGGGAACCCGTTTTTGTGTTCCTTGTGGCTTTACCCAGCAGGTCCACATAGAGAATGATTGGGACCACGGGCCTGAGTGCAGGTGTCTGAGATGATCTGCGTTTGGCTGTGCTGGGGGAGGAGGTCTTTTGCTCCACCCCATGGCATCTCTTTAAAAACCCTGGGGCAGAGACAGTCAGGGCCCTGTCGAGGCTATCCTTTATTTTCTATCTGTTTATCTCCGCAAGATTCTCCGCAATAAATCCTTCTATCTAATATTTCCTGCTGCTCACACTCAAAAAACTCTGGGGAACCGCGGGGGTGGTGGGTAAATGCCCCACAGAAGGGCGCCATGAACAGGGACTAAAGAAAAAAGAAGAAAAAGGGACTAAAGAAAATAAAGGGGGGAATAAAAAGGGGGGAACTAAAGACAAATGAATAGGGACTAAGACAGAGTAATAGGGACTAAAGATAAAGGAAAATAATAGTTTTATTACAGAGTTTGGGGCGAAAGTGCTGAGTCAGCCCTGCCAGTGGAAAGGCTTGACGGTGTTATGGACAATATATATTTTTTATATATATTATTGAGAGGCAATGGTTTTATCCTCGAGAGAAGAAGAAAGCAGACTGTAAGGATGTCCGATGCTGCAGTGCAAAATTCTCTTCTGTCAAAATTTTCTATCTTCTATACCTTTCTCAATTTCTATCTGTGAACAATGAGTATAAGGTATAGGAGAGTAATATAATTTAGGAAAAACATAGAAGTGTAAGGTTGTGTAGGAAAAAATAAGTAAGTCAACTAGACAGAAAAACTCTTCAATTTTGTAACTTTGGGGGCTATGAAAGCAAGCTGAAGGAAAAATCTTTCTTTGGGCTTTACAGGCAGTAAAAAAGCTCTTCTTTGAGCTTATGAGGAAGAAAAAGTTTCCTGTGGAAGCTTTTGACCTGGTGACAGCTGAAATGCTAAGTTCAAGTGGCAGGAGAAAGTAATTTGTCCCTGAGGCAAAAATGGGGGTGTAAGAAGTTAAAGCTTAAAGTTGAAGTTTTGGGAAAAGTTGTTCTTTCTCTCTCCTGGGGGGAGAATCTTTCTCTTAAATTATAAAGCTTTTCTTGGAAAATTTTTGGGGAAAAATCTCTCTAAAAAGCCTGAATCTTTCTCAAAAACTCTCTTAAACTTAAAAACTAAAGCCTTTAACTTTCTCTCTCAGAAGGACAAAAAATTAGAATCACCTGAAGATATCAGTATGGGGACCACCTGTGATTAGCTCTAAGGGAAAATAACAAACCTCAAGACAGCAAAACCTCTCCAAGTTCTTTCAATCTTTAAAAATCTGCCCTGCTATGCAGAAGGAAGGGATGGAGTTCCTAAAACCTCTCTTCTAAGCTCTGTCTCAAGCTAGTAAAAGGCAGTGGGTCAGAGTCCCCTGAGGGAAACGCTTGGGAGAGCGGGTGAAGAGCTACAGAGAGCCCAAAAGGGCAGGAAACTTTACCTGAGAAAATCAAAAAAGCCAAGCCTTTCAGTTAAAGCCAAGCTGAGGCATCCAGGATTTTTTTTTTTTTTTTGAGTGAGCTTTTCAGAATGAAAAGGTGCTCCTAATTGTCCTAAGCAAAGATCCCCTGAAGCAATGCAAACTCTGTTAGCATTGTACCCTAGCTTCTGACCAAAAACCCAGAGGTGACTGGCCAGAGTCTCTGAGTTGGGGTGCATTTCGGGGATGCTGGGGTTTCTGCAGTTGTAAACTTCCTGGAGCACAGAGCTGAGGCAGGAAGGTGCAGGACCCAGGGGAAGATTGCTAATGAACAAACAAAGCTAAAGCTGGTGGGAACAGCACAGTTGCCCACTTTCCTACAAGTTCCAGGTTGATAGGTCCACAACTGCAAAAAGAAATCTGAGAAAAGCTTTCCTATCAGAGTAAGGGAAAACAGTAAAGCTGAACTGTGTCTGAAGCACTTGTGCTGCTGAGTCAGAACACTGTCTGGGGAAAGAGCCCAGCCAGGGGAGAACAGAACTATCTAGGAGTAAAGCTTTCTTTTCTGTCAGAGAAAGCACCTCTTTGAGAAAGCTTTGTTTCAACTGACTCCCCATGAGATGAGGGGGTGTAGCCCTAAGGGGTGATTGCCTCTGGCATAAGCTCTGTCCTTGAGCACCCAGACAAGCAAATGCAACCCACTGGGGGACAGGGCCAGGTGAAAGCCTGATGAGGCAAAACACCTGTCCTAATGGGAGTTTAGAGATGGCAAAAACCTCCCTTGTTAGATTTTCAGTCTTTATGCAAACCACACAGACCCTGAAAACAGAAACGGACAAAAACCCCTTACCTTCAGTAGCAGGGAAAGCCGCCACTGTAGTGTCAGAAACTGTTTCTGGGCTATAGGGGATAAACTGAGACCAAACTGGGAACTGTCTGGGAGAAAGACTCTGAAGAAACAGAAGGGACAGATTCCTCCCCAGAAAATGCATGACCTGCAAAAGCTGCTAGAATTTGAGGCAGATTCGGGGGGAGAAAAAAGCCCCTACCTCCTAAAGTAGCTAGCAGAGGAACAGAGCTGCAGACAGATACCTGAAGCTCTGCATCTGGGGAAGGAAGAAACAAGCAAAATGAGATAGAACAGAGGGAGAAAATCTCTGAAGGAGCTATGGAAAAGCTGTTGTAAATGATCTTATTTTTCACTGACTGGCTAAGACAAACACAAGCCACGAGGAAAGTTGTTATCAGAAATGCCAGCCTCAATGCCAGCTAAAAAGGCAGGTGCAGTTCTGATCCGGGGCCAGTGTCAAATGAAGGAGAGAGACCTGTTAAAGTCAGCTGAGGAGAGAATAGGAATCTCCCAATGTGCCATACTGGAAATGTAAAATGCTTGTTCAAATCTCCCGTTGCAAAACAAAAAAAACTTTGTTCAAACCTTCTGGGCAGAATTTATAAGCAAGTCTGGTTTAAAAAAAAAAAAAAAAACTTAGAAGAGGACTCTCAGACCCAAAAACAAAAAGAACTATGGGAAATGACTGATATAAGGGAAATGATATAAGTGACTGATATAAAGGACTGATATTATTATGGACTGATATAAGGGAAATGCATTCTGGGAAAGGTAGTTTTTCTGCTAAAGATAGCGACATTGCCCTGAAACACTTTTGTTAGCTCAAAAATATGTTCATGGTAAACTTAAAATACAGCTTTTAAAAGAATAAGGAGGAAAATCATCTAAGAGTTTAAGTGTCAGTTCCAATGAAAAATTGAAAGGATACAGAACGAGGTGCTTTATGGTTTGGGTTCCTTTGGTAAAATGCCTTATTTACCCTAATAGCTGTGCAAAGTTTTTTACGGTAGTTGGATGACAAAAAGCTACCTGTAAGAGCAAACAACCCACTTTAAAATCCTTTAAACAAGGGAAAGCAGTTTATACACTGAATGTTGTCTTAGATATGAAGAAACTTATGTTGAAATTAAAATTCTTTACCTCTTGAACAAACAGCCTGCAATGACTGATTCCTTTGCAAATCTAATAAGGAGACAAGGAAACAGGCATTTCAAAAAGAAATGACTGCTTTATAGATGGGAAACAAACTTCAGAAAATCTAGCTGTCTTGCAAAAGAGTTGCTTCACCTGAAAGTTCCTTATAAGAAATCAATGCTAAATATCACAGCTGCTAATACCATCAGAAGTTAAAGCTAATGAAGTGAAAATACTAAAACCTGAAATGCTTTTTCTCAGAGAAAGCTAATGAAGGATATGTTTCATGAAAGAACATCTGTGTTCTTGACTCCTTTGAATAGTAACAGTTTTGGTGAAAATATTGGAACTAACAAAAATCAAGTCAAAATGTCTCAACAAATTCAACACGCTACTCACAAAAGATAGCTCCCATGCTTTGTAGGCCATATTAGAGCTCACTCCAATCTTCCTGGTCCTTTAGCTGAGGGTAATGCATTGGCTGAGCATTATCCCAAGAGGAAATGGCTCAACAGTCACATGCTCTTCATCAAAATAGCAAAAGTTTAAGATGGAAAGATCCCTGCTTGAGATTATGGAAGGGTCCTGATCCTGTTTTATTATGGGGTCAAGGACGTTTGTTTTTTCACAAGAGAAGGATGAAGCTCAGTGGTTACTGGAGCTTCTGGTGTTAGAAGCCTAGAACTAAGGAAGGTCAGCTCCAATGCCGTTCCTATAAAGGAACCAGAATGAAAGTGGCTCAATTAGTATTTCTGAGGTTTTGTCACTGGTTAATGCAAACAGTGAGGAAATAGAGTTCAGAGCTGTGCAGCTTTGGTTTTAATAGCTCCTTTAAAAAATACTTTATATCACCTAATAGCTGTGCAGTTTTGGCTAAGAGCTTTACTGCAGCTAAATATGGTAATTTCACTCTCAGCATGAAGTGAAGTTTTTCCAGTAGAGCAAACCAAGAAATGTTTGTCTGAATTGAAGCACTTAGGAGAGCTATTATGAATTTTGGTGAAGGGACAGCCTCTAGTTAAAAACCATTTACCACTAACAGTGCATCTCTGCCAGTTACGGAATGGCATATCACAAATCTATAATGACAACACTCATTATATCCCCGTGTTTTATAGCAAAGCTGACTATAAACTCTAAACTTTAGAAATGATGTACATACTTCCTGTCTAGTTAAGAGAATCTTTCTAATAGAGATAGTAATAATAATTAAGAGTAAGAAATAGAAGATGAATATGTGATACCTCAGTAAAACCCCCCACTCTATCCCCTACAGACAAAGAGAAGCTTAAACCAGGATTCGTAAGTGTAGATAAGAATTTAGACCCCTTTTCCCCAGGTGGCTGTATCTGCTACAGGGACTTTGGAAAACACAGTCAGGATATTTGATCAATAGATTAAAAAGGGAGGCAGGTTAAAATTATATGGTCTGTGCCTTTAAGAACTAGCCTCACAAAGAAAGGGGAGTGCTCCTTCCAATCTCCCTGCTGTGAGTGAGAGATTTAAAAGAGCCTCCCTGGAGGCTTGTATACTTAGACAACACCTTACTTTTGCATTCTGTACCTAAAGTCTCCAGTGGCGGCTTTGGGGACACGATCTAGGCACAACAAGACCCTCACTCTATTGTCTCAAAAAGGGGGCCTTAGACAAAAAGATCTCAATATAGATAGACCCAGGCCAGTTTCAAGTCCCTAGAAATGATGGCGCCAGCCCCGGGAACAAAAGAACAGAGTCAGGATGTCTGATGGTAACCAATTAACCATGAGATGCCCCTCTCTGGAGATAACATGACCAGACCCCGGAGAGGAGTTGTAAAACTCCTGACAGGGCAAACAGATAAGCTAAAATAAGATAAAGTCCATGCCCGGGAAAAACTGGACCAATCAAGGATGGACCCGTACTAACCCCCTCCCCTCTAAGAAATTTTATGGGTTTTGCCTATAAAAACTAACTTCCCCAAGAAAGAGTAACTCCTCCCTGCCTCACTGTGTTGTGTGTAGGAATGAGTCCCCTGTCTAGCTAGACTTGTATCTGCAGAATAAACCTTGCTGTTGCATTCTAAACATCCAGTGTCTTTGGTGGTCTCTTTGGGGGGTCACAATCTGGGCATAACAAATATAAGATATGTGAGTTTATAAAAATTCTCTTGTTAGATCTATGTGTTAATCTTTAGGTGTTTGCTAAGTTAAATATATGCTAATGGTAGCCCAATATAAGTCTGTGAAATAGATCTATAGAGTTCCTTTAAGAATATAAGCTTGTGCCGGGCGGTGGTGGCGCATGCCTTTAATCCCAGCACTCGGGAGGCAGAGGCAGGCGGACCTCTGTGAGTTCGAGGCCAGCCTGGTCTCCAAAGCGAGTTCCAGAAAAGGTGCAAAACTACACAGAGAAACCCTGTCTCGAAAAACCAAAAAAAAAAAAAAAAGGAATATAAAGAATATAAGCTTGCAAGAGGTATCTAAGGTAGTCTTAAGACATGTAGTAATAAGCTTGTAAGAAGTAAAGATGCTAGTTGTAAATGTAACTTTAAATAAGAATAAGATGGAATGAATATAAGTATAAGAAGAAATAAGAAATATATTTGCTAAAGTAGTTCTTCAGTTTCCTTAAGGAGTATAAATGAGTAGATGTTAATGTTATATGTGAGTTTGTAAAAACAATGTAAATGTTGAATGTGAGTTTAAATGCTTTGCAAGGCAAAAAAATGTTATATGTGAGTGTGTAAAGTATAAATGTTAAGTGTGAGTCTATTCTTAATGTAAATGGTGAAAGAACCTGAGACACAGAAGGAAGTGTCCTAGTAGACTGCAAAGTAGTCAGTCTGAGCAGTTATCAAAAGTTCCAGTGCTGCTAAGAAGCTAGGAATGGCTGATGCCAGAACCAGCACAACAAGGCATCCGCAGCTGAGATCCGTGGAAAATCAACGCAACACAGAAAAACCTGAGCTAACATCAAAAACGGTGTGGTTTAGAATACTACTGTACCTAAAAAGGTCTCTGGCTTGAGAATAAAAGTTCAGAGATGCTTGTTTGAACAAAAATTGTTAACTGCAAATAGTTTTGGTTGAAAAACGTCTCTTCATATTTGGAAGTGAAAGCCTGATAGCAGAATTTATTTCTTGTTTGAACTTTTTGAACTTAAAATGATATAAAATTACAAAAAGATTTTGGTTATGGATTTCTCATATTTGGAAGGCTAGTACCAGAATTTATCATTTGAATTTTAAGACTTAAGAAATGAAATAAACAATAGAGATTTCATTGCAAAGAGACAATTTTGAGTTTATTCATAGTAATGACCTAGGAACTGTTTGCTGGAATTGGGTTAAAAATGGAACTGTTTAAATGAAGAAATTTATTTCTACCTAGAATCAAGATGCAGTTTTGTGTATGCACATATGCTTTATTAACTGGTGATTCATGAATTGTTTTGTGGAACTGTTTATGTAAAAATGGAATTACTTATGGAACTGATTTTGTGTTACAAATGGAACCATTTAAACAAAAGTTGGGGTTTACTAAATAGGCTTGAGATTTTGTTTAAAATTATAAAGAAAAGGGAGAGTTAATATTCCTTCGTCTATTTAATTTAAATTGTTTGAGGGTATTAATGTCATGTTAGTAAGAAATGCAAATGGGTTCTACTAAGAGACTACTTTTAAAGTGTGTAAAAGTTTTAAGAAACTGCTTTTGGATGTTTTGCTGAAAGTTTTCAAAGTATTAATGGTTAGATTGAAAATATTGCTTTTCAATATGGGTTTGTAGGAATTGTATAAGTTTGAGATCCTCTAACTAGGTTTGAGATTTTGTTTAAAAAATTATAAAGAAAAGGAGGAGTTATGGCTTTGAAATACGTTCGCAGAAACTTATTGATTTTAATGCACCCTGGTTTTGTGGAGTTAAGAAATGTTTAAGTTTGATGTGAATACATCGAAGTTTTTCCTATGTTCTGTTAACAAGAAAATTCAAATGATTGAGTTAAAGTTGTAGGATGGAGAACATTGCTAAGTATATATAGCACCATATATGCTAATTCAAATGGTTCTGTTAAGAGTTTGCTTTGAGTTGTAAGATTGAGAGAATTGTGACTATGTATAGCAATATTTATGTTAACATGTTAATGGCAATGATGAAGCTAAGGGATTCTTTAAGTTTGTAGTTGCCTCAAGAGTGTTTGGTTCAGAAAGGGCTTGAGGCAGCTAAGAATGCTGTAGTCAACTTGGACCTAATTCAAAAGAGAAATGCCATCTTTATCATCCTCTACTGCCATACTGGGAGGTGTAACAGCTATGGAGATAGCTGTAAGCCATTAAGTAATTTTATATATATTAAGAAAGGGGGACCTGCAGGAGCTCATTTTCGGGGTCCTCCTGGCTTTACCCAGCAGGTCCTCAAAGAGGATGATTGAGACTATGGGCCTGAGTGCAGGTGTCTGTGATGGTCTGCACTTGGCTATGCTGGGGGAGGTCTTTTTATCCACCCCTTGGTGTCTCTATAAAAACCCTGGGGTAGAGACAGTCAGGGCCCATTGGAAAAGGTTCCAGGCTCTCTCGAGGCTATCCTTTATTTTTTGTTTATCTCTGCAAGATTCTCCGCAATAAATCCTAGCTAATATTTCCTGCTGCTCACACTCAAGAAAACTCTGGGGATGTGTGAGGTAGGTGGGTAAACACCCCACACAGGAGGAAGTTTTTTTTTTTCCCCCAAGAGATCACGAGGGGTCATAGTGAGTGGTATTATTCCCTTTTCTACTACCTGGTGCCTGGACCTACAGATCTGGGCTATGGAGAAACCTGCCTCCTGACTAATCCTACACCAGCCCTCGGGGTTGTTGTCACTTCATTGGCTCTAACTGTGTCTTCAAAAGTTCTTAACAGCTGTTTCAAGAAGTTAGTGAACCAGGTACATCCAGTGGAATCCATGATTGTGGGGCATAGTTACACCTCTCTGTCTGAGAATTTAGCATCTTGGTCAGAAACTACACTGTGTGGAATATGTGAGAGTTGACAAAGTTAGTCTCTGTGTGGTAGTTTTGGTAAAATCATTACAGGCAGGAAATGCAAATATATAACTAGAGTAAGTATCTACTCAGGAAAGACAGAGTATTGTCCATTCCACAGAGGAAGTAGCCCAATGTAGTCATTGTTTCATGACTTTGTTGGCTGGTCAGCCTGGAGAATGGTGACATATCTGGGGCTCTGTGTTGGTCTCTGTTGTTGGCAGATCTGGCATTCTGCAGCAGGTGTAGCAGCAGCTATAACCAGGTCACTCTTGATGAGTGGGTAGCTATGTTGTCAATCCATGCATAACCCCTATCTCAGCTACCACAGGTACTTTGATCATGGGCCCATTGTGTAATAATGAGGATAGCTTGTTACAGAATCTGAATGTACACTAAGTGGGTCATCCTATCTACTTGATTATTGACCTTCTCCTCTGATGAAGGCATCTTTCATGGGCATTAAGAGGGGACAAAAGATCTTCACATTCTCTGCTCCTTTGCAGATCTGTCCAAATACTACTACCCCCGCATGTCTTTATAATTTTTACTTTTTTTTGTTTTTATTTTCTCTTCACTCAGACAGTCCCATCTGACCACAGTCTCCCCTACCTCCACTCCACATATATGTATTGCTCCTGTTTCCCTTCAGAAAAGCAAAGGTCTCCTGGGGATATCAAATGAACACAAGATAACAAATGTAATAATAGTAGGCACAAACCCTCAATATCAAGGCTGGAGGAGCCAACTCAGAAGGAAGAAAAGTTTCCAATATCCTACAAACAGTTCTGAGATTCCACACACTCCTGCTGTTAGGACTCTCACAAACCCCCTGAGCTGAATTAGCACAGTAAGTAGAGAGGATTTAGTACAGACCAATGCAGGCTTTGTGATGGACTCTTCTGTTTCTGTGAACCCCTATGAAGCCTGTATAGTTGAATCTGTGAGATCTGTACCCCTTGTGTCTTTGATACCTTTTACAACTCTGCCTTCTCCTCTTCCTTGAGGTTCACTGAGTTCTGCTCAATGTTGGGCTGTGTATATCAGTATATGCTCCCAACTGATGTTCATTGAACTAGGCAACAATCTGAGTATAACAGAATTCATTAGGTATTGTCTCATTGATTGTGTTTATGTGTGTGTCAGTGAAGACACTGCACCAACTTCTACAGCTGAGCACAGCTGGAGGGAAAAAATAGCCGTTTTCAAACAAACACCACTGGAATCCAAAAGCTGATTTTACAATTTTTATTCATTTGATATTTTATTTGGGTATTTTATTTAATCAAGATGGATGTGCCCATGGAGAAAAGAAGAGTACTGAACAAAAGGTCCTCTGCAAGAGCAACCGTTGCTTTTGCGAACTGAGTCATCTCTCCTGTCCCAAACACTGAGTTAGGAGAAAAACTTTCTTCATTATCTTTGCTTCTCTTGTAATCAAATGTTCATGTTTGTTTTCTCCTTTCTGATTCCTTGATCATATCTCCTGCTCAGTTCAATCCATTTAGGTTTTTCCAAAGAAACCCTGTTGTAATGTGCTTGGTGCCAGCAGTTAAAATGAATTTCAGATTCTAACTCCTTAGACAAAAATCAACCCAGTATAACAACAGGGTAGAGGCTATGTAGATTGTACCAGAATCCAAGGCTCCCTGTACCTCAACCTGACATTGACTCCTTTACATCTGTTTAAAGCCTCAGCCACAATGCTGTTATTCCATAGATCCACTGGAAATTTTCCACACATCCCATAGTCTAGCCAGGTATTGGTAACACCATGAGTACTGCCTCTGGGAGACAAGTGTAGGACAAGGTTTGCCAGGTCCTAGGATCACTTCAAGCATTTAATAGGGTGCTCCAGGAAAGGGTGGTGACCAGGTAAGGAACCATAAACTTCAAACACTAAGTGGGGACATGAGCCCACCATTGTCTTCCAGTCTGAGGTCTCAGAGACCTCAGAAGCATGAGCTGTAATGAAATCCAGTGTCTGGGTTTTCAGCTGCCCTGAGCTGTGGTGGTCAGCCAGGAAGAGAGTGTGGGCAGCATTCTCCACAGAGAGGTCCCTGAAGAGGGCATCCTTACACATGACCTTCAAACACTCCAGGCCATACTTGTCAGCAGCTGCCAGCAAGGCAGCTGCCATGCTATTGAGGTCTGGTGCTGTTCCTGTGTAAATGAAGTCCATCATTACCTTGAAGACTTGGAAGACTTGTGGCTCCAGGTCAGGGATCTCAACACGATTCTTTCTGCTCTCCTCCATTTCATGTTGAAACCTGGCTCTGAAAACTGGAGAGCAAGCTGCTAAAATGGCCTTGTGAGCCCAGAATTCCTGGCCGGCTACCACTAGGCAGCAGTCTGTCAACTGGGAATTCTCCCACAGCTCTCCTAGCTCCTCTGCCAATGTGCATCTGGGAACCAGAATTCCTGGCTTCTTGTTCTGGTCAGAGAGGCTCAAAGAGACCGGAGCCACGCTCACCTTGCAGACAAGGGTGATCTGGTCATCTGGGAGAATCCAAAATGCATGGGACAGGAGAAAATCTTGAAGAATGAACTTTTTGTAACCCCAGTCTTGTCCTGGCACTAACCTAAATGCTCTTGGGCTCTTCTTGACTTGTGTATTTCTCCTTCTGCACTTATGATTCAGAACTGGAACTTTGCCCAAACAGGACTCTTTAGACAGCTGAGCAACACTAGGTATACTGACAGGTAATCTGCACTTTCTTCATCGACTGTGTTCGGGTGTACTCGCAAATACCATTTGTCATTGGCTCCTATTGAGAAAGTTGGGCTTTTAATGCTTTGCCGCATTTCCTCAGCAAAAAAGGGAAGTTGCTGATGGTCCACCTGTAGGAGAAATCCTGATCGCTGATTTTCTGTGCTCCCATCTCTGGGCGATCTCATCTCCTGCCATTTCTCCTGCAGGTAGTTTGAAGGTTCAACTGGATTGAAAATGAAGAACTAGCAATTGTTTTCTCTTCACCCTGTGAGACACAATAACAGACAGGATTTTGATTTTAGTTTTTCTTTCTCATCTGTTTCCTCTTCTACCAGTTTGGAAACTTGGGTCTCTGATATTTTCTATGCAGATTTCAATGCTAATTTCAGAGAACACAGTCTAGGCTACTTGATACCCTTACATTACTCCATTATTTTCTAGATTGAATCTTAGGTCAATAGGTAACTTGTTTTGACAATTATACACAGCTTTTGGATAGTTTCGATCACTCATTCTATTAATTCATATCAAAAATGTTGCACTAGGTTTCTCTAGAGGAACAGAATATATACAAGGAATATGAATATATATATATACATATATATACATATATATATGTATATATATATGTATATATATATACTCATCAAAGGGGATTTATTAGAATAACTTTGGCCTGCAGTCCTGCTAATCCCACATTACTTGTGAAGGGAAAGACCAAGAATCCAGTACTTAACTCAGTCCAAGAACTTTGGATGTATCTGCTGGTCTTCAGTGTATGCTGGTGTTCCAAAAATTTTGTATGGCCCGGGAGGGATGTACTTGTAAAATGTAAAATGTATGGAAATAGAAAATATAATTGTGAGTGAGGTAATCAAGACTCAGAAAGACAAACATGGTATGTACTCACTCATAAGTGGAGACTGGAGGTAAAACAAAAGATAATCAGATTAATCCCACACATTCAGATAAGCTAGGAAACAAGGAGGAACCTAAGAGGGATTCAGATCATCTTGGGAAGGGGAAACAGAGGAGATCCCCATGATTGTACTGGGGATGAGGTGTGGGCAATAGAGGGTAGGGAACGGGGGATGTGATGTGAGGAAACGTGAAGATTGAAGTGGGGAAAAGATGGAGTGGGAGAGCAATGAATGAGATGTCTTGATAGAGGGAGATGTTATGGGATAAGGGAGAAACCTGGTGCTAGGGAAATTATCATTAAGCCACAACCCCAGATTAGACTAATAGCAATAGTAGTGATGGTGCCTGAACTGGCCTACCCTGGTAATAAGGCTGATGAATACTTTGTGTTATCATAGAGCCTTTGTCCATTAACTGATGGAAGCAGATACAGAGATTCACACCCAAGCACCTGGCTGAGCTCCAGGTGTCCAGTTGAAGAAGGGAAAGAGGGATTATATGAGAAAGGGGGTCAAGGTTATGATGGAAAAATCTAGAGAGACAACTGAACCAAGCTCAAAGAAACTCATGAACATTAGACCTACAGGTGAGGAACCTCCATGGAACCAGACTAGAACCTCTGCATACGTGAGCAGGTGTGTAGCTGGGTGGGTTTGAGGTGCCCATGGCAGTGGATCAGGATCTATCCCTGGTGCATGAGCTGGCTTTCTGGATCACATTACCTAGGGCTAGACACCTTGCTCACCCTTGATGCATTGGGGAGGGGCTTGGTCCTAATTCAACTGAATGTACCAAGCTTAGCTTGTCCCCTAATGAGAGAACTTACCCTGTTGGAAGAGGGGATGATTGCTCGGGGAAAGGAGGGAAGTCGGGGTGGGGGAGTGACAGCATGAAGAAGGATGAGAGGGTAATCTGTTGTTATATACATTGAAAAAAACTAAAAAAAAAATAATAGGTCCCATATAGCACAAATGAAATCAAGATCACATATGTATTATAAACAGACAGAAGAACACTAGTAAAATAGAATGATCACTAGAAGCCTCCCCACCAAATGAAACCCAGAAAAAGATAGCTTTGGTACAGCAATTTACCTGCCATTTGAAGACAAGTTATTTCCCATCCTCCTCAAATTATTCCAGAAAATAAAAACATTGGATACTTGCCCAATTTATTGTACGAGTCTAAAATTACACTGATACCTAAATCACAGACCAATTAACTTATAAACACTGAAAATATACTCATTAAATAATTGGGAATTGAGTCCCAAATTATTCAAAAATTACCATGATGAATTAGGCTTTGTCCCAGATGTATAGGGATTGTTCTATATACAAAAATCAAAAAATATAATTGACCATATAAACCCACAAATGATTAAATCTCAGGAAGACATAAACCACATTATCATATCATAAAATTCAGGAACAGCATTTTTCAAAACTCAATATTTCTTCATGATAAAAGACAAGGAGAGACTGGCACATAGGTGACATACCTAAATATAACGATGACAGTTTAAAACATTTCCATAGTCAACATCAACTTAATGAAGAGAAACTCAAACAATTCCACTAAGGCCTGAAAAATGACAAGGTGTTTCATTTCTTTCTATCTGTTCAATATGACAATTGAAGTCTTAATTAAATCAGTAAGGCAAGTGACAATAAAAAGGATACAATTTGAAAAGGAAGAAGAAAGAATCTTTATTTGTAGAAAACACTATAATACACATAAGTTATGTCAATGATTCAACAGGGAATTTCCTACAGCTAATAAACACTATCAACAAATCAGCTTGATAAAAAACTAAGGAAGTGAAAAGTCTGATTAGGATGCATTGTCTAAGTAAAGAATCTACTTTCAGTAATAAAATATTTTGAAAACATCAGTAGTCCTCCTAAATACTAATGAGAGACAAACTGGGAAAGAAATCAGAGAAAAACACCTTTCACAATAGCCCAAATACTAGCAAAAATACCTTGGGGATAACTCTACCAAAGTAAGTGAAAGACTTGTATGATAAAACTTCAAGTCTTTTAGGAAGAAATTGGAGAAGATATGAGAAAATAAAAAGATCTCCCATGCCCATTGTCAGTAGATTAACATCGAAAATTGGCCATACTACAAAAGCAATCTACAGATACAAAGCAATCTGTTTCAAAATGACAATACAATTCTTTCCATATCTTTTAACAACCATTCTCAGCTTCACATGGAAATACAGAAAGCATTGGATCACTAAAATATTACAGAATGATAATAGAATTGTTGCAGGTCTCATCAATCTTGATTTCAAATTTTACTTTAAAGAGCAGATGATTGGAAGGAGTCCATGGAAGACTAAGTCAAGTCTACAATACAGAGGCCATGCCATTCCAAGGGGTGTGTGACTCAGGTTCATGGTGACTTCCAGGACCTAACTGCTTTGGGAGGTTATGTCTGGGTCCATGGCCCTAATGCAGCAAGGTTCTTTGCCCCAACATGGTTCTTTGACTCTTTGGACAGTTGAGCAACACCAAATAAACAGACAGGAAATCTTGGCTTTGTTCATAGATCATTTCAGGCATTCTCTCAAACACTTATTTCTCTTTGTCACTGGCTCCTGGTGAATAAAATTAGCCAAGTCCCTACATCACCAAAATTCATCTGCAACACTCTCACCAACTCTCAGAAAACCCTTAGCCTTGCATTTTTAGAATTTCAAAAACCCTACTTCTCCTATGTTCCTGGCTATTTTCTCAGTCCAACCATTAGGGAAAAACCTACTATGGCAGGAAATAGCTTATTTAATTTGACTCAAATATTTTGACTCAATTAATATTGAAATGAATAAAAGTTCTTGCTAATCATTAAATTAATATTAAAGGTAAACTTTCAATATCATTTTTTTTAAAGTTAACAGTATTGGTTACTGTGATTAAAGAGAAATTCATGAACTAGGCATGATCTGAAAGTCTATGGCATTGATCAGAGCAGTCTGAAGGGAGAGACTGACTGAACTCACTAGTCTGAGGTCTAACTTGGTCCATAGAGCAACATCTAGGAGAGCCAGACATGGAGAGTAGAAAACAATTAAAAATGAAAGAAAGAAATAGGAATGAAATCATGATTACCTCTGAATTCCTGCTAAAATATTTCAGATGACAATGATTTAGAAAGGAATTAGTCTTTCAGAGCTGTTCCATCCTCCTTAAGAAAGTAACTGTGATGGTATGGAGAAATGGTTCAGCAGTCAAAGGTGCTGAATACCTTTCCAGAAGACTGCCATCCAACTCACTTCATTAACAAGTCAGCTGACAACAGTCAGTAATGCAGTTATCCAGTTATCCAGGGCATCCAACAGAGTCTTTCAGCCTGTGAGGTACCATATGCTCATGGTGCACTGACCCACGTGTATAAGAGGGCCCAGACATTAGCAGGCCAACATGGGTAAGCACAACTGTCTCCATGAAGGAAGTACCATTCAAGGTGTAAAACCCAGCACTTGCTGAAAAAAAAAAAAAAACAGTAACCCCTGCCACAGCTAAAACAAAGGCTTAATCCACCAAACTCCATAGTTCTAGGAATATCTCTAAATGTTCAAACCTTGCTTCAAATATAGTAACAATTTTGGCTTCTGTAGTGCCAGTTTGGGCTATCTTCTTATTAACTGAAGTTTGTCAACCCAGAATATGGAATTTTGCTTAAAAGCCCACACTAAGAAAGGCCTAGTTGCTTCACTAGAATCCCAAATATCTCATGTGTTTGCCAGCTGGCTAAGAAAGATTTTCTATTTTCCTAAATCCATTTTCAAACAGTCTCTTCTCTCCGTCTCTGTCTCCGTCTCTGTCTCTGTCTCTGTCTCTGTCTCGTGTGTGTGTGTGTGTGTGTGTGTGTGTGTGTGTGTGTGTGTGTGTGTATAGATATATATATATATGTGTGTGTGTGTGTGTGTGTGTGTGTTGTGTTGTGTTGTGTTTTTTGCAAGTCATTCTACATGTTTTATTGTTTTGCTCTATTGACTGTTGGATTTCTCTGGTGGGGACACCTCTGCTGCTTAAGAGTTTGTCTTTTCCTGTTGGGAATCTGAATCACTTTGGCTGTAGCATGTCCCCCAGAGAACTGTCTACCTGAAATAAAACATACACTTGTTCCATTCCTGGAATGAGAAACTATATGAAAAGTTCTTGTACTTGAGACCCAGGCAGGAGTCAGTTCCCCATTGAGAGAATTGCTCCCACTCTGCAGGAGCATGCTCATGGAAGGTCAGGACTTACAGGTGGAGCACTTGACTTAAAAATGAGGGGTCTTGTAGGAATTGTCAAACTTCATTACAAATGAGATATTTGAGGGAAGGGGTTTCTGCCACCCTGGCCCTGAACACATACAGAAAAGTCTCAGAGGCTACTAGCTAGCCTCCTGCCAAAGGTTCCAAAATGAGGAACCAAAAATTCAGAGATCAAAACCAATTGATTTATTCTGAACTGAGGGATGAGCAGCATTAGAACCAGATTTCAGGAGAGCTAGGAAGGGAATTGCTGAGTTTATTGAATCACTGAAGGTATTTACCAGTCCTCTAGGCTTAGTGAGTCCCTCTAGACATGATGAAATAGAGAGAGGTGATAGATGTGGGGAGCATTTTACAGATCACATTCTAAGAAGAACTGTTTCAAAACCCCTTCTTCAGTAATTGTTGAATATATTCTGCACCCTTTGAAAAGCAGAATACTGTCTCACTTTTAAGGTCCATCAGAGTAAGCATGGAAGTTCAAAGTTTAAAGAAAACAGAACTCACCAGTGGAGGATGAAAATTATGAGGTATTGAGAATCTGAATCATGGCAGTCAGGTTCATGGAACTGAGAACTTAGGATCTTCTCATAGCACACCCTTAGTAGATCCAGAACTGTTTTTGCAAGGAGGATTATCTGACGGGGAGGGGCAAGATCACCACTGAAAGTATATGGAGACATCCCAGGGAATGTGAGTCTGGATGAAAGAAAACTGCCACTTTCAGAGTTGCTGCCTGGCTCTGCTACTTGATCACCCCATATGAATTCTTCCACACTGAACACCATGTTGTGAACACTGAGACCCCTGACAGAGTAAGAAAGCACCTCTCTCCCGATCATGATCGTGGGAGGACTTATTGCAAAACCCTGAGAAGAGGAAATAACTGCTGTGTAGCAATAGACACCATCCCTGTTTTATTTAACATGAATCCACAATAAGCAAAATACACTTGTGCTGGTTTTTGCTGGTTCCCAACTTAACAAGACATGGAATTAAATAAAACCCTACAGTGGAGGCCACAACAGAGAGAAGTGTTTTGCTTCATTTGATGTAGGTAGATCCATTTAAAGGACAGACTTTGGAGGTAAAATGACACAAACATTTAATCGGAATCTCAAGACCTGAAGACAAACACATCTTTAATCCAGATCTTAAGGCTGGAAGACACACCCTAAATTGGGCCACACCTTCTGTTAGAAGCATATAAAATGACATGGAAGAAGGAAGCTCTTGCTATTTGCCTGCTTGCCCTCACCTTGCAGCAAGTCCATCCCTACCCTGGCAATAGAGAATTTTTGGAACACCAGCATATACTGAAGACCACCAGACATATCCAAAGTCCTTGGACAGAGTAAGTACTGGAATCTTGGCCTTTCCCTTCAAAGGTAATGTGGGCATTGCAGGACTGCAGCCCATAGTCATTCTAATAAATCCCCTTTGATTATATATATATATATATATATATATATATATATATATATATATATATATGACAGGGGGGATGCTTTGTATATATTCTGTTCCTCTAGAGAACCCTAGTGCAACATTTTTGATATGAATTAATAGAATGAGTGATCGAAACTATCCAAAAGCTGTGTATAATTGTCAAAACAAGTTACCTATTGACCTAAGATTCAATCTAGAAAATAATGGAGTAATGTAAGGGTATCAAGTAGCCTAGACTGTGTTCTCTGAAATTAGCATTGAAATCTGCATAGAAAATATCAGAGACCCAAGTTTCCAAACTGGTAGAAGAGGAAACAGATGAGAAAGAAAAACTAAAATCAAAATCCTGTCTGTTATTGTGTCTCACAGGGTGAAGAGAAAACAATTGCTAGTTCTTCATTTTCAATCCAGTTGAACCTTCAAACTACCTGCAGGAGAAATGGCAGGAGATGAGATCGCCCAGAGATGGGAGCACAGAAAATCAGCGATCAGGATTTCTCCTACAGGTGGACCATCAGCAACTTCCCTTTTTTGCTGAGGAAATGCGGCAAAGCATTAAAAGCCCAACTTTCTCAATAGGAGCCAATGACAAATGGTGTTTGCGAGTACACCCGAACAGAGTCGATGAAGAAAGTGCAGATTACCTGTCAGTTTACCTAGTGTTGCTCAGCTGTCTAAAGAGTCCTGTTTGGGCAAAATTCCAGTTCTGAATCATAAGTGCAGAAGGAGAGAATACACAAGTCAAGAAGAGCCCAAGAGCATTTAGGTTAGTGCCAGGACAAGACTGGGGTTACAAAAAGTTTATTCTTCAAGATTTTCTCTTGTCCCATGCATTTTGGCTTCTCCCAGATGACCAGATCACCCTTGTCTGCAAGGTGAGCATGGCCCCGGTCTCTTTGAGCCTCTCTGACCAGAACAAGAAGCCAGGAATTCTGGTTCCCAGATGCACATTGGCAGAGGAGCTAGGAGAGCTGTGGGAGAATTCCCAGTTGACAGACTGCTGCCTAGTGGTAGCTGGCCAGGAATTCTGGGCTCACAAGGCCATCTTAGCAGCTTGATCTCCAGTTTTCAGAGCCATGTTTCAACAAGACATGGAGGAGAGCAGAAAGAATCGTGTTGAGATCCCTGACCTGGAGCCACAAGTCTTCAAGGTAATGATGGACTTCATTTACACAGGAACAGCACCAGACCTCAATAGCATGGCAGCTGCCTTGCTGGCAGCTGCTGACAAGTATGGCCTGGAGCGTTTGAAGGTCATGTGTGAGGATGCCCTCTTCAGGGACCTCTCTGTGGAGAATGCTGCCCACACTCTCTTCCTGGCTGACCACCACAGCTCAGGGCAGCTGAAAACCCAGACACTGGATTTCATTACAGCTCATGCTTCTGAGGTCTCTGAGACCTCAGACTGGAAGACAATGGTGGGCTCATGTCCCCACTTAGTGTTTGAAGTTTATGGTTTCAGGCCTGCTCACTGCCCTTTCCTGGAGCACCCTATTAAATGCTTGAAGTGATCCTAGGACCTGGCAAACCTTGTCCTACACTTGTCTCCCAGATGCAGTACTCATGGTGTTACCAATACCTGGCTACTGTGGGATGTGTGGAAAATTTCCAGTGGATCTATGGAATAACAGCATTGTGGCTGAGGCTTTAAACAGATGTAAAGGAGTCAATGTCAGGTTGAGGTACAGGGAGCCTTGGACTCTGGTACCATCTACATAGCCTCTACCCTGTTGTTATACTGGGTTGATTTTTGTCTAAGGAGTTAGAATCTGAAATTCATTTTAACTGCTGGCACCAAGCACATTACAACAGGATGTCTTTGGAGAAACT
The DNA here is from genome assembly GCF_049852395.1 of Peromyscus maniculatus bairdii. Classification (NCBI taxonomy): domain Eukaryota; kingdom Metazoa; phylum Chordata; class Mammalia; order Rodentia; family Cricetidae; genus Peromyscus; species Peromyscus maniculatus. The sequence continues at coordinate 73,785,001 of NC_134857.1, forward strand.
CTCTGTATTGGATAGAGCAGAAGATATGATCAAGGACTCAGAAAGGAGAAAACAAATATGAATGTTTGATTACAAGAGAAGCAAAGATAATGAAGAAAGTTTTTCTCCAAACTCAGTGTTTGGGACAGGGGAGATGACTCACTTGGCAAAAGCAATTGTTGATCTTGCACAGGTCCTTTTATTCAGTCCTCCTCTTGTCTCCATGGGCACATCTATCTCTAATAAATAAATTACCAAAATAAAATATCCAATGAATAAAAATTGTAAAATCAGCTTATGGATTCCCGTGGTGTTTTTGTTTGAAAACGGCCATTTTAGTCCATCCAGCTGTGCTCAGCTGTAAAAGTTGGTGCAGTGTCTTCACTGCCCCACACACACACACACACACACACACACACACCCATACATACTCTTACACACAATCCATGAGACAATACCTAATGAGTTCTGTTACACTGGGATATTGGTGCTTAGTAAAATGGACATCAGGTGGGATTTCTCCAACAGCTGTTGGGAGCAGATACTGAGATTCATAGCCAAACAATGAGCAGAACTCAGTGAACCTCAAGGAAGAGGGAAAGGCTGGGTTGTACGAGACATCAAAGACACAAGGGGTACAGAGCTCACAGAGTCAACTAAACAGTGTTTATAGGGGCTCATAGACACTGAAGAGGCCATCACAAAGCCTGCATGGGTCTGTACTAAGTCCTCTGTGTATTTAATGTGCTTGTTCAGCTCAGGGGGTTTGTGGAAATCCTAATGGCAGGAGTGTGTGGAGTCTCTGAACTGTTTGTCGGATATTGGCTCCTTCTGAGTTGGCTCCTCCAGCCTTGATATGAGGGTTTGTGCCTACTCTTATTACATTTTGTTATCCTGTGTTCATTTGATATCCCCAGGAGACCTTTGCTTTTCTGAAGGGAAACAGAGTTGTATATGTATGTGGAGTGGAGGGAGGGGAGACTATGGTCAGATGGGACTCTATGAGAGAAGAAAAAAAATCCAAAAAGAAAACTAGAAATATGGAAATACATTTCAGGAAGTAGTATTTACACAGATCTGCAAAGGAGCAACTAATGTGAAGTTCTTTTGTCCCCTGTGAACGCTCATAAAAATTGCCTTCATCTGAGGAGTTTAATAATCAAGTAGATAGGATGAACCACTTAATGTACAGTCAGACTCTGTAACAAGCTATCCTCTTTATTACACAATGGGCCCATGATCAAAGTACCTGTGGTAGCTGAGATAGGGGTCATGAATGGAATCACAACATGGATATCCACTCATCAAGAGTGACCTATTTATAGTTGCTGGACACCAGTTGCTGAATGCCAGATCTGCCAACAACAGAGACCAACACAGAGCCCCAGATATGTCACCATTCTCCAGGCTGACCAGCTAACAAAGTCATGAAACGATGACTACATTGGGCTACTTCCTCTGTGGAATGGACAACACTTTGTCCTTCCTGGAGTAGATACATATTCTAGTTACATATTTGTATTTCCTGCCTGTAATGATTTTACCAAAACTACCACGCAGGGACAAACAGAATGCCTTGTCAACTATCATGGTATTCCATACAGTGTAGCTTCTGACCAAGATACTAAATTCTCAGAGAGGTGTAACTCTGGCCCAAGATCATGGATTCCACTGGGACACACAGGTTACAAACCACAACTCTAGGCCATGTATGCCAGAAAATGAGGTAGGCTGCCTTCAGCTCTTTTCTGTTCTCTCTGTTCTTTTACATCCAATCCCCCAGTCTCATCCCAAGCTCTGCAGCAGAACACCCTGAAAACTGATCTGCACCCTGTGTGCAGATCCCATACATCTTCCCCTTCTAACCTCCCCACCCCCGACTCATTGCTTTGTCCCAGCTCCCAACTCATCAAGGCACCCTTGCTAACCCACTCTTTCCAGGGAAACAAGTAGGCTGAATGCAGATCCACACCTCTACTTTTGCTCCTCTACTTTCAATTTTCCTGGTGTCATCCTCTCCTCTGTAGTAGAAAATCTGCTGTTGTCTCTTTCCTGTCAGACCCTATTACCACTGGTTCACAAAGATCTTCTTCCCCAATCTTCCTTCCCCCAACTCAACCCATCATCCCAGCCTCCAACACCAGCAGGCATTCACTAAGAACACACCAGCAGAACAAGACAAAGAAATAGGTAAGCCAACTGAAGAACTTCCTCCTTCCCTCCAAATCCAATCCCCCAGTCTCATCCCTAGAATTGCAACAGAACACCAGCTGCAGCTTTCTTCCCCACCCACCCACCCATCCACCCAGCTAAAATCTATGGATTCCACACAAATTCTCCCCCGATTTTTTCAAAATATTTTTACTGATTATTTGGAAATTTCACATCATGGATCCTGGGCATTCTTGCTTCCCAGTCCCACTAGTTCTGACACCCCACCAGGACACCAGTTCTGATACCTCACAAGGACAACAAAGTCAATCTGATCTTGTTGGTGGGGTGGTGGTGCAGGTGAGACAGCCTGAAGGTGAGAGGACAGGAGAGGTGACTGTACTCCTTGCTGCCTGCTGCAGTGGGTGAGCTAGCAACAGCAATGCTAGAGAACTCACCTTGTTGATGTCCATGAGGGAAAGCTGGGAGGCTGACCAACCCAGCTACCACCCAAGCCCAGAACCAGGACTATGAGGTGGCCCATCCAACATTCACCTCATGTATGAACTGCTGGAGCATGTGAAGTGGCCGGACCTACAGATCCAAAGCTGCAGGATCTCTGGACACAAAGGATCTCTATGACACAAGGCAACAAGGAAGGTTATCCAAGAGGAGTCCCAGTGAGGACCCATGTAGCAGTATAGAAGCCAGAGACCTCAGACCAGAACACTGATTCATTGCAATGAACACTTACAAGTAAAGATGTAAAGAAAAGATGGACTAAAGGGTATATTGTGGGACTCACTGTGTCACACTACACCTTCCACCCTGGGACTTTATTTTTGTGTGATAGTTAGTTTGGTTGGTTTTGTTTTGATTTTTTTGTTTCTCTTTTGAATTTTGTTTTGTTTTGTGGGAGAGGTTGTAAGGGTGGAGGGTGGATATGAAGGGACAGGGAGATGGATGACTCTGGATGTATGACATGAAACCCACAAAGAATCAATAAAAATTGAATTAAAAAAAGCCAAGCATTTAATCTCAGCCCTCAGGAGGATGAGTTAGATAGATCTCTTCATTTTTGAGTCCAGCTTTCTCTTTAGATTGGGTTCAGACAGCCAAGATGATGGAACAGCTCTGAAAAACTAGTTTGTTCTCTAAATCTTTGGCAGTTTGAAATATTTTAGCAGAAATTCAAGAGGTGTGGGGGACCAGCCCCCACCTTTTACAGGATTCCTATGAGGAGGAGAGAGGAATACAGAACTTGAAATGATAGGCCTAGCCAAGAAGAAGGAAGACAGAAATACAAGATAGCTTCAGGAGGACCTGGGTCAATACCCAATGGCCCAGAACTTTATTCAAAAGGGCTTTTTATAACCATGCCAATGGGAGGAGAAAAAGACCTCCCCCTTGCTAGATACAACCAAGTATAGACCCTTCCAAACACCTGGCATCTAGGCCCATGATCCAGTCATCCTCTTCTGCAGTCCTGCTATGTAAAGCAAGCACAGATCTCACTAGGAAACCTCTGTAGGCTCCCACAAAGAGGTAGGTAGTCATGATTTTATTCCTATGTCCCTTGTTCTTTCTTTTTTGATGGCTTTTCACTCTGCATGTCTGGCTCTCCTAGAAGATGCTCTATGGACCAAATTAGGTTCAGACACATAGAATTGAGTCAGCCTTTGCCTTCAGACTACTGTGGTCAAAGCCATAGACTACCACATCATGCCTAGTTCATGAATTTCTATTTAATTACCTTAACCACACTGTTAGCTTTTAGCAAATGGTATAGAAAGCTTGTCTTTAACATTAATAAAGAACAGCAAGACTTTATTATTATTATTACTATTATTTTATTTTTAAATTACACTCATGATATTCATTAATTACACTCATGATATTAATCACATTTGTGGTATTCATAGATTACATTCGCAGTATTCACAATTATATATATATATATATTTTAATTTTAAATGCCAAATGTCATTTATTGAAGGAGGGAGTAGGTCTTAAATACAGGCTTACAGCACAATGGGAGAACCCCGGAGGGCAGAAGTTCACTACTGATGTTTTACAATCTTGCATCTAAGCTGTTAATGCCCGTTATTCGGGATACACAGACAAGGAACTTCCCTTAAGCATTCAGGAGGGTGGAACCTGGCAGGGAATTAGCATAGGGAGGATATCAAGGTCAAGGTCAGCAAGCAAGGCAACAGTTACCCAAAATGGAGAACAGGGACCTACAGGTCCCCCTTTTATTAAAAAATGAGCTTCTGACTTGGGTTGCGTGAGATGTCAACAGGTCACCTTACCGGTCATGGAGATGCCTGCCCAGGCCCACAGGCGCTCTGTCTCAGGTTGGTGAGCGCCCCCCAGGCATTACCCATCTCTGAATACTCAATATCATACAGGCTCAATCGCGTGTGAGTTGCAGTTAACTGCTGCCAAAGATGTCAAAGTGGCACTGGGCTTGCAATCTGTGTGTTCAACACAGAAAAGACCAACAGAGGTCCTATCTCACCCATAGCCAGTAGGCTAAAGGCAGCTGAGCCATTCCCTTTCTTAACGAGCCATACTGTACGTTGGAGTCCTTGTAAGATAGTATCCCCAAAGCAACTGGAACTTGAGTTTATAAATTTATAATATTCAAAGCCAATCGAGATGTATATAACTACTGATCATTATTATTATTTTTATTAGTATACTTAAAGCATCATAATCATCATCATTACTATTAATTTGTGATATGACCTCACTAGGTAGCTGTGCCTATCTAGAATTCCTGATGTAGAGCAGATTGGTCCCCAAGTCTTACACTCTGTGAGTGCTGAGATTAGAGATGTGAATCCCCATATCCCCATACAACAAAGAATGAGTAACATCCATCTCAGAATGACAGTGCCAAGTATTCTGTGTCCTTGCTAGAACCAGTTCTCTTTGGGACAGTGATGAGCCTTAAGAAAGGAAGAAATGAAGGGAAGGCCCAAGGAGGGTAAAGTGTGAAAATATAGTTCAGAAGTAGGGAACTTGCCTAACATGTTGGACATTCCTGACTTTATCTCCTGCAAAACACACAGATGCAGCTGCCCACAGATGACAGCATGCATATGTGCAATACCACAGAGAGAAGAATGCTGCCTGGAGATCAAGTGGAGGATGTCAGAGACTCATAGAATATTTCGATTTATTTATTCTCCAGAGCATTCCTTAAAGGGGTCAAGAGTCAGGATGGGTGGTGCTCATGCATAATCTTCTTACCTTTGAGGATAAGGTGAAAGGATTGTAGGTTCAAGGCTAGCCTGGCTCTGCAGCAAGACAGTCTTAAAATAAAAACAAATAAATGAAGTAAATATATATACATATATGGAGACACAGAGACCATGAGAAAAATCTCTTTCCACTTTGGGCAGGGGGCAAGAGAAAAATCAAGCAAAATTCAAAGGTGAGGAGAAAAGTCTTAATGTCTCCCTGTTGTTTTCTTTCATTTCTTCATGCTGTGGTGAAACTCAGTATACAGCGCAGGCCAGAGGACTCTTGAATACATTCCCTCAGGCTCTGAGTGCTAGAGTACATAGGGCCTACCACCTACATTCCACTAATTTAAGAGTAATTTTTGGTTGGGCAGTGGTAGTACAGGCCTTTAATCCCAGCACTCGGGACATAGAGGCAGGCAGATCTCTGTGAGTTAGAGTCTGGCCTGGTCTACAAAGCAAGTTCCAGGAAAGGCACAAAGCTACACAGAGAAACTCCATCTGGAAAAACCAAAAACCAAAAACCAAAAAAAAAAAAGAAAGAAAGAAAGAAAAGAATATTTTTCAGTATGTCTTATTCCTGCCCTTGCCAATCATTTTACTGTTGTCTCTCTAATGATTTAAGAATTCAAACATTTGACACCAGGCCTCAAAAGACAGAGGTAGGCAGATCTCTATGTTTTTCATCCAGCTTGGTCTATACAATGAGTTCAAAGATAGCCAAGACTGTGGAAGGACACTCCCTTTCAAAAACAGAAAGGGAAAGAACCCGAATCAGGCTGAAAAGTTACTTTTCATTGTGTGTGTGGTTAACCCTTATATCTCAAGATACTCTTGGGACTGGCTTAGGAGGATTGCTTATATGCAGGAAGGTCATTGTGAAAAATGTCTAGAAATATGTCAAATTCACTATATTTCCTCCATATATGTAATAAATGTATAATTTAATCTTCCTTCTTTGGCTTAGGCTTGCATTGGGAAACAGAGGAAGTAGGAATCTTGGATGTTTGAGGTCCACATCCTTTAATATGACCTCCTCCTCAAAGAACAGATTCAGAGTCTGGAAATAGTGATGTCCTTTTTAATTATATTCAGGAGGCAATGGCAATCTGCAGTGGCAGCCTGGAATACATAGGGAGTTTAAGCGGAGGCCTGGGAAACAGTTCATTTGAGTTGAGGCTGTCCTTCTTAAGTGGCTTAAACTCAAAAAACCCAAACACACAAAAATTAAATGTAAAAGAAAGCAAAACAAAGGTCTAGTATAATTTTTTAAAACAATTTAGCAGAGACATCATCATGAAGAAGAATATATAAGTGGTGAATAATATGTAGTTATTAAAAAAATGAAGTAGCACCAATTAAAGCTGTGTCCCCAAACCTCTAGGTCTGGATTAAAGATGTGTGTCTTCCTTCCTCAAAAGTCCTTGTTTAACATGGATCTATCTACTTCAAATTAAGCAATAATTTCTCACAGGTGTGCTCTCAATTTTGGTGTTTTGTTAATTCCAGATATAGTGAAGTTGAGAACCAAGAATAGCCATCACAAGGGTGTGTTATTTCTTGTGGTTTGTCTTCCATCAGTGAGGGATCATGTCAACATTTGCATAGCTATTATTTACTCTCGTATATTGTTACAATGACTGCTGCTATAAACACCATCAGGGAAGGGGTGTTTTTCTTAACTTGTTAGTGGTCTTAGTTTTCACAACATGGATGGCAGGTGAAAACCTCATACATGGTGAGGTGGAATCAGAGCCAGGAACTCCTGAGGGTGACTCTATTCTTTCCTCCTTTTATTCCATGCAGACCCAGAGTCCCAGGATGACTCCAACAAACTTTAGTGGTGGTCTTTCCCCTGCCTCTCAGATAATCCTTCTGAAAGACCCTAACCCTTCAGGCTTACACCCCCAAGCCCCAGAAAATAAGGAACTAAAAAGAAAACTAGTTTCAAAGGCCACCTGACTCAGCCATTATTCAACCTGTAACAATGTAACAATGTAAAAAGATTTCTGTTAAGAGATGTGCTCAACTGTGACTGGGATAGTTGCAAGTGTTCCAGGAAGGACCACTGTGACCTTTATGTATACTCCACTCCCACCCTGATAACCCCCTTGAGGTTTCCAGAAGAATGTGCATGGGGACCTGACTGTACGCACTCTGTGATCAGACTATGATCCTGTGAAATGAAATTGTATGGGAATTGTAATCTTATGGCTTTTGTGTGTTTTCCTTTAAAAACCCCCATGTGGCTGCAGTAAGATGTGGCTCTTGCTCTTAGGAGTAGAGTTTGCCTGTCTGTACAGTTGCTTCAATAAAAACCTCGTGCTGTTGCATCAACTGGACTGGAGTCTGGGTTCTTGGGACGCCCACTCAAGACCCTAAACCCTTGGGGTACAACACTGCTTAGAAACAGTCTTCCAGATCCATCTAAGGGAACCAACATAAACAAAGTCAGAAACAATAGGTCCCACTTAGCAAAATAAAATCAAGGTCAGATATGTGTTCCAAACAAACCAATAAATCCTAGTAAAATAGCATAATCACTAAAAATCTCCCCACCAGAAAAAAAAAGCCCAGGACCAGAGAGTTTGAGGGAAGCAGTATCTGCCACTCTGACCCCAAATCCACTTGGAGAATAGTCACTGATGTTACTAGTTAGTCACTTGCCAAATGTTCCTAAGAGGAAACAAAAATTTAGGCATCAAATCCAGTTGATTGATGTGTTCTGTATTGAGGGATGAAAAGCACTGAAGTCAGACTTTAGGAGAGCGAGGCTGGGAATTGCTGAGTTGATTGAATCACTGAGGTATCTTCATGTCTTCAAGGCTTAGTGAATCTCTCCAGACCTGATGAACTGGAGAGAGATGACAGATGTGGAAAACATTTAAGACATCACATTCTAAGGGGTACAGCCTCAAAACCCCTTCTTTGGTAATTGTTGAATATTTTCTGCACTATTTGGAAACCAGAATGGGGTCTCTCTTTTTAAAAATGGTTTGCTTACTTATTTAAAGTTTTTTTTTCATTTTGCATACCACACACTGTTATCCTATCTCTCTTTGAAGTCCTAGCAAAGTAAGCATGGAAGTTGAAAGTTTAAAGAGGACAGAATTCACCAGTGAAGGATGAAAATTATGAGGTATTAAGAAGCTGAAACTTGGCAGTAAGCATGATGGAATTGAGAAGCACGTAGGATCTCCTCATAGCACATCCTTAACTGGATCTGGAAGAGTGTTTCTAAAGAGGATTATCTGAGGAGGAGGGAGTGACCACTATCAAAAGTTGGTGGTGCCATCCTGGGGCTGTCAGTCTGGATGAATAAAAGTCAGGAAAAAAGATTGTCACTTTCAGGGTTCCTGCCTGTCTCTGCTTCTTACCCACCGTATATGAATTCTTACCCCCTGACCTCCATGTTGTGAACCGTGAGTCCCCTGACAGGGTAAGGAAAACACTTCTCCTGGATCATGTTAGTGGTAGGAATCAGTGTAAAACCCCTAGAAGAGTAGATAACAGCTCTGTGGAATGGACACAAACCCGTATTAAACAGAAGATGAACCACAGAAAGCAAAATACACTTTTGGTGGTTATTCTTGATTCTCAACCTAACTAGACATGGAATTAACTAAGATCCTAATATGGAGGGCAAAACGGTGAGAAATGTTTTGCTTAAGTTGAAGTAGGTAGATACACTTCAAATACAGACTTTGAAAGTAAAAAGAAACAAACATATAATCCAGATCTCACCCCCCCCCCCCAAGACACACACCTTTGTTCCAGATCTTGAGACTAGAAGACACACCCTAAATTGGGCCACACCCTCTGTTAGAAGCATATAAAAGGACATGGAAGGAGGAAGCCCTTGCTCTTTGCCTGCTTGCCCTCACCTTGTAGCCATTCCATCCCTTCCCTGGCATTAGAGAATTTTTCTTCAGAATTCCAACATATACTGAAGACTCAGGGACACGTCCAACCTCCTGGACTGAGTAAGTACTGGATTCTTGGATTTTCTCTTCACAGCTAGCCAATGTGGGAATAGCAGAACTACAGCCCTAAGTCATTCTAATGAATCCCCTTTGTTCATACACAGAAAGATTAATTATATATGTTCTGTAACTCTGCAGAACCCTAGTATAACATCTTTGATATGAGTGTATAAAATGTTCCAAATTTTCAAGTTGTCTATAGTTATGAAAACTGGGTGCCTATTGACCTAAGATTCAATCTAGAAAAAAATAGAGTGATGTAAGAGTCCCTAGTAGCCTACACTGTCTTCTCTGAAACTAGTATTGAAATGTGGATAGAATATTTCAGACCCAAGTTTCCACCATCATAGAAGATGGAACAAATGAAAAATAGAAACTGAAAATCTAAACCAGGTCAATTATTGTATCCCACAGAGTCAAGAGAAAACAATTGCTAGCTCTTCATTTTGGATCCAGTTTAACATTCAAACTACCTCCAGAAATGTCAGGAGACCAGACAGCCCAGAGATGTGACCACACCCAAATCAACGTCCAGAATTTTTACTACAGGTGGACCATCAGCAACTTCCGTTTTATTCTGGAGGAAATTCAGGAAAGCATTAGAAGCCCAACTTTCTCAATAGGAGCCAATGACAAATGGTGTTTGAGAGTACACCCGAAGGGAGTGGATGAAGAAAGTGCAGATTACCTGTCAGTTTACCTAGTGTTGCTCAGCTGTCAAAAGAGTCCTGTTTGGGCAAAGTTCCAGTTCTTGATGTTAAGCACAGAAGGAGAGACAACCCACGGAGAGAGCAAACCTATAGTCTCTAGGTTCGAGCCAGGTGTTGAACTGGGATATAAAAAGTTCATCCTTCGAAACTTCCTCCTGTCCTTTGCACCATGGCTTCTCCCAGATGACAAGCTCACCCTCCTCTGCAAGGTGAGTATGGTTGACGACTCTATGCCCATCTCTGACCAGAACAGAAAGCCAAGAATTCAGGTTCCCAGATGCACATTGGCAGATGAGCTAGGAGAGCTGTGGGAGAATTCCCAGTTCACAGACTGCTGCCTGGTGGTAGCTGGCCAGGAATTTCAGGCTCACAAGGCCATCTTAGCAGCTCGCTCTCCAGTTTTCAGAGCCATGTTTCAACATGACATGGAAGAGAGCAGAAAGAATCGCATTGAGATCCATGACCTGGAGCCACAAGTCTTCAAGACAATGATGGACTTCATTTACACAGGAACAGCACCAGACCTCAATAGCATGGCAGCTGCCTTGCTGGCAGCTGCTGACAAGTATGGCCTGGAGCGTTTGAAGGTCATGTGTGAGGATGCCCTCTTCAGGGACCTCTCTGTGGAGAATGCTGCCCACACTCTCTTCCTGGCTCACCTCCATAGAGCAAGGCAGCTGAAAACTGAGGCACTGGATTTCATTACAGCACATGCTTTTGAGGTCTCTGAGACCTCAGGCTGGAAGACAATAGTGGAGACATGTCCCCAGTTGGTAGCTGAAGCATACCATTCCCTGGCTTCTGCTCACCACCTTTTCCGGCAGCCCACTTAAAAGCCTAAATCGACCCTAGTACCTGGTCTGCTGTGACCTACATGTTTCTTCCAGAAGCAGCAGCCAGTGTAGTGATCAATTACACCTGGGTAGACTATGGGACCTGTGTAGCATTTACAGTGAATCTGGGGAAAGACAGATGGTGGATGAGGCTTTAATACAGGTGTAAATGAGTTGAATGGAAGGGTGTGGGAGGGGAAGGTCTGGACTCTGGTACAATCTACTCAGCCTTTTCCCTGTTGCTGTACTGGTTTGATTTTTGTCTAATGAGTTGTAAACTGGAATTCATATTTAATTGCTGGACCCAAGCACATTACAACAGGGTTTCTTTGGAGAAACTTGTCTGGATTGGACTGAGCAGAACATATGGTCAAGGACTCAGAAAGGAAAAAAACAAACCTGAATATTTGATTACAAGAGAAGGGGAAGAGAATGAAGACATTTTTCTCCAAACTCAGTGTGTGGGAATAGAAAGATGAATCAGTTGACAAAAGCAATTGTTGCTCTTGTAGATGATCCTTGTACAGTTCTCCTCTTGTCTCTATGGGCACAAACATCTCTGTAGACTGTACCTAACCCCCCAAAATACAAAATGAATAAAAATTTTAAAATCAGCTTGTGGATTCCAGTAGTGTTTCTGTTTAAAGAAAGCCATTTTAGTCCATCCAGCTCTGCTCAGCTGTGGAAGTTTGTTCAGTGTCTTCACACACACACACACACACACACACACACACACACACACACACACACACACATCAATTAAAGAAACCTAATGAAATTATGTATATTCATAGATTGGAACCTAGCCCAATCGTCAACTTTGGTGGTATTGTGTTCCTCAAAGTATTGTGCACCCTAATAAACTTATCTGGGTTCAGAGAAAGTATAGCCACTAGATACAAAGGCTAGAAAAGGGTGGCACTCAAACCTTTAATCCTAGCATTCCAGAGACAGAAATCCCACTGGATCTCTGGGAATTCAAGGCCACATTGGAAACAGCCAGGCATGGTGACTCACGCCTTTAATCCCAGAAGGTGAGCCTTTAATCCCAGGCAGTGATGGCAGAAAGCAGAAAGATATGTAAGGCGTGAAGACCAGAAACTAGAAGCATTTGGCTGGTTAAGATTTTAGGCTTTTAGTAACAGTTCAGCTGAGATTCATTCTGGATGAGGATTCAGAGGCTTCCAGTCTGAGGAAATAGGATCAGCTGAGGGATTGGCAAGGTGAGGTAGCTGTGGCTGGTCTGTCTCTCTGATCTTCCAGTATTAACCCAATACCTGGCTTCCAGGTTTGATTTTACTAATAAGACCTTTTAAGATTCCTGCTACAGTCAACAGTAGGCATTCTTTCGCAGCTGATGGGAGCAGATACTGAGATCCACAGCCAAACATTAGGCAGAGGTCAGGGAACCTCAAGGAAGACAGGAAGGCAGGATGATAGGAGGGATCAAAACCTCAGCCAACAGATCACACAGATTCAACTAAACACAGCTCATGGGGCTTCACAGAGACTGTGAAGAAGCAATCACAGAGCCTGCATGGGTCTGAACCAAGTCCTCTGTATATATACTGTGGTTGTTTAGCTCAGGGCTTTTGTGCAGCTCCTAACAAAGGCAGATTGGGGAGTCTCTGACTGTTTTGTCTGATCTTGGGTACCTTTTCTTCCTTCTGGGTTGGCTCCTTGAGCCTTGACATGAGGGTTTGTGCCTACTCTTACTCCATCTTCTTATGCTGTATTCATTTGATATCCCCAGGAGGCCTGTGCTTTTCTCAAGGGAATCAGAGGAGTAGTACATCTACATGGAGTGGAGGGAGGGGAGACTATTCAGGATGTATTGTATGACATAATTAAAAATAAAAACAAAGGGGAAAAATAATGAAAACTTGGAAAGACATTTAAGGAAGAAGTATTTGGACAGATCTGCAAAGGAGCAAAGAATGTGAAGATACTTTTGTCCACAGTAAATGTCCATGAAAGATGCCTTCGGCAGAGGAGGAGGTCAATAATCAAGTAGATAGGATGACCCATTAGTCGGACAGTCAAACTCTTCCCCAAGTCATCCTTGTTATTGCCCCATGGGCCCATGATCAAAGTAGCCATGGTAGCTGAGATAGGGGTTATTCATGTATTTAACAACGTGGATATCCATTTATCAAGAGTGACCTGGTTACAGTTGCTGCTGAATGTCAGATCTGCCAACATCAGAGACCAACACAGAGCCCCAGAGATGTCACCATTCTCCAGGCCGACCAGCCAACAGCTTAGTGATAGGATGACTATTTTGTCCTTACAATAGTTGATACCTATTCTAGTTATGGATTTGCCTTTCAAGCATGTAATGAACTTACCATAACTACCACACATGGACTAACAGAATACCTTGTCAACCACCATGTTATTTACATAGTATAGCTTCTGACCAAGGTAAGGGAAGAACTCCTGACTGGAGCCACAACAAACATTTCATTGAACTGGAAGCTCAGACTTCTCCCAAGCCACTTTGAGGTTTTGATGTCCTTAATCCGACAGGCTAAGAATGAAATAACAGTGTTAGGAGGGGTGATTGACCAAGATAACCATTAGGAAATTGGATTGCTTCTCCACAATGGATTTAAGAAAGATTATGCCTGTCAGGCAGGAAATCCTTTAGGGCTCCTCATGGTACCCCATTTTCCAATGAATAACAACACTGGGAGACTCCAACAATCTAACCCAGGCAGATGACAAAAGGTACAGACACATATATATTACAACTCCCTTATAGAGGCAAGATGGGTAGTGATATTCTGACTGAAGGAGTGTAAAGACCACCAACACAAATATTTTGTGTCAAATTAAATAAGCTTTATTTTCTGCTATAATCGGTTTTCTTCCTACACCCTGGTTTGAGAGGATAGCCAGGAAGATAGGAGATGTGGGGTTTTTATAATCCCCAAAATGCAAGGCTAAGGGGTTTTGAATAGTTGGTAGGGTTCCAGAGGTATTATGGTGATGTAGGAAATTGGCTGAACTTTCTTACCAATAGCCAAAGACAAACAGAAATAGTATTTGAGAGTATACCTGACCAGGTCCATGATGAAACCCAAGACTACCTATCCATTTACTTAGTGTTGCTCAGCTGTCCAAAGAGTCAAGTTTAGGCAAAGACCCTGGCTGCATTAGGGTCATGGACCAGACATAGTTCTCAGCAGCAGTCAGGGCCCAGAGGTCACCATGGTCCTGGGTGGCAGCACAGGCCTCTTAGAATGGCATGGCCCCTGTATATAGATTTATGTCTGAGTCTTCCATTCAATTCATGCCAATAACATGCTCTTTGATTACCATATCTTTGAGTACAATTTTAAATCAGGAATGGTGAGACCCAGAGCAGTCCTTTAATTGTTCAGGTGTGTTTGAGCTCTCTAATTCTTCTTGTATTTCCATATGAAGCTGGGACTAGTCTTTTTTTTTTTTTTTTTTTTTCTTTTTTTTTCTTTTTTCGAGACAGGGTTTCTCTTGTGTAGCTTTGCGCCTTTCCTGGAACTCACTTGGTAGCCCAGGCTGGCCTCGAACTCACAGAGATCCGCCTGGCTCTGCCTCCCGAGTGCTGGGATTAAAGGCGTGCGCCACCACCGCCCGGCAATTATTATTATTATTATTTTTTTTTTTTTTTTTTTTTTTTGCTGGGACTAGTCTTTAAAAGATATGGAACAAATTGTGTTGAAATTTTGAAGTAGATTGCTTTGAATCTGAAGGTTGCTTTTTGTAGAAAGGCCATTTTTATATGTTAATGTCACTGACCCACGAGCATGGGAGATCTTTCCATTTGTGATATCTTCTTCAATTTCTTCCTCGAAGACTTAAAGTTTTTTATAATACAAGTATTTCACTTTCTTTGTTAGAGTTACCCCAAGATATTTTATATTGTTTGAGGCTATCGTGAAAGGTGTATTTCTCTGGTTTCTTTCCTAGTCTGTCTCTCATTTGGACATAGAAGGACAACTGAATTTTTTTATTATTTTATTACTGAAAATGGATTCTTCTCTCATACAATAATCCTAACCAGAGTTTTCAATCCCTTAGATTTTTGTCAAGCTAAAATGCTTAAAGTGTTTATTAGCTATAGGAAATTCCCTGTTGAATTGTTTACCTAACTTATGTTTAATATATTAACTTCTACAAATAAAGACTTTTTATTCTTCCTTTCCAGTTTGTATCTCTTTTATTGTCAACTGTTTTTTGAATTATTTAAGACTTCAATTGTTATATTGAATAGATACAGAGAGAATCAAAAAACTTTGTCTTGTTGCAGATTTTAGTGGAATTGTTTGAGTTTCTCTCTATTTACGTTGATATTGACTATGAAATTATTTTAAACTGCCATTATTGTATTTCCATATATCACTTATGTTCCTATCTGTCTTTGGGTTTTATCATGAAAGATACTGAATTTTGAAATATGCTTTTTCTGCATTTAATGATATGATCATGTGGTTCATGTCTTTTTGGGATTTCTGAGTATTGATGTTTTTGGGTTTTATATGGTCAATTACATTTTTTGATTTTTGTATACTGAATCATCCCTGCATATCTGGGACAAAGCCTACTTCATCATGGCAAATTATCGTTCAATATTCTGGGATGCAGTTTGTAATTATTTAATGAGTATTTTTGCATCAGTGTTTATAAGGTTTTGGTCTGTGATTTAGGCATCAGTGTAATTTTAGACTTATAAAATTGGGCAATGGTCCTTTGTTTCTACTTTCAGGAATAATTTGAGGAGGATGGGCATACATTCTTTGAATGGTAGGTAGATTGCTGTGCCAAAACTGGTCCTGGGAAGTTTTTGGTGGGAAGACTTAATGATTATACTCTTTTACCAGGGTTTATCTGTCTGTTTAAAATAGATATCTGATCTTGATTTCATTTTGCTAAGTGGTATCTATTGTTTCTGAATTTGTTTATCTTGATGCCCTTTCCCTTCGATGAGTATGTAGTGTCTTTACTTATTTCTTTTGATTAGCTTTTGGTGAAGTCTATTTTGTTAGTATAAAAGTGAGTACACCAGCTTACTTCTTAGCTTTCTTTTCAGGTCCATTTGCTTGTAATGTCTATTTCCAATCCTTTGCCCTGAGATAATCTTTACCCATTCGGTTGAGATGTGTTTCTTGCCTGCATCAGAAGGATGCAACCTGTTTTCACATCCATTCTGTTAGTCTGTGACTTTGCACTGGGGAATCAAGATCACTGATATTGAGAGATCTGAGTGACCAACCATGTTGATTCCTTATATTTTGTTATTGTTGTTGTTGCTTTGGTGGTGGTAGTGTTTGTGTGTATGTGTGTGATTCCCTCCTTTTGCCTTTACTGCTCTCAGATTATTTACTCCCTATATTATTCATGGTTGTAGTAATTTACCTTAAGGTGGAGATTTTCTTCAGCTACTCACTACAGGCATGGATTTGTACATAAATATCGCTTAAATTTGGTTTTATTGTGGAATATCTTAATATTTCCATCTATGGTAATTGAAAGTTTTTCTGGGTATAGTAGTCTGGGTCTGCAATCATTGTCTCTTATAATCTGTTGCACATCTGGATAGGCTCTTTTGGCTTTTAAATATCTTCAACCCCTGAGGTTCTGAGGCTACCCTACAAGAGTCTGCAGTTTCCACTGAGATTCCAGAGACAAGACCTTGAGACACTAGGGTTCTCAGAGTAAGTCAAAGAAAAAGAGTGTGGTTGTCAATGAACTCTAGAAATAGTTCAAGGTCCCCAAGGTTGCCTGTGATCAGCTTCTGCCTAATACTTTGGAGAAATCTGACATCTGAACCTGGTCTCACCTCTGCATGAGGAATATGATTGATAAGTTCTGTCAGGAAAAGTTGGCCTTGGCCAGCTGCTTCAGTGTCCAGAATATGTGTGAGATGTCACCATATTCCATGGTGGAAGTACCACTCAGGCTGCAAAATCCATCACCTACACAGCACAAACTGCCAAAATTAAAACAAGGACGTAATCCATCAATGTCCATAGTGTTGGGGAAGCTCTCAATGTTCTACCCCTATGGTTTGACTTCCATAGTTCTGCCTCTGGATAACTCTTCTTGTTAACAAAATAGTGTCCATAGAATATGGAATCTATTCTTAAAAGCACAACTTAGAAAGGCTTCCTGGTGGGCACTCAGGCAGGGGGATAGGGATCTGTCCCTGGACTATGGGCAGGCTTCTGGAATCCGGTGCCTGTGATGTGACACCTTGCATAGCCTTGCTTCAGTGGGAAGGGGCCTGGACCTGCCTAGGCTCAGTGTGCTGGGCTCTCGATTTGGGGGATGTAGGGATGCGGGGTGGCTTGGGAAAGAGTGCTAGGGGGTGAAAGGAGGGAGGAGGGGGATCTGTGGATAATATGTGGAGTGATTAGAAAATTTCTTAATAAAAAAATGAAAAAACCAAAAAAAAAATCCCAAACAAAACAAAACAAACAAAAAAGAAAGGCTTTCTGGTACACAGATTTCCTGAACACACAGTGTAATTGTCAGCCTACCAACACAGACTTTCCAGTGGCTTAAATCCATGTCCTAGCAGTCTTCTCTGGTGGCTACTCTTGTATATTCCTAAAGGTTCCAGTGAGATCCCAGAGACCAGAAATGGATACGGTGGTGGCCTCAGAGCCCCTTGATGTAGGGATGTGTATGGAGTACATAGAACTTCTAGGGTGTGCTCATCCTTAGTTCCAGGCACACAAGACTCCCTTTGATCAATTCCTGCATTACATTTCAAAGGAATCCGACACTTTCACACAAATAGGAAACAGACTTGAAGTCATTTGGCCTCTCAAGTCTGGAGGAAAGTTTTGTTAAAGCATTTTCCGTGTGGACATAAAGGAGAGGAGTGTCATGGCACTACTATCCATGGTTAATTATTTGTGCAAGATGAACTCACAGAGACTGAAGCAGCAAGCACAGGGCCTTTATGTGTCTGCACCAGGTTTTCTGTGTATTTACCATAGCTTTTATTTACTATTTTTAATAGACTCCTAAGTATGAGAACAAGTGGGTCTCTGAATCTTGTGCCTGCTCTTAGAACTCTTCTTCTTCTGTTGGGTTGCTTTGTCCAACTTTAATATGATTTTTTCATCTCTTGTTCTATTTTTTTTGTCATGGTTTATCATTATCTCTTAGAAGATTGTTGTTTTCAAATAAGAGACAGAAAGGGAGTAGATCCAGAGGGAAGAGGATGTGGGGAGGAACCTGGAGAAGTACAGGGAGGGGAAATTATAATCAGGACATATTGTATAAGAGAAAAAATCTACTTCAAAAAAAGGGAAAAAAAGGATTTGTTAAGACTTCACCTGATTCTGTCTGTCTACTCAGGTGTAGGTAGGAATATGTGTTGGACAGTCCTGGTGGTCTATAGTGTGTGTGTGTGTGTGTGTGTGTGTGTGTGTGTGTGTGTGTGTGTGTGTGTTTCATTGTGCTTCTGTCAATTTGTTTTCCTTTCATGAACATTGGCTCTCTCAGGTAGGTAGACATCCTACTTCAGGTTTAAGATATGTGCCTCTACTGTTGGGGATCTGAATACTTTTGGCTCTGTCAAGTCATCCTGTGAAGCTACCACCAATGGGAAAAAAAGAAAAACTCCACCTGTGTCTCTCCATTAATGAGAGACTTTGTGAGCAAAGCCTAAGCTTACTGCCCAGGGATTCTCAGTTCCTCTGTCACAAGTCACACCTGCGCTCCAGGAGCATTGGGGACTCATAATTTAGAGCATGTTTCTTACAAACAATGGATCTTGAAGTGATCACCTACAAACCCCTCAAATGACAGATATGAGGCAGGGGTATCTACCACTCTGACCCTGAACTTGCCTAGTGAATAGTCACCCATGCTACTAATTAGCCATCTTCACAAAGTCTACCAGAAAATTCAAAAATCAAGTAGTCAAAACCACTTGATTGAATTATCCTGTATTGACAGATAAGAAGTGTTGGAGCCAGACTTACAAAAGAGCCAGACTGGGAATGGCAGAGCTAAATGAATCATTGTACTTATTTCTGTGTTCTCTAGGCTTGGAGAGTCTCTCCAAGACAGGACTAACAGAAGAGAGATGAGATGAAGGGAGCATATTGCTGATCACACTACAGAGGGGGATGCATCCCAAAGGCTCCCATATAGTGGGTAGACATTCCAGCTTTGATCTGGAAGTTCCAACCCCATTGAGGCTTCGGGTAACTGTCAGGCCTACAAGGCGGAGCCGAAAGAGGACGCTGAAGACCAGAGATCCAGATGTGTCTGGCTCTCTTGGTTCCTGGACCCTGGACGCTGGAGGCAGACCGAGCAGAATTCTCCAGAGAACACCGCCAGACTTTGCCACACCTTTCCCAGACCCCGTTACATATCCCTTCACTTGTAAGTTACCCCACAAAATAAACCTCCCTTTTAACTATGTAGAGTAGCCTTAATAATTTAACCAATAACTCTCTCCCCAATTGGTTTCTGTTGAATGTATTCTGCATTTCATGGAAACAAAAATAATCTCTCACTTTAAACAACCAGCATAATAAGCATGGCAGTTCTAACATTTAGGAAAGAACCCAATACTGGAGGGCTAAGAATATGAATTCTTGGCTCTGCTTTCCACTCACCATGTATGAGCTCTTCATCTGCTGTTCTTGTTGTGAAAACTAAGTCCACTGACAAGTTAAGGAAAACACCCATTCCCTGATGGTGCTTTTAGCGGCATTCATTGTTACATCATCACAAGAGTGAATATTAGCTATGCAAAAGTTGATGGAATAATAACCACATGAAGCAAAACATAATTTTGATGGCTATTCTTGGTTCTCAACTTGACTATACCTGGAATTAACTAAACCCCAAAATATAGACCACACCTGTGAGAAATTATTGTTTAAGTTGATACAGGTAGATCCATCTGAGTAATGAAGACACATACCTTTAATCCAGATTTCAGGCTGGGTGATACAATTAAAATTGGGCCACTTCATTTTTTTTAAATTTTTTTTTATTTTACAACATCATTCAGTTCCACATAATAGCCACAGATTCCCCTGTTCTCCTCCTCTCGCCCCCCTCCCCCTCCCCCCAGCCCACCCTCCATTCCCACCTCCTCCAGATCAAGGTCTCCCCCGAGGACCGGGATCGACCTGATAGACTCAGTCCAGGCAGGTCCAGTCCCCCCCTCCCAGACCGAGCCAAGCGTCCCTGCATAAGTCCCAGGATTCAAACAGCCGACTCATGCAACGAGCCCAGGACCCAGCACCACCGCACAGTTGCCTCCCAAACAGATCAAGCCAAATGACTGTCTCACCCATTCAGAGGGCCTGATCCAGTTGGGGGCCCCTCAGCCTTTGGTTCATAGTTCATGTGCTTCCATTCATTTGGTTATTTGTCCCTGTACTTTATCCAACCTTGAGTGAGGCAACCCAGACTCAGAAAGACAAATATGGTATGTACTCACTCATAGGAAGATGCTAGATGTGGAACAAGGATGACTGGACTGCTACTCACATCACCAGTGAGGCTACCTGGAAAATGGGACCCCAAAAAAGACACGGAGAAATGGATGAGGTCAACATGAACAGCCTGGTCATGAGTGGGAGCAATGAAGGGCGACGGTTGAGGGAAAGAGAGTGGGAGATCCTAGCTGGATCAAGAAAAGAGAGGGAGAACAAGGAATAGAAGACCATGGTAAATGAAGACCACATGAGAAGGGGATGAAGCAGAGAGCTAGGGAGGCCCACGGAGATCCACAAAGATACCCCCACAAAAGACTGCTGGCAATGGTCCAGAGATGGCAGGAACTGACCTACTCTGGTGATGGGATGGCCAAACACCCTGATAATTGTGCCATAAACCCCATCCAAGGAATGAGGAATCTGGATGCAGACATCTACGGCTGGGCCCCTGGTGGAGCACTGGGACTCTAATTAGTGAGAAAGAGGAGGGCCACTTCATTTTATTAATCTTTACATATTATTCATTACCTGCATATTCTCCTTGATGATGATGTCTCTGCTCAACTCTCATTTTAAAAATAATGCTTGGCCATTGTTTTATTTTTCTTTCATTAAATTTTTATTTGTTTTGTCTTTAGAGATTAAGTCACTTAAGAAAGACAGCCTCAACTCAAATGAACTATGTGTCCCAGGGCCCCCTTAAACTCCCTGTATATTCCAGGCTGCTACTACACATTGCCTTTGTCTCCTGAATATAATTACAGAAGAACAGACCTTCAGAATATGTCCTTTGGGAGGGGGGATGTATTTAAAGGAGTGGACTTTGGGGTGGGGTGTTATTGAGTTTGTTTTGGTTTTGGAGACAGGATCTCATCTCCAAACACACCGATCAAACGCCCAGCATTTCTGCTGCCTCAGTCTCCTGGTCAGTAACCTCCTCTGTAGTAGAAAATCTGTTGTGGTCTCTTGTTGCTGGAGGGCTTCTCTCCAGGTTGCCCAAGCCCCGCAGTCCCACAATCCACTTATAAAATAATCACTCAGACGCTTATATCACTTATAAACTGTATGGCCGTGGCAGGCTTCTTGCTAACTGTTCTTTTATCTTAAAGTAACCCATTGCTATAAATCTATACCTTGCCACGTGGCTGGTGGCTTCCTGGCGTCTTCACATGTTGCTTCTCCTGGTGGTGGCTGCAGTGTCTCTCTCCTCAGCCTTCCGCTTCCCAGAATTCTCCTCTCTCCTTGTCCCACCTACTTCCTGCCTCGTCACTGGCCACCAGTGTTTTATTTATATAGAACAATATCCACAGCAGTCTCTTTCCTGTCAGGCCCCATTTCTACTGGTTCACAAAGATCTTCTCCCCCAATATTCCTTCCCCCAACTCATCTCATCATCCCAGCCTCCAACATCTGCATGCATTCATTAAGAACACACCAGCAGAAGAAGACAGGAAAATGGGTAAGCCAACTGAAGAACTCCATCACTCCCTCTTTCCCTCCAAATCCAATCCCACAGTCAGATCCCTAGAGTTGCAACAGAACACTAACTGCATCTTTCTTCCCCCACCCACCCACCCCACATCTCCTGTGGATCCCATCCAAAATTCTTCCCCTATTTTTTCATAAGATTTTTTATTGATTATTTGGAAATTTTATGTCATGGAACCCAAGCACCCTTGTTTCCCAGTCACATTAGTTCAGACACCATCCCACCTTTGGGCCTTCCTCCAGAAAAAACAGAAGGTAAAAATGAACAAGTCCAATTTTTGTTGCCCATATACTCACTGGAACATGGTCAAACTCCTGGTGTCCAGTCCCTAAAAGAAAACCGAGTCTTTCCCAACTGCTCCTCAACCCAATTCTGGAGAGTTACACATCTGCATCCTTATCACAGGATGCAGTTTTTAAGATTTCTCTTTGGTGGCTTTCTGTCTAGGCTGTCACTTTTGGGAAGGATGGTGGAAGTAGAGGTTGTGACAGATGTCTTCTATGTTTCTCTTTTGCAACTCTGAGTCTGTAGTCATCAATACCATGACAGAAGGAGCTTCCTTGCCCTTACAGTTATCACGAGCATGGATCCTGGACTTAAATATGGTTTCTGGTGACAGCATACACTATGGAAATTTACATGCTCCCTGGCATCAACACATGTCACTGACCAAAGCATAGTCTCCTATGGCAATACAGACCACAGACATCAACCTAGCTGTCTGTCCATGGACACCATCACAACCCTGAGTGGCAGCACACGCCAAGGGAATCAACATGGTCTCAGATGGCAACACAGGTCACTCACATCAGTCTGTACTTTGGAGGTAGCAGAGCCCACAGGCATCAACATAGGTTCAGGTTGCTGTGGTCAGATGTTTTCTTGTGTTCCACCTGATCCTGCAGCCTCATGGATCCAAGTAAAGACACAGAGGCTTATATTACTTACAAACTGTATAGTCCAATGGCTCAGGCTTCTCACTAGCTAGCTCTTACAACTTAACTCAGCCCATTTCTATTAATCTATGTGTTGCCACGTGGCTGTGGCATTACTGGAACTCATGCAGCTTTTAAACACCTTCAGCAAAGGAGCAGGATACAAGATTAACTTAAAAAAATTATCAGTAGCCCTTTTATATATAAATGACAAATGGGCTGAGAAAGAAATCAGAGAAACACCACCCTTTATAATAGCCACAAATAATATAAAATACCTTGCAGTAACTCTAACTAAGCAAGCAAAGGACCTGTATGAAAAGAACTTTAAGTCCTCAAAGAAAGAAATTGAAGAAGATGTCAGAAAATGGAAAGATCTCCCATGCTCATGGATAGGTAGAATCAACATAGTAAAAATGGCAATCTTACCAAAAGCAATATACAGCTTCAATGCAATTCCCATCAAAATCCCAATACAATTCTTCACAGACCTGAAAAGAACAATACTCAACTTCATATGGAAACTAAAAAACCCAGGATAGCCAAAAGATTCCTGTATAATAAAACAACCTCTGGAGGCATCACGATCCCTGACTTCAAGTTCTACTACAGAGCTACAGTAATAAAAACAGCTTGGTACTGGCATAAAAACCAACATGTGGACCAATAAAACCAAACTGAAGACCCTGACATTAATCTGCACACTTATGAGCTTATGATTTCCGACAAAGAAGCCAAAACTGTACAATGGAAAAAGAAAGCATCTTCAGCAAATGGTGATGCATAACAGGATGTCAACATGTAGAAGATTGCAAGTAGATCCATATCTGTCACTGTGTACAAATTTAAGTGCAAGTAGATCAAGACCTCAACATTAATCCAGTTATTCTAATCCTGATAGAAGAGAAAGTAGGAAGTAGTCTTGAATGAATTGACATTGGAGATCACTTCCTAAATATAACACCAGTAGCACAGACACTGAGAGAAACAATTAAAAATTGGGTCTCTTGAAACTGAGAAGCTTTTGTAGGGCAAAGGACACAGTCAACAAGACAAAATGACAGCCTACAGAATGAGAAAAGTTGTTTACCAACCCCTTATCTGATAGAGGGATGATATCCAGAACATATAAAGAACTCAAGAAATTAGACATCAAAACACCTAACAGTCTAATTAAACAATGGGCTATAGAGCTAAAAAGAGAATTCTCAACTGAAGAATCTCAAATGGCTGAAAGACATTTAAGGAATTGCTCAACATCCTTAGTCATCAGGAAAACGCAAATCAAAATGTCTCTGAAATACCACCTTACACCCTTCAGAATGGCTAAGATCAAAAACACTGAAGGCAGCTTATGATGGAGAGGATGTGGAACAAGGGGAACACTCCTCCACTGTTGACAGCAATGCAAACTTGTACAGCCACTTTGGAAATCAATATGGCACTTTCTTAGAAAATTAGGAATCAACCATCCTCAAGACCCAGCTATACCACTCTTGGGCATATACCCAAGGAATGCTCAATCATACCACAAGGACACATGCTCAACTATGTTCATAGCAGCATTATTTGTAATAGCCAGGACCTGGAAACAACCTAGATGCCCCTCAACTGAAGAATGGGTAAATAAAATGTGGTACTTATACACAGTGGAGTATTACTCAGTAGAGAAAAACAATGACATCATGAAGTTTTCAGGCAAATGGATGGATCTAGAAAAAAAGCATCCCAAGTGAAGTAATCCAGACTCAGTAAGACAAACATCGTATGTAGTCACTCATAAGTGGATACTAGATGTAAAGCAAAGGAAAAACATACAGCAACTCACAACTCCAAGGAGGCTACCTAGTAAAGAGGACCCTAAGAAAGACACAGGGATCACTCAATAACAGAGAAATGAATGACATCTACATGAGCAAACAAACTGGAGGTCTTGCCTCAACTGAATGTACCAGGCTTAGCTGTCCCTCCTTGGGAGAACTTACTCTGTTGGAGTGCAGGATGATGGAGAGAGTGATCTATGGTTGATATGTAAAATGATAAAAGGTAAAAATTTAAAAAAAGAAACAATTGGTCCAATTTAACAAAATGAAATCAAGATCATTTATATATTATAAAGAGACAGAAACACACTAGATAAATAGCATAATCACTAAAAGCATCCCCACCAAATAAAACCCAGGAACAGATCGTTTTGGCACAACAATCTATCTGCCATTGGAAGAAGAGTTATTGCCCATATTCATCAAATTATCCCAGAAATTAGAAACATGGGATTATTGCCCAATGTATTTTATGAGTAAAATTTCACTGATACCTAAATCACGGACCAATTCCCTTATGAGCACTGATGAAAAAACACTTATTAAATAATTGCAAAATGAATCCCAAACTATTCAGAGATAGTTTACCATGATGAATTAGGCTTTGTTCCAAATATGGAAGGATGGTTCAATATACCAAAATCAAAAAATGTGATTGACCATAGAAATCACATTATCATGTTATTAAATGCAGGAAGGACATTTTTCAAAACTCAGTATTCCTTCATGATAAAAGTCAAGGAGAAACTGGCACATTAATGACATACCTAAATATGATAATGGCAGTTTAAAACCATTCCATAGTCAACATCAACTTAATGAAGAGAAACTCAAACAATTCCACTAAAATCGGAAACAAGACAAGGTTGTTCACTCTTTTTGTATCCATTCAATGTAACAATTAAAGTCTTAATTAAAGACTTAATTAAATCAGTAAGGTAAGTAACAATAAAGGGGGTACAATTTGAAAAGGAAGAAGAAAGAATCTTTATTTGTAGAAGACACACTATATTACACATAAGTTAGGTCAACGTTTCAACAGGGAATTTCCTACAGCTATAAACACTTTCAGCAAATTAGCTTGAGAAAAATCTAAGAGAGTGAAAACTCTGGATAGGATGCATCATTTAAGAGAAGAATTTTTTTTTTTTTAGTTTTTATCCTTTTATTTTATTTTACAATACCATTCAGTTCTACATATCAGCCATGGGTTCCCCTATTCTCCCCCTCTCACCCCCTCCCCTTATTCCCAGCCCACCCCCCATTCCCACCTCCTCCAGGGCAAATCCTTCTCTGAGGACTGTGATCAACCTGGTAGACTCAGTCCAGGTAGGTCCAGTCCCCTCCTCCCAGACTGAGCCAAGCGTCCCTTCATAAGCCCCAGGTTTCAAACAGCCAACTCATGCAATGAGCACAGGACTAGGTCCCACTGCCTAGTTGCCTCCCAAACTGATCAAGCCAATCAACTGTCTCAACTATTCAGAGGGCCTGATCCAGCTGGGGGCCTCTCAGCCTTTGGTTCATAGTTCATGTGTTTCCATTCGTTTGGCTATTTTTTTCAATAATTGAATAAAACTGATATTTATTATAAGCTACAGTCGTCCTAGGGACCTCCATATATAGCCTCCGTGGTTCTATGGGTTTTGGTCTGATTGTTCTTTATTTTATATCTAGAATCCACTTATGAGTGGGTACATACCATAACTGTCTTTCTGGGTTTGGGTTACCTCACTCAGGATGATTTTTTTCTAGTTCTATCCATTTGCCTGCAAATTTCATGCTTTCATTGTTTCTCTCTGCTGAGTAGTACTCCATTGTGTATATGTACCACATTTTTTTTAATCCATTCTTCCATTGACGGATATCTAGGTTGTTTCCAGGTTCTGGATATTACAAATAGTGCTGCTATGAACATAGCTGAGCATGTATCTTTATGGTATGAATCAGCATTCCTTGGGTATATGCCCAAGAGTGGGATGGCTGGGTCTTGAGGTAGTTTGATTCCTAATTTTCTGAGAAACCGCCATGCTGATTTCCACAGTGGTTGTAGAAGTTTACATTCCCACCAACCGTGGAGGAGTGTTCCCTTTGCTCCACATCCTCTCCAACATTGACTCTCATTGGTGTTTTTGATTGTAGCCATTCTGACAGGTGTAAGGTAGTATCTCAGAATCATTTTATTTTCATTTCTCTGATAATTAAGGATGTTGAACATTTCTTTAAATGTCTTCCAGCCATTTGTGTTCTTGTTTTGTGAATTCTCTGTTTAGCTCTTTTTTTATTTATTTTTTTTTTTTTTTGTGGTTTTTCGAGACTGGGTTTCTCTTTTTAGCTTTGCGCCTTTCCTGGAACTCACTTGGTAGCCCAGGCTGGCCTTGAACTCACAGAGATCCACCTGCCTCTGCCTCCCGAGTGCTGGGATTAAAGGTGTGCACCACCATCACCGACTCTCTGTTTAGCTCTTTAGCCCATTTTTTAATTGGACTGTTCAGTATTTTGATGTCTAGTTTCTTGAGTTCTTTATATACTGTGGAGATCAATCCTCTGTCAGATGTGGGGTTGGTGAAGATCTTTTCCCATTCTGTTGGCTGTCTTTTTGTCTTATTGACTATGTCTTTTGCCCTGCAAAATTTCTCAATTTTGAGAGGTCCCATTTATTAATTGTTGTGCTCAGGGTCTGTGCTGTTGGTGTTTTATTTAGGAAATGGTCTCCGGTGCCAATGCGTTCAAGAGTGCTTCCGACTTTTCTATTAAGTTTAGTGTAACTGGATTTATGTTCAGGTCTTTGATCCACATGGACTAGAGTTTTGTGCATGGTGACAAATATGGATCTATTTGTAATCTTTTACATATTGAGATCCAGTTATGCCAGCACCATTTGTTGAAGATACTTTCTTTTTTCCATTGTATAGTTTTGGCTCCTTTGTCAAAAACCAGGTGTTCATATGTGCATGGATTAATGTCAGGGTCTTCAATTCGATTCTATTTGTCTGTATGTTGGTTTTTATACCAGTACCAAGCTGTTTTTTTTACTATAGCTCTATAGTAGAGTTTGAGGTCAGGGATGGTGATGCCTCCAAAGGTTGCTTTATCGTATTGGATTCTTTTAGCTATCCTGCATCTTTTAGTTTTCCATATGAAGTTGAGTATTTTTCTTTCCAAGTCTGTGAAGAATTGTGTTGGGATTTGGATGGGGATTGCTTTTGGTAAGATTGCCATTTTTACTATGTTAATCCTACCTATCCATGAGCATGGGAGTTCCTTCCATTTTCTGATATCTTCTTCAATTTCTTTCTTTAGAGATTTAAAGTTCTTATCAAAAAGGTCCTTCACTTGTTTAGTTAGTGTTATCCCAAGGTATTTTATATTATTTGTGGCTATTGTAAAGGGTAATGTTTCTCTGACTTCTTTCTCAGCCCTTTTATCATTTGTGTATAGGAGGGCTACTGATTTTTTTGAGTTGATAGAAGAATCTTTTCTCAATAATAAAATACTCTATATACATATGAGAGACAGACTGGGAAAGAAATCAGAGAAAAACACTTTTCAAAATACCTAAATAATATAAAATACCTTGGGGGTAACTCTAACAAAGCAAGTAAAAGACCTGTGTGATAAAATCTTCAAGTATTTGAGGAATAAATTGAAGAAGATAACAGAAAATAAAAAGACCTCCCATGCTCATGGATCAGTAGAATTAACATCTAAGAATGGCCATTCTACAAACAGCCATCTACAGATAAAAAGCAATCTGCTTCAAAATTTCGACACAATTCTTTCCTTATCTTTTAAAAACAATTATCAGCTTCATATGGAAATACAGAAAGCACTGGAGAGCTACAACACTCCTGAACAATAAAAGAACTGTTGTAGGTCTCACCACTCCTGATTTCATATTGTTCTTCAAAGCTGTGGTAATAAAAGAACATGGTATTTGCATAAATTTAATGGAAGCCTCAGACATAAATCTACTTCAGGGGCCATGCCATTCTAAGAGGCATGTGACCCAGGTCCATGGTGACTTCCTGTACCTGATTGCTGCTGAAGGCTATGTTTGGGTTTATGGACCTACTGAAGCCAGGTTCTTTGCCCTAACATGACTCTTTGGACAGCTAAGGAACAACAAGTAAACTGACAGATAGTCTTTGCTTTCCCCATCCACTGGTTTAGGCATTCTCTCAAACACTTATTTCTCTTTGTCATTGGCTCCTGGTGAAAAAATTCAGCCAAGATCCTACATCACCCAAATTCCTTTGGAACACTCTTCCCAACCCTCAGAAAACCTTAAGCTTTGCATTTTTGGAGTTATAAAAACTCCACTTTTGCTATGATCCTGGCTATTCTATCAGTCCCAGTATTAAGTAGAAAACCTATTATGGCAGGAAATAAAGCTTATTTAATTGCACTCAAAATATTTGAGTCAAATTAATTAATATTGAGATGAATAAAAAGTCTTGCTATTCATTAAATTAATATTAAAGGTAACTTTTCAATGTTATTTGTTTAAGACTAACTGTGTAGTTATTGTAATTAAATGAAAATTCATGAACCAGGCATGATGTAATAGTCTATGGCATTGGTCAGAATAGTCTGATGGCAGAAGCTGACTCAACTCTGCCAGTCTAAGGCTAACTTGGTCTATGGAATAACTTCTAAGAGAGCCAGACATGCAGAGTGGAAAGCCATCAAAAATGAAAGACTAGATCAGGCCCTCTGGAAAAGTGAGGCCATTGATTAGCTTGAACTGTTTGGGAGGCACCGTGGCAGTGGGACAGAGACCTGTCCTTAGCACATGAGCTGGCTGTTTGGAACCTGGGGCCTATGCAGGAACACTTTGCTCAGCCTGGGAGGAGGGGACTGGACCTGTCTGGACTGTATCTACCAGGTTAAGGTGAATCCCCAGGGGAGTCCTTGCCCTGGAGGAGATGGGAATGGGGGGTGTGCTGGGGGGAGTGTGTGGGGAGCAGTGTGAGAAGGGAGGGCAGAAGAATCTGTGGCTGATATGTAAAATTAAATTAAATTATAAAATAAAAAATGAAAGAAAGATATAGAAATGAAATCATATTATCTCTTGAATTTCTCCTAAATCATTTCAGATGCCAAAGCTTTAGAATATGAACTAGTCTTTGACAGCAGTTCCATCCTCTTTAAGAAAGTAACTGTGATGGGATAGAGTAATGGTTCTGCAGTAAAGTTGCTGGATAACTTTCCAGAAGACTGGCATCCAATTTACTGCTTTCAAGGGTAACTGACAATAGTCGGTAACTCCAGTTATCAGTTATCCAGGAGATCCAACAGCCTCTTCTGACCTCCGAGATCACTATAGGCTCATGGTGCACAGACTCACCTGTGTAACAAGTCCCAGACATCAGCAGGCTCCCATAACTAAGTACAACTGTCTCTATGACAGAAGTGCTATTCAAGGTGTAAAATCCAGCACTTGTGGAAAACACAGCAAATTTCTGTCACAACTAAAACCAAGGCTAAATCCACCTAAAGTCCATAGGCTGGGAATATCTCTAAATGTTCAAATGTTGCTTGAAATACAATGACATTATGGCTTATGTAGTGCGACTTCTGGCTAGCTGTTCTTGTTAACAGAAGTTTCTTATCCTAGAATATGGATTTTGTGCTTAAAATCTCACCCAGAGAAAGGCTGGTTGCTGCAACAGAATCCAGAATACCTCATGCAGTTGCCAGCTGGCTAAAAGAGAATTTCTATTGGCTTAAATCCATGTTCAAGGAGTCTCTCAAGGAGTCTCCTCTCTCTCTCTCTCTCTCTCTCTCTCTCTCTCTCTCTCTCTCTCTCTCTCTCTCTCTCTCTGCTTATGTTTGTCTGCAAATCTTTCTATGTGTTACTGTAAGTTTTGTTTTGCTATATTGACCATTGGCTTTCTCTGTTTTGTGGACACCCCTGCTGCTTAAGACTTGTGCCTTCTCCAGTTGGAAATCTGAGTCCTTTTGTCTGTGCCAGGTCCCCCAGAAAACCACCTACCTGAAACAAAAGACCCACCTGTCCCATTCCTGGAATGAGAGACTATATGAAAAGATCCTATATTGAGCCCCTGACAGGAGTCTGTTCCCTCATGAGAGAATGTTCCTACTCTGAAGTACCTGCTCCCCTGATCCTAAATACATAAGAAAGAGTCACTGAGGCTACTAGTTAGCCACCTGCCAAAGATTCATAAATGTGGACCCAAACTTTCAGAGATCAAAACCAGTTGATTGATTTATCCTGGATTGAGGGAAGAGCAGCATCAGAGCCATACTTTCAGGAGAGGTAGACTGGGAATTGTTGAGCAGATTAAATCACTGAAGGTATTGTCATGTTCTCTAGTCTTAGTGAGTCCCTACAGATGTGATGAACTGGAGAGAGATGATAGATGTGGGGAACATTTTACTTATCACAAATGAAGGGGAACAGTCTCAAAATCCCATCTTTGGTAACTGTTGAATATACTCTGCACCTTTTGTAAACCTGAATACTGTCTCACATTTAAGGCCCAGCAGTGTAAGCATGCAAGTTCAAGGTTTAAAGAGGACAGAACTCACCAGTGAAGGATGAAAATTATGAGGTATTGGGAAGCTGAATCTTGGCAGCCAGCATGATGGAATGGAGAGGCACTTAGGATCTACTCTTAGCACACCACACCCTTAACTGGAACTGAAAGAGTATGGCCAAGGAGGATTATCTGGGGGGTGGTGAGGGGCAAGAGCACCAATGCAAGTTGGTGGAGTTATGCTGGGGAATGTGAGTCTGAATTAAACTGACTGCCAATTTCAGCAATTCTTACCTGGCTCTGATTCTTGCCCACCATGTGTGAATTCTTCCATTCTGACCTCCAAGTTGTGAACACTGAGACACCTGATTAGGAAAGGAAGACACCTCTTCCCAGATCATGTTAGTGGGAGGAGTTGGTATAAAACCCTGAGAAGAGGAAACAACAGCTGTGTAGGAATGGACAACATCCCTGTTTTATTTAAGATGAACTACAATAAGCAAAATAAACTTGTTCCCAACTTAACAAGACATGGAATTAACTAAAACCCTAAAATGGAGGGCACAGGAGTAAGAATAGTTTCCTTTCAGTGAAGTGAGTAGATACAATTCAAGAAAAGACTGGGAGTTAAAAAGACATGTGGTGGTATTGTGTTCCCCAAAATATTGTGTACTCTAATAAATTTATCTGGGGTCAGAGAACAGACAGCCACTAAATACAAAGGCTAGAAAATGGTGGCACTCACACCTTTAATCCTAGCATTCCAGAGATAGAAATCCCTCTGGATCTCTGTGAGTTCAAGGCCACATTGGAAATAGCCAAGCATGGTGACACACACCTTTAATCCCAGAAAGCCAGCCTTTAATCTCAGGGAATGGTGGTAGAAAGCAGAAAGATATATAAGGCGTGAAGACCAGAAACTAGAAGTTTTTTGGCTGGTTAAGCATTTGGCCTGGTTAAGCTTCAGGCTTTTGAGCAGTAATTCAGCCGAGACCCATTCCGGATGAGGACTCAGAGGCCTCCAGTCTGAGGAGACAAGACCAGCTGAGAATCCGGCGAGGTGAGATAGCTGCGGCTTGTTCTGTTTCTCTGACCTTCCAGTATTCACCCCAATACCTGGCTCTCAGGTTTGATTTTATTAATAAGAACTTTTAAGAATCCTGCTACAAAGACATAAACATTTAATTCAGATCTCAAGGCCTGAACACATACACACACACACACACACACACACACACACACACACACACACCTTTAATCCAGATCTTAAGGCTGGAAGACACACCCTAAACTGGGCCACACCTTCTTCTGGAAGCATAAAAGGACAGGGAAGCAGGAAGCTTTGCTGTTTGCCTGCTTGCCCTCACCTTGCAGCAAGTCCATCCCTTCCCTGGCAATAGAGAATATTTGGAACTCCAGTATATACTGAAGACCAGTGGACACATCCAACTTCCTGCACTGAGTAAGTACTGGAATCTTGGGCTTTCCGTCATAGGCAATGTGGGATTAGCAGGACTGCAGCCCTAAATCTTCTTTCATACACAGAAATTCCTTGTATATGTTCTGTTGCTCTAGAGAACCTAGTACAACATTTTGTGGTGTACATAATTTTCCAAAATATTCAACAGCTGTGTAATTGTCAAAACCAGTTACCCATTGAAGTAAGATTCAATCTAGATGAAAAATGGAGTGATGTAAGTGTACGTAGTAGCCTACACTGTCTTCTCTGAAACTAGTATTGAAATCTGTATAGAAAATTTAAGAGATCCAAGTCTCCAGCCCCATCAAAAAGGGAATAGATGAGAAATAAAAACTTAAAATATAATTCATGTCTAATTTGTGTCTCACAGGTGAAGAGAAAACAATTGCTAGTTCTTCATTTTGGATCCAGTTTAATCTTCAAACTACCTCCAGCAGAAATGGCTGGCAATGAGATAGCCCAGAGATGGGACCACACTCAAATCAGACTTCAGAATTTCTCCTACATGTGGACCATCAGCAACTTCCGTTTTATTGTGGAGGAAATAACAGAAAGCTTTATAAGCCCAACTTTCTCAATAGGAGCCAATGACAAATGGTGTTTGAGAGTATACCCAAAGGGAATCGATAAAATAAGTGCAGGTTACCTGTCAGTTAATCTACTTTTGCTCAGCTGTCCAAAGAGTCATGTTTGGGCAAAGTTCCAGTTCTGGATCATAAGCAAAGAAGGAGAGAAAATGCAAACCAGGACGAGCCCAAGAGCCTTTATGTTCATGCCAGGCCTTGGCTATGGATTCAAAAAGTACATCCTTCGAGATTTCCTCTTGTCCCAAGCTCCTCGTCTTCTCCCAGATGATCAGCTCACCCTCCTCTGCAAGGTCAGCGTGGTCCAGGACTCCTTCAGTATATCTGATCAGAAAAGGAAGCCAGGGATTCAAATTCCCAGATGTACATTGGCAGATCAGCTAGGAGAGCTGTGGGAGAATTCCCGATTCACAGACTGCTGCCTGGTGGTAGCTGGCCAGGAATTTCAGGCTCACAAGGCCATCTTAGCAGCTCGCTCTCCAGTTTTCAGATCCATGTTTGAACATGACTTGGAGGAGAGCAAAAATAATCGCTTTGAGATCTCTGACCTAGAGCCACAAGTCTTCAAGGCAATGGTGGACTTCATTTACACAGGAACAGCACCAGACCTGGACAGCATGGCAGATTCTCTGCTGGCAGCAGCTGACAGGTATGGCCTGAAGCGTTTGAAGGTCATGTGTGAGGATGCCCTCTGCAGGGACCTCTCTGTGGAGAATGCTGCCCACACTCTCTTCCTGGCTGACCTCCACAGCTCAGGGCAGCTGAAAACCCAGGCACTGGATTTCATTACAGCTCATGCTTCTGAGGTCTGTGAGACCTCAGGCTGGAAGGCAATGGTGGGCTCATGTCCCCATTTAGTAGCTGAAGCATACCGTTCCCTGGCTTCTGCAAATCTCCCATTCTTGGAGCCCCCTTTCAAACGCTTGAAGCCATCCTAGGAACTGGTCAGCTGTGTCCTATACTTGTCTCCCTGAAGCAGCAGCCGGTTGTTGTTACCAATGACACCTGGGTAGACTATAGAATGTGTGGAGCATTTCCATTGAAATTTGGGAAACACAGCATAGTGGCTCAGGCTTTAATACAGCTGTAAATGAGTTGATTGTCAGGTTAAGGGAGGGGAAGTACTCAGCTATATTATACACTACCCTGTTACTGTACTGATTTGATTTTTATCCAATGAGTTGGGAACTGGAATATGTTTTAGTTGCTGGCCCCAAGCACATTACAACAGGGTTTCTTTGGAGAAACTTGTCTGGATTGAATTGAGCAGAACATATGTTCAAGGACTCAGAAAGTAGAAAATAAACATGAATGTTTTCTTACAAGAGAAGTGGAAGAGAAAGTAGACATTTTCCTCCAAACTCAGTGTGTGGGAATGGAGAGATGACTCAGTTGGCAAAAACAATTATTGTTCTTGTAGAGGACCCTTGTTCAGTCGTCTTCCTGTCTCCATGGGTACCTCCATCTCTGGAGACAATACCTTCCCAAATAAATTATCAAATGAAATAAAAATTCTAAAATCAGCTTGTGGATTCCTGTGGTGTTTTTGTTTGAAGAATCCCATTTTAATCCATCCAACTCTGCTCAACACACCCATCAATGAGAAAATACCTAATGAAATTCTGTTACCCTCAAGATTGGTCCCTAGCCCAATTGCCATCAGTTAGGCTTTCTCCATCAGCTGATGGGAGCAGATATTGAGATCCACAGCCAAACATTAGGCAGAGATCAGGGAACCTCAAAGAACGGAGAAAGGCGGGATTATAGGATGGTTCAAAGACACCAGGTAAACAGAGCCCACAGATTCATCTAAACAGAGCTCATTGGGACTTCTAGAGACCTAAGAGGCAATCACAGAGCCTGAATGGGTCTGTAATAAGTCCTTTGCATACATACTGTGTTTTTTTTAGCTTAGTATTTGGTGAGACAGCTAAGAAGGTGAATATGAGGAGTTTCTGACATATTTATCTGATCTTGGGAACATTTTCTCTCTTCTGGGTTCACTCTTCTAGGCTTGATATGAGGGTTTGTCCCTACTATTATTACATCTTGGTATGCTGTGTCCAGTTGCTATCCCCAGGAGATCTATGCTTTTCTGTAGGGAAACAGAGGAGTAGTATGTCTATGTGGAGTGGAAGGAGGGGAGACTATGGACAGTTGGCATTGTATGAGAGAAGAAGACAGAAAACCAAATAAGGAAATAAAGTAAAATTGGAAAGACATTTGGGGAAGAAGTATTTGGAGAGATCTGCAAAGGAGCAAAGAATTTGAAGATATATTTGTCCCCTAACAATGCTCATGAAAGTGCATTCAGCAGAGGAGGAGGTCAATAATTAATTATATATGATGAACCATTGCATGGACTGTCAGACTTGTTCCCAAGTCATTTTTGATATTGCCCCATGGGCTCATGATCACAGTCACCATTGTAGCTGATATGGGGGTTATGCATGAAATCAACAATGTAGGTATCCACTCTTCAAGACTTACTTGGTTACACCTGCTGCTGAATGTCAGATATGCCAAAACAAGGACCAACCCAGAGACCCAGAGATGTCACATTCCCCAGGCTGACCATCCAACAAAGTCATGACAGGATGACTACATTGGACCTCTTTCTCTGGAATGGACAATACTTCTTCCTTACTGGAGCAGATTCTTATTCTAGATATATATATATAAATTTGCATTTCCCACCTGGAATGATTTTTATCAAAACTACCACACAGGGACTAACAGAATGTCTTTTCAACCATCATGTTATTCCCCACAGTATAGCTTGTGACCAAGATAAAATCCACAGACAGATAGGTACAACTGTGGCACACTATCATGGGATCCTCTGGTTGGAGCAGGTTCTCCAACACCCTGAAGCAGCTCTCGTGATATTTTGAAGACACCATTATGGAACCAATGAAGTGGCAGCAACCCTTAGGGCTGAAGTAGTATTCTCCAGGAGGAAGATTTCTCCATAGCCCAGATCCATGGGTCCAAGCACCATGTGTTAGAAAAGGGAATAGTTCCACGCACTATTACCACTATTGAACTGTTGGGGAAAACTTTGCTTTCTGTTTCTATGACTTTAATTGTTTTGCTTGGAAATTATGATTCCAGTGTGATTGGTGGGGCAATGCTCCTGACTGGAGCTACCAGAAAGGGATCATTGAACTGGAAGCTCAGACTTCTCCCAAGCCACCTTGAGCTTCTGATATCCTTCATCCAACAGGCCAAGAAAAAAAAATAACCATGTCAGGTTTTGTGATTGATCAGAATAAACATCAGGAAATTGCATGGCTTCTCCACAATGGAGGTAAGCAAGATTACGGCTTTTAGGCAGGAAATCCTCTAGGGCTCCTCATGGTGCCACATTTTCCAATGATTAAAGAGGATGGGAGACTGTAACTGACTGGTGCAGGCAGATGACAGAAAGTACAGGCACACCAGGAATGAAGAAATATATCACAACTCCAGGAAAGTGGCCAACATGGGTAGTGATATTCCCACTAAAGGAAAGTAAACCACCAATAAATATATTTTGAGTCAAATTAAATGAGCTTTATTTTCAGCCATAATAGGTTTTCTCCCTAATGTAGATGTAACCAACCTTCTTATTAAATAAGAAACACAGAACCAATGTAAAAGAGAAAGCCAAGAGGTCAGAGCTCAGAGCTAAAACCTTACCCTTGATCCTGCAGTGGTCCTTCCTCCCCGAAAGAAACCTACTTCCTGTGTGCATGTCTTTACATAGTCTTTCTGTTCTACCTTCTCATTGGTTGTAAACCCAAACACGTGACTACCTCATCACTGCCTGTATGTACAGCCCTCCAGGTCTTAAAGGCGTGTGTTTCCAATGCTGGCTGTATCCCTGTACACAAAGAGATCTACGTAGCTCTTCTACCAAGCGCTGGGATTAAAGGTGTGCTGCGCCACCCCCGCTGCCGCCTCCGCCGCCGCTGCCGCTGCTGCCGCTGCCGCCACTGCCATGCTCTTGCTATGGCTTTAATAGCTCTGACCCCCTGGCAACTTTATTGATTAACATACAATTAAAATCACATTTCAGTATAAATAAAATACCACCATACCCTAATCCAGGTTTGAGAGAATAGCCAGGAATATTGGAGAAGTCTGGTTTTTATAACCCCAAAAAAGCAAGAGTCAGATTTTCCAAGGGTCGGGGGGTTCCAGAGGAATTTTTGTGGTATAAGAAATTTGCTGAACTTTCTCACCAGGAGTCAATGTCAAATAGAAATGTTTTTTGAGAGTATACCTGACTGAGTCCATGAAGAAAGCAAAGATTACCTGTCAGTTTACATAGTGTTCCCCTTGCTCCACATCTTCTCCATCATTAGCTGTCTTCAGTGTACTGTGGATCTGAATGAAATAAATGGCAGTAAAAAAGAGAGTCGCCTTCAAGAGTTCCAGGCTCTGCTACCTGCTAATCAGGTATGAGCTCTTTTTATTTATTTACTTATTTATTTTTTTTCATTTCTCTTTATTAAGAAATTTTCTACTCACTCCACATACTATCCACAGATCCCCCCTCCTCCCACCCCCAGCCCTCTTTCCCAAGCCACCCCACATCCCCCAAATCAAGGTCTCCCATGGGGAGTCAGCAAAGCCCAGCACACTGAGCCTAGCCAGGTCCAAGCCCCTTCCCACTGCAGGAAGGCTGTGCAAGATGTCACACCACAGGCACCGGATTCCAGAAGCCTGCCCATAGACCAGGGACAGATCCCAATCCCCCTGCCTGGGTGCCCCCCAAACAGTTCGAGCCAATCAACCGTTTCCATATCCAGAGGGCCTAGTCCAGTCCCATGGGTATTCCACAGCCACCAGTCCACAGTTCATGAGCTTCTACTAATGTGGCCAGTCATCTCTGCAAGTTCTGCCATTATGATCTCAACATCTCTTGCCTGCAGTATCTCTCCTCTCTCTCATCAGTTGTATTTCTGGAGCTCAGACTGGTGCCTGGCCATGGATCTCTGTATCTGCCTCCATCAGTCACTGGACAAAGTCTCTAAAACAGCTAGGTTATTTGCTAGGCTGGTCACCAGAGTAGACCGATCCAGGAACCCTCTGGACTGCTACCAGTAGACCAAGGTGGGGTCAACCTTGTGGATTCCTGAGAGCCTCCCCAGCACCCTTCCTCCCTGCCCTCCCACTCTGTCCCTGTTCCAGCTTGACCCTCTCATTTCCCTATGTTCTCATGCCCCACTCCTCGCCCTCAGCAGTAACAAACAATGATGTCATGAAATTTGCAAGAAAATGGATGGATCTAGAAAATGTATGAGCTCTTTACCTGTCATCCATACTGTAAAAATTAAGACAACTGACAAATTAAGGAAAACATGGAAAAGTGACTAGTGAACTCTGCCAAGACAGGGTAAGATGGTCTTCAAAAATACCTGCTTCTGAAAATGGTCTGTCAGCTATTCTAGGTCTGTAGACAAATTGGTTGCCCCAATGATGCTGAGAAACTTTAGGTGACTGTCCAGGCTGCCAGCTATCTCTGTCTATTCTCACAAGAATTTTGGAAATGGCTTGCTTGCATTTTTAGTTTTCTCCGGTTTTATTATGTTCCTTCTCTGGTCTTTGATGGAGTTGAAAACTAGATAGTTACAATTGCAGTTTTCTTGTGTCTTAGCTAGAACGTATGAGTACTAGAGTTAGAATCTTCACAACAGGACAGCTATTAGAGTAACTTCAGTAGTGTGCCATTTACCCGTGTTTTGGACATTTGGCATGTCTTTCTTGTTTAATGTTATTTGTGTTGGTTGGAATTCCATTTTTGTTTATGTCATTACCCTGTCTTTTTCCTGAACAATACTTAATAATCATTCTTATTGTATATTGTGTTCCCCAAAATATTTTGTACCCTTCTCTGGAGACAGAGAACAGAACAGCTACTAGATGTAAGGCCAGAAAATGGTGGCACACACACCTTTAATCCTATCACTTGGGAGGCAGAGTTTAAAGCCACACTCAAAACTGCCAGACATGGTGACTCATGCCTTTAATCCTAGTTAGTGAGCCTTTAATCCCAGGAAGTGATAGCAGAAAGCAGAAAGGTATATAAGGCATGAGGACCAGGAATTAGGGCTGGTTAAGCTTTTAGGCTTTTGAGTAGCACTTCAGCTGAGATCCGTTTGGATGAGGACTCAGAGGCTTCCAGTCTGAGGGAAGAGGATCAGCTGAGGAATTGGCGAGGTGAGGAAGCTGTGACTTGTTCTGCTTCTCTGATCTTCCAGCATTCACTCTAATACCTGGCCCTGGGTTTGATTTTGTTAACAAGAACTTTCAAGATTCGTGCTGCAGTATATGGTTTGCATTAAGATTAGAACCTTTTCATTTAGATTAAATGGGCAAGTGTAGCAGTATTTGCTGCATCCATGACCTTGGGCTATATGACCCAAAGAAGGCGATGTTTCCTGACATTGTACTTGACCTCTTATAAGGAATTAGAGAAAGGTCACAGGCCCCTGGTGCTAGGGAAATTTCCATTAACCCACAATCCCAGATTAGACTACTAGTAATAGTAGTGATGGTACCTGAACTGGCTTACCCTGGTAATAATTCTGGTGAATACCCTAAGAGTTATCATAGAGACTTCGTTCAGTAGCTGATGGAAGTAGATACAGAGAATGACAACCAAGCATCTGGCTGAGCTCCAGGAGTCTTGTTTAAGGGTAGGAAGAGGGATTATGTGAGCAAAGGGGGTCAAGATCATGATGGGAAAATCTACAGAGACAACTGAACCAAGCTCAAAGGAACTCATGAACATTAGACCTACAGCTGTGGAACCTGCATGGGACCAGACTAGAACCTCTGCATAATGAGACAGTTGTGTAGCTGGGTCGGTTTGAGGGGCTCATGGCAGAGTGATCAGGGTCTATCCCTGGTGCATGACCTGGCTTTCTGGATCACATTTCCTAGGACCAGACACTTTGCTCACCCTTGATGCTTTGGGGATGGGCTTGGTCCTACCTCAACTGAATGTACCAGGATTTGCTTGTCTCCCCATGGGAGAACTTACCCTGTTAGAAGAACGGATGAGTGGTGGGGACAAGGAGAGAAGGTGAGGAGAGTGGGAGCAACAGGAGGAATGAGAGGGGAATCTGTGGTTGCTATGTAAATTGAAAAAAATAAAAAATAAAAAAATAATCAATAGGTCCCACTTAGCACAAACAAAATCAAGATCAGACATGTATTATAAGTAGACAGAAAAGCACTAGTAAATTAGCATGATTACTAAGTCTCCCTAACAAATGAAACACAGAAACAGATAGTTTTAGAAAATTGGGAATCAACCTCCTTCAAGACCCAGCTATACCACTCTTGGGCATATATCCAAGGAATACTCAATCATACCACAAGAACACATGCCCAGCTATGTTCATAGCACCATTGTTTGTAATAGCCAGAACCTGGAAACAACCTAGATGTCCTTCAATTAAAGAATGGATAAATAAAATGTGGTACATATACATAATGGTGTACTATTCAGCAAATAAAAACAATGACATCATGAGTTTTGCAGGCAAATGGATGGATCTAGAAAAAAATCAACGTGAGTGAGGCAACTCAGACTCAGAAAGACAAACATGGTATGTACTCAGTCATTTGTGGATACTAGATGTAAAGCAAAGGATGGCCAGACTGCCATTCACAACTCCAGGGAGGCTAGCAAGTAAAGAGGACCCTAAGAAAGACAGAGGGATTGCCAAATGACAGAGAAATGGAGGAGATCTACATGAGCAATCTGGACTTGAGGGGTGGGTAATGAAGGGCAAGGGTTGGGGGAAAGAGACATTGGGGGAGTGGGAAGTCCCAGCTAAATCAGGAACAGAGGGGGAGAACAGGGAAAGAGATACCATGATAAAGGAAGACCCCATGGGAATAGGAAGAAGCAGAGTGCTAGAGAGGTCCCCAGGAATCCACGAAGATACCTCCACTATAGACTACCGGCAATGCTTAGAGAAAGCCCAAACTGACCTACTCTGGTGATCAGATGGCCGATCACCCTGGCTGTCATGATAGAATTCTCATCCAGTGTCTGATGGAAGCAGATGCAGAGATTCATGGCCAAGCCCCAGTTGGAGCTCCAGGAGTGAGTGCAATTGGTGAGAGAGAGGAGGGATTATATGAGCAAGAGATATTGAGACCATGATTGGAAAAAGCACAGGGACAAATAGCCAAACTAGTGGAAACACATGAACTATGAACCAGTAGCTGAGGGGCCCCCATGGAACTGGATCAGGCCCTCTGGATAAGTGAGACAGTGGACTAGATTGAACTATTTAGGAGGCCCCGCAGACAGTGCTAACAGGACCTGTCCCTTAGTGTATGAGTTGGCTTTTTGGAACCTAGGGCCTATGCTGAGACACTTTGCTCAGCTTTGGTGAAGGGAGGAGCAGACTGGACCTGACTCAACTGAATCTACCAGGCTGAACTGAATCCCTAGGGGAGTCCTTGCTTTGGAGGAGGTGGGAATGGGCCTAGATTGGAGGAAGGCAGGTGTGGGTAGGAGGAGGGAGGACAGGGGAATCCATGGCTGAAATGTAAAGTTAATTTTTTATAAAGTAAAAAAAGAAACATAGGATCCCCGCCACCCCCCATTCCCATCTTCTCCAGGGTAAAGACTCCCCTGGAGATTGAGTTCAACCTGGTAGATTCAGCTCAGGCAAATCCAGTCCCCTCATCCCAGGCTGAGCTAAGTGTCCCTGAATAAGCTCCAGGTTCCAAACAGCCAACTCATGCAATAAGGACAGGTCCCGGTCCTACTGCCTGGATGCCTCCCAAACAGATCAAGCTAATCAACTGTCTCACTTATCCAGAGGGCCTGATCCAGTTGGGGGCTCCTCAGCTATTGGTTCATAGTTCATGTGTTTCCATTCGTTTGGCTATTTGTCCTTGTGTTTGTCCAATCTTGGTCTCAACAATTCTCACTCATACAATCCCTCCTCTTTCTCATCAATCGGACTCCTGGAGCTCCACCTAGGGCCTGGCGGTGGATCTCAGCATCTGGTTCCCTCAGTCATTGGATGAGATTTCTAGCATGACAATTAGGATGTTTGGCCATCCTATCACCAGAGTAGGTAAGTTCGGGCTTTCTCTCACCCATTGCCAGTAGTCTATTGTGGAGGAATCTTTGTGGATTTCTGTGGACCTCTCTAGCACTTTGCTTCTTCCTATTCTCATGTGGTCTTCATTTATCATGGTCTCTTATTTTTTGTTCTCCCTCTATGTTCTTGATCCAGCTGGTATCTCCCACTCCCCAAAGCGCTCTTTCCCTTGAACCTTGCCCTTCATTACCCCAACTCATGTCCAGGTTGTACATGTAGATCTCATCCATTTATCTGTCATTGGGCAATCCCTCTGTCTTTCTTAGTGTCCTGTATTCTAGGTAGCCTCCCTGGAGTTGTGAATAGCAGTCTAGTCATCTTTGTTTTACATTTAGTATCCTCCTATGAGTGAGTACATACCATGTTTGTCTTTCTGAGTCTGGGTTACCTTACTCAGGATGATTTTTTTCTAGACCATTTGCTTTCAAACCCCATGATGCCATTGTTTTTCTCTGCTGAGTAGTATTCCATTGTGTATATGTACCACATTTTATTTATCCATTCTTCAATTGAAGGGCATCTAGGTTGTTTCCAGGTTCTGGCTATTGCAAACAATGCTGATATAAACACTGTTGAGCAAGTGCCCTTGTGGTATGATTGGGCATTCTTTGGGTATATGTCCAAGAGTGGAATAGCTGGGTCTTGGGGGAGATGGATTGCCAATTTTCTGAGATAGCGCCATATTGATTTCCAAAGTGGTTGTTCAAGCTTGCATTCCCACTAGCAGTGGAGGAGAGTCACGTAGCTCAGCATCCTCTTAACATAAGCTGTCTTCAGTGTTTTTGATCTTAGCCATTCTGACGGGTATAAGGTGGTATCTCAGAGTCGTTTCAATAAATGGTACCGGCATAACTGGATATCAATGTTTAGAATGCTGAAAATAGGCCCATATCTCTCACCGTGCTCAAAACTTAAGTCCAAGTGGATCAAAGACCCCAACATAAATTCAGTTACTCTGAACCTGATAGAAGGGAAAGTAGGAAGTA
This sequence comes from Peromyscus maniculatus bairdii, assembly GCF_049852395.1. Lineage (NCBI taxonomy): Eukaryota > Metazoa > Chordata > Mammalia > Rodentia > Cricetidae > Peromyscus > Peromyscus maniculatus. The sequence goes on from NC_134857.1 coordinate 73,828,282, forward strand.
TTCTTGAATTCATTGGCATAGGATATCACTTCCTATATATAACACCAGTAGCACAGACACTGAGAGAAACAATCAATCAATGGGACCTCTTGAAACTGAGAAGCATTTGTAGATCAACGAATATGGTCTACATGGCAAAGCCACAGCCTACAGAATGGGAAAAGGTCTTCACCAACCGCACATCTGACAGAGGGCTGATATCCAGAATATATAAAGAACTCAGGAAATTAGACATCAAAATGCCCAACAGTCCAATTAAGAAATGGTCTATAGAACTAAACAGAGAATTCTCAACAGAGGAAGGTCAAATGGCAGAAAGACATTTAAGGAATTGCTCAACATCCTTCATCATTAGGGAAATGCAAATCAGATAAACTATTTAAATAGACCAATAACCCCTAAGGAAATAGAAACAGTCATTAAAGTCTCCCAACAACAACAACAACAGCAACAACAAATGTCCAGGACCAGATGGTTTCAGTGCAGAATCTACAAGATCTTCCAAGAAGAGATAACACCAATACTCTTTAAATTGTTCCACACAATAGAAACAGAAGGAACATTACCAAGGTCTTTCTACCAGGCTACAATTACCCTTATTCCCAAGCCAAAAAAAGATGCCACAAAGAAAGAGAACTACAGACCAATCTCCCTCATGAACATTGATGCAAAAATACTCAATAAAATATTGGCAAACAGACTTCATGAACACCTCAAAACAAGTATCCACCATGATCAAGTAGGCTTCATCCCAGGGATGCAAGGGTGGTTTACCATTTGAAAGTCTGTCAATGTAGTACACCATATAAACAAACTGAAAGAATAAAAAAACATGATCATCTCCCTAGATGCTGAAAAGGCCTTTGACAAAATGCAACATTTACCATGGTATCTCTTTCCTTGTTCTCCCACTCAGTTCCTGATCCAGCTGGGACATCCTGCTCCTCTAAGTTCTCTTTCCCCTGAAATCAGAGATACATCACCATTACAATAGTCACAAACGATAGAAAATACCTTGGGGTAACTCTAACTAAGCAAGTGAAGGACCTATATGACAAGAACTTTAAGTCCCTGAAGAAAGAAATTGAAGAAGATGTCAGAAAATGGAAAGATTTCCCATGCTGATGAATAGGTAGGATTAACATAGTAAAAATGACATTCTTACCAAAAGCAGTATACAGATTCAATGCAATCCTTATCAAAATGCCAACACAATTCTTCACAGACCTAGAAAGAACAATACTCAACTTCATATGGAAACATAAAAAACCCAGGATAGTCAAAAGAATCCTGTATAATAAAACAACCTCTGGAGGCATCATTATCTCTGACTTCAAGCTCTACCATAGAGCTACAGTAATAAAAAACAGCTTGGTACTGGCATAAAAACCAACATGTGGAACAATGGAACTGAAATCAAGACCCTGATATTAATTCACACACCTATGAACATATGACTTTCGACAAAGAAGCCAAAATTGTACAGTGGAAAAAAAGAAAGCATCTTCAACAAATGATGCTGGCATAACTGGATGTCAACATGAAGAAGCCTGCAAATAGGTCCATATCTCTCACCGTGCACAAAACTTAAGTCCAAGTGGATCAAAGACCACAACATAAATCCAGTTACCCTGAACCTGACAGAAGAGAAAGTAGGAAGTAATTTTGAACACATTGGCGTCGGAGATCACTTCCTAAATATAACACTAGTAGCACTGACACTGAGAGAAACAATTAATCAATGAGACCTCTTGAAACTGAGAAGCTTTTGTAGGGCAAAGGACATGGTCAACAAAACAAAATGACAGCCTATAGAATGGGAAAAGATCTTCACCAACCGCACATCTGACAGAGGGCTGATATCCAGAATATATAAAGAACTCAAGAAATTAGACTTCAAAATAACCAACAGTCCAATTATTTCTCTTTTTCATTGGGTCCTGGTGAAAAAATTCAGCCAAGATCCTACATCACTGGAATTCCTCTGGAACACTCTCTCCAACCCTCAGAAAACCCTTAGCCTTGCATTTTTGGAGTTTAAATCCCCCACTTTTGCTATGATCCTGGCTTATCTCTCAGTCCAAGGATTAAGGGGAAAACCTATTTTGGCAGGAAATAAAGATTATTTAATTTGACTCAACATATTTTAGTCAAATTAATTAATATTAAGATGAATAAAAAGTCTTTATATTCTTTAAATTAATGTTAAAAGCAAACTTTCAATATCATTTGTTTAAGACTAACACTGTGTTTACTGTGATTAAATAGAAATTCATGAACCAGGCATGATGTGATAGTCTATGGCATTGATCAGAGTAGTCTGAAGGCAGAGACTGACTCAACTCTGCGAGTCTGAGGCTAACTTGGTCCATACAGTAACTTTTAAGAGAGCCAGACATGCAGAGTGGAAAGCTGTCAAAAATGAAAGAAAGATGTAGAAATGAAATCATGATTACCTCTTGAATTCCTGCTAAAACCTTTCAGATGCCAAAGCTTTAGAGAATGAACTAGTATTTCAGCGCTTTTCTGTCCTCTTTAAGAAAGTAACTGGGATGGGATGGAGTAGTGGTTCAGCAGTAAAAGTTGCTGAATACCTTCCCAGAAGATTGGCATCCAATTTACTACATTCATAGGGTACCTGACCACAGTTGGTAACTCCAGTTTACACTTATTCAGGAGATCCAATAGCCTCTTCTGACCTCTGAGGGCACCATAGGCTCATGGTGCACAGACCCACCTGTGTAACAGGGCCCAGACATTACTGGGGCCGCACACCTAAGTACAGCTGTCTCCATGACAGAAGTACTGTGCATGGTGTAAAATCCAGCATTTTTGGAAAAAAACAGCAATCCCCTGTGATAACAAAAAGGAAGGCTTAATCTACCTAAGTCCACAGCTCTAGGAATACCTCTAAATGTTCAAACCTTGCTTGAAATACAGTAACATTTTGGCTTCTGTAGTGCCACTTCTGGATAATTGTTCTTGTTAATTGAAGAGTGTGAACCCAGAGTATGGTTTTTGTGCTTAAAAGTTCACCCTAAGAATGGCCGTTTGCTGCACCAGAATCCAGAAGTTGTGAACACTGAGATCCCTGACAGAGAAAGGAAGACACCTCTTCCAGGATCATGTTAGTATGAAGATTTAGTGTAAAACCCTGAAAAGAGGAAATAACAGCTGTGTAGTAATGGACGCCATCCCTATTTTATTTAAGATGAGCCACAGTAAGAAAAATACACTTGTGCTGGTTATTCTAGTTTCCAACTTAAAAAGACATGGAATTTACTAAAACCCTAAAATGGAGGGCACACAAGAGAGAAGTGTTTTCCTTCAGTTGAAGTAGTTAAGATCCAATTCAAGTACAGACTTTGGAGGTAAAAAGACACAAATATTTAATACGGATCTCAAGGTCTGAAGACACACACCTTTAATCCAGATCTTAAAGCTGGAAGACACACCCTAAATTGGGCCACACCCCCTGCTGGAAGCATTTAAAAGGACATGGAAGCAGGAAGCTCTTGCTATTTGCCTGCTTGCCCTCACCTTGCAGCAAGTCCAACCCTTCCCTGGCATTAGAGAATGTTTAGAACTCTAGTATACACTGAAGACTAGTGGACACATCCAACCTCCTAGACTGAGTAAGTACTGGAATATTGGACTTTTCCTTCACAGCTAGCCAATGGGAGATTAGCAGTTCTGCAGACCTAAGTCATTCTAATAAATCCCCTTCCTTCATACACAGAGAGATTCCTTATATATGTTCTGTTACTCTAGAGAACCTAGTACAACATTGTTTGATATGAGTGCATAAAATTTTCCAAAATATTCAACAGCTGTGTTTAATTGTCAAAATCATTTACCTATTGACCTAAGATTCAATCTAGACAAAAAAAATGGAGTGATGTAAGAGGTCCTAGTAGCACACACTGACTTCTCTGAAATTAGTATTGAAATCTGTATAGAAAATATCTGAGATCCAAATTTCAAGCCCCGTCTAACAGAGAATACAGGAAAAACAAAAACATAACATCTAATTCATGTCTGTTATTGTGTCTCACAAGGTGAAGAGAAAACAATTGCTAGTTCTTCATTTTTGGATCCACTTTAAACTTCAAACTACCCCCAGGAGAAATGGCAGGAGATGGGACAGCCCAGAGATGGGACCACACTCAAATCAGCCTTCAGAATTTCTCCTACATGTGGACCATCAGCAACTTCCATTCTATTGTGGAGGAAAGGCTAGGAAGCCTTAGAAGCCCGACGTTTTCAATAGAAGCCAATGACAAATGGTGTTTGTCAGTAATCCCTAATGGACTCGATGAAGTAAGTGCAGATTACCTGTCAGTTAATCTAGTTTTGCTCAGCTGTCTAAAGAGTCATGTTTGGGCAAAGTTCCAGTTCTGGATCATAAGCGACAAAGGAGAGAAAAAGCAAATCAGGAGGAGAACAACAGCATTTACTTTTGTGCCAGGCCTTGGTTATGGATTCAAAAAATACACCCTACGAGATTTCCTCCTGTCCCATGCACCTCGTCTTCTCCCACATGATCAGCTCACCCTCCTGTGCATGGTGAGCGTGATCAAAGACTCCTTCAGCATTTCTGACCAGAACAGGAAGACAGGGATTCAAGTTCCAAGATGCACATTGGCAGATGAGCTAGGAGAGCTATGGGAGAATTCCTGATTCACAGACTGCTGCCTGGTGGTAGCTGGCCAGGAATTTTGCGCTCACAAGGCCATCTTAGCAGCTCACTCTCCAGTTTTCAGAGCAATGTTTCAACATGACATGGAGGAGAGCAGAAAGAATCGTGTTGAGATCCCTGACCTGGAGCCACAAGTCTTCAAGGCAATGATGAACTTCATTTACACAGGAACAGCACCAGACCTGGACAGCATGGCAGATGCTCTGCTGGAAGCTGCTGACAAGTATGGCCTGAAGCGTTTGAAGGTCATGTGTGAGGATGCCCTCTGCAGGGAACTCTCTGAGGAGAATGCTGCCCATACTCTTCCTGGCTGACCTCCACAGCTCAGAGCAGCTGAAAACTCAGGCAATGGATTTCATTACAGCTCATGCTTCTGAGGTCTCTGAGACCTCAGGCTGGAAGGCAATGGTGGGCTCACATCCTCGTTTAGTGGCTGAAGCACAATGTTACCTGGCTTTTGCTCATCTCCCTTACCTGAAGCCCCCTTTCAAATGCTTGAAGCAATCCTAGGACTTGGTCAGCTGTGACCTACAATTCTCTCCCTGAAGCAGCAGATTGTGTTGTTACCAGTGACACCTGGCTAGACTATGGGATGTATGAAGCATTTCCAGTGAAACTAGGAAAAGTCAGCATGGTGGCTCAGGCTTTAATACAGCTGAAAATGAGGTGATTGTCAGGTTCAGGGAGGGGAAGTGCTGAGCTATGTTGTATACACTACCCTGTTACTGTACTGGTTTGATTTTTCTCTCCAATGCGTTGGGAACTGGAATACATTTTAGTTGCGGTCCCAAGCACATTACAACAGGGTTTCTTTGGAGCAACTTGTCTGTATTGGAATGAGCAGAAAATATTGTGAAGGACTCAGAAAGAAGAAAATAAACGTGACTATTTGGTTACAAGAGAAGGGGAAGAGAATTAAGGTATTTTTCTCCAAACTCAGTTTGTGGGACTGGAGAGATATCTCAGTTGGCTAATGCAATTGTTGTTCTTGCACAGGACCCTTGTTCAGTCCTCTTCTTTTCTCCATGGGCACATCCCTCTCTGTAGACTGTACCTACCCAAATAAAATATCAAATGAATAAAAAACTTAAAATCAGCTTGTGGATTCCAGTGGTGTTTCTGTTTGAAGAATGCCATTTTAGTCCATCCAGCACTGCTCAGCTTTGGAAGTGTGTGCAGAAATCACACACACACACACACACACACACACACACACACACACACACACACACACACATCAACCCCCAGTTTGCTCATGTATCTCGCATCTATTTCTCTGTTTTTGTTGGGCAATCCTTGTTACTTTCTTAGGGTCCTGTTTACTAGCCTCCCAGGAATTGTGAGCTGCAGTCTGGTTATCCTTTGTTTTACATCTAGTATTTACTTAAGAGTGAGTACATACCATGTTTGTTTTTCTGAATCTGGGTTACCCACTCAACATGATATTTTCTAATTCCATTGATTTGCCTGCAACCCTCAGGATGTCATTGTTTTTCTCTGCTGAGTAGTAATCCATTGGGTGTATGTACCACATTTTCTTTATCCATTCTTCAGTTGAAGGGCATCTAGGTTTTTTTCAGGTCCTGGCTATTATAAATAATGATGCTATGGTCATAGGTGAGCATGTGTTCTTATGGTATGATTGAGTATTACTTGGGTATATGCCCAAGAGTGGTATAGCTGGGTCTTGAGGGAGGTTGATTCCCAATTTTCTAAGAAAACGTCATATTGATTTCCAAAGTGGGTGTGCAAGTTTGCATTCCCACCAACAGTGTAGGAGTGTTCCCCTTGCTCTACATTTTCTCCAACATATGCTGTCTTCAGTGTTTTTGATCTTAGTCTTTCTGAGGGGTGTAAGATTGTATCTCAGAGTTGCTTTGATTTGCATTTTCCTGATGATTAAGGATATTGAGCAGTTCCTTAAATGTCTTTCAGACATTTGGGCTTCTTCTCTTGAGAACTCTGTTTTTGGATCCTGGGTCCTATGCTAGGCCACTTTGCTCAGCCTTGGTGTAGAGATGAGGGGACTGCACTGCCTTGGCTGTGTCTCTCCAGCTGGGCTGACTCTGCAAGGGAGACCTTGCCTTGGAGGAGGTGGGAATGGGGCTGGATTGGGGGGAGACTTGGGGCTTGCAGAATGAAGGATGAGGGAATACATGGCTGATATGTGAAATTAAATGAGTTGTAAAATTATATATATATATATATATATATATATATATATATATATATATATATATGAAACTAACAGTAACACATAAAAAACATGCAAACACCCCCCCACAGACACAGAGACAAAAACAAACAGAGAGAAATACTCGACTTCTTATGGAAAAGAACAGATACTCAACTTCATATGGAAAACAAAAAAACTTAGGATATCTAAAACATTCCTTTATAATAAAGCAGTTTCTGGAGGCATCACCATCCCTGACTTCATTCTCTGTTATATAGCTATAGTAATAATAAAAAAAAAGCTTGGTTCTGGCATTAAAACCGAATTGAAGATCAATAACATTGGCTTCTGGTGAGAAAGTTCAGTCAACAAGCTACACTTGTTCCATTCCTGGAGTGAGAAACTATATTAAAAATCTTGTAATTGAGACCCATGCAGGAGTCAGTTCCCCATTGAGAGAATTGCTCCCACTCTGCAGAAGCATGCTCATGGAAGCTCAGAACTTACAGGTAGAGCACATTTCTTACAAATGAGGGTTCTTGTAGGTATTGTCTACCTTCATTACAAGTGACATATTTGAGGGGAGGAGTTTTCTGCCAACCATGGCCCTTAGCACATACAGAAAAGTCACAGAGGCTACTAGTTAGCCATCTGCCAAAGGCTCCTAAATGAGGAACCAAAAATTCAGAGATCAAAACCAATTGATTGATTTATCCTGGATTGAGGGATGAGCAGCATCAGAGCCAGATTTCAGGAGAGCTAGGCTGGGAACTGCTGAGTTGATTGAATCACTGAAGGTATTTCCTAGTCCTCTAGGCTTAGTGAGTCAGCTCGTGGATTCCAGTGGTGTTTCTGTTTGAAGACGACCATTTTAGTTTATCCTGCTGTGCTCATCTGTGAAAGTTTGTGCAGTGTCTTCACACACACACACACAAACACACAATGAGACAATACCTAATGAAATTCTGTTACACTCAGATATTGGTGTTTAGTACAATGGACATCAGCTGGGATTTCTCCAACAGCTATTGAGAGCAGATACTGAGATCCACAGCCAAATATTAAGCAGAACTCAGTGAACCTCAAGGGAGAGGGGAAGGCAGATTGTAGGAAGCATCAAAGACACAGGGGGAACAGAACTCACAAAGTCAACTAAACAAGCTTCATAGGGGCTCAGAAACTGTAGAGGCAATCACAGAGCATGCATGTGTCTGCACTTAGTCCTTTGTGTACATGCTGTGGTTGTTTAGCTCATGGGATTTGTGGGAGTCCTAACAGAGGGAGTGTGGTGAGTGCTGACCTGTTTGTCTGATCTTGGGAACCTTTTCTCCCTTCTGGGTTGGTTCTCCAGTCTTGATATGAAGGTTTGTGCCTACTATTATTACATTTTGTTTTGTTGTGTTCAGTTGATAGCCCCCAAAGACCTGTGCTTTTCTGTAGGGAAATAGAGGAGTCGTATATCTCTGTGGAGTGGAGGAAGGGAGACTGTGTTCAAATGGGAGTGTATGAGAGAAGAAAAATAAAAACAAAAAAGGAAATAAAGAAAAATTGGACAGACATTTGGGGAAGAAATATTTGGACAGATCTGCAAATCAGCAAAGAATGTGAAAACCCCAGTCCCTTAAATGTGGATGAAAGATACCTTTATCAGAGGAGGAGGTCAATAATCAAGTAGATAATATGACCCACTCTGTGGACAGTCAGACTCGTTAACTAGCCATCCTCATTATTATCCAATGGGCCCATGTATAAAGTAGCTATTGTATCTGAGATGGGGGTTATGCATGGATTGACAACATGGATATCCACTCATCAAGAATGACCTGGTTACAGCTGCTGCTGAATGCCCGATCTGCCAACAACAGAGACCAACACAGAGCCCCAGATATGTCATCGTTCCCCGGTCTGACCAGGGAACCAGGTCATGAAGGATGAATACATTGGACTACTTCCTCTGTGGATTGGACAACACAATGTCCATCATGAAGGAGATACTTATTCTAGTTATATATTTGCATTTCCTGCCTGTAATGATTTTTACCACAACTATCATGCAGCGTCTAACAGATTGTCTTCTCAACTATCATGGTATTCCACACAGTATACCATCTGACAAGGATACTAAATTCTCATTCAGAGGTACAACTCTGGCCCACAATCATGCATTCCACTGGTTGTACCAGATTCACAGACTTATTGGAGCCGCTGTTAGGAACTTTTGAAGAGAAAGTTACAGAGCCAATGAAGTGGCAGCCACTTGGAGGGTTTTTGTAGGATTAGTCAGGAGGCAGGTTTCTCCATAGCCCAGATCCATGGGACCAGGCACCAGGGGGTAGAAAAGGGAATAGTAACACTCACTATCACCCCTGGCAATCTCTTGAGAAAAAATTTCTTCCTGTCTCCATGACCTTAAGTTCTTCTGGCCTGGAAGTTCTGATTCCACCATGATAGGTGGTGTGGGCAGTGCTCCTGTTTGGAGCCACAAAAACAGATCATTGAACCAGAAGCACAGACTTCTCCCAAGCCACTTTGAGCTTCTGATATCCTTAATCCAACAGACTGAGAAGGAAATAACAATGTCAGGTGGGGTGATTGATCAAGATAAACATCAGCCAATTGGATTGTTTCTCCACAATGGAGGTAAGAAAGATTATGGCTGTCAGGCAAGAAATCCTTTATAGCTCCTCATGGTGCCTCATTTTCCAATGATTAAAGAGGATAGGAAACTGTAACTGCCTAATCCAGGCAGATGACAAAAGGTGCAGACACACCAGAAATGAAGAAATATATCACAACTCCAGGAAAGGGGCCAAGATGGGTAGTGATATTCCCACTGAAGGAAAGAACACCAACCCAAACATTTTGAGTCAAATTAAAGAAGCTTTATTTTCTGCCATAATAGGTTTTCTCTCTAATCCCAGGTTTGAGAGGATTGCCAGCAAGATAGGAGATGTGGGGTTTTTATAATCCCAAAAATGCAAGGATAAGTGTTTTCCAAAAGTTGGTTAGGTTCCAGAGGGATTTTGGTGACATAGGACCTTGACTGAACTTTCTCTTCAGGAGGCAATGACTAACAGAAATAGTGTTTGAGAGTATGCATGTCTGGTCGATGAAGAAACTGAAGATTACCTGTCAGTTTACTTACTGTTGCTCAGCTGTCCAAAGAGTCAAGTTTGGGCAAAGACCCTGAATGCACTAGGGCCACTGACACAGACATGGCCCTCAGCAGCAGTCAGGGCCTGGAGGTCTCCATACTCTTTTATTACTTTTATTATAGGTTTGAAGTACAATTTGGAATCAGGAATGGTGATGCTTACAGCAGTTCTTTTATTGTTTTGGAATGTTTTAGCTATCCAATGCTTTCTGTATTTCCATATGATGCTGAGGATGGTCTTTAAAGATATGGAAAGAATTGTTTTGAATTTTGGAGCAGATTGCTTTGAATCTGTAGATTGCTTTTTGTAGAATGGCCATTTTTAGATGTTAATATTACTAATTCATGAGCATCAGAGATCTTTCCATTTTCTGATATCTTCTTCAATTTCTTTGTCAAAGACTTGAAGTTTTTAATTGAAGAGTTATTTATTTATTATTTATATAGTATTGTGTCTGCATGTGTCCCTGCAGGCCAGAAGAAGACACCAGATCTCACTACAGGTGGTTGCGAGCCACCAAGTGGTTGCTGGGAATTGAAATCAGGACCTCTGGAAGAGCAATCAGTACTCTTAACCACTGAGACATGTCTCCAGCCCTGAAGTTTTTTTAATTTAATTTTATTTCACTTATTTTTTTCCATAACAGTTTATTTATTTCTTAAAATCAGGTCATTTTCAATTACATTGTGAGTTTGACATTTTTGATACCCTTCTCGAAAAAACTCCCCCAAATAACAAACAACAACAACAAACCAACAAAATATCCCCAGCTAATGTAAGTATATGCTGTAATCATTGTTTACAATGACCTTCCTGTATATAAACAATCCTCCTAAGTCAATCTCAAAGGTATCATGAGATGCAGGCATTAACCACCACACACAATGAAATACAGCTTTCAGGCTGATTTGGGTTCTTTCTCTTTCTGTTTTTGAATGGGAGTGTCTTTACATAGCCTTGGCTATCTTGGAACCCAATCTAAAGAGCAAGCTGGACTAAAAAATGCAGAGATCTGCCTACCTTAGCCTCCTAAGGGCTGAGATTAAATGCTTGACTCCCTTTTTTAATTCAATTTTTTATTGATTCTTTGTGGGTTTCACATCATACATCCAGGTCCATCCATCTCCCTGACCCATCGTAGCTGCCCTCCACCCTTGGAACCTCTCCCACAAAATAAAACAAAACAAAATTCAAAAGAGAAACCAAAAAATCAAAACAAAGAGAACCAAACTAACTAACATACAAAAATAAAGTCCCAGAGTGGAAGCTGTAGTGTGACACAGTGAGTCACACAGTATACCCTTTAGTCCATACATCTTAACTTGTAAGTGATCATTACAATGAGTCATTGTTCTGGTTTGAGGTCTCTGGCTTCTGCTATACTGTCAATACTGGGCCCTCAGTGAGACTCCTCTTGGATAACCTTCATTGTTGCCTTGTGTCATAGAGATCCTGCATCTTTGAATCTGCAGTTCCAGCCCTTTCACATGCTCCAGCAATTCATACATGAGTTGTGTAAGCTGAAACTCTTGGGGTGGCAGGGTGCAGGTATCCTGACTGCTTGGGAAGTCTGGCTATACCTTGAGCTGCTAAGACAGCTGTGGTGGCTGGAACTGTAATGAAACAGCTCAGCTCTAAAGGAAAAGGTATTTTGAATGCTCATAGAGTCAAGCTATGGCTTGAGCTGCTAGGACAGCTGTGGTGACTGGAGCTGTAATGGAACAGCTCAGCTCTAAAGGAAAAGGTATCTTGAATCCTTGGAGAGTCAGGCTATACCTTGAGCTGCTAGGACAGCTCTAGCTATACCTTGGGTTGGGGTGTAGTGAAGGATGGTCTCCCAGCAAGATATAGCAATCCTGCTATTCTCCTGGAGAACTGCTACAGCTGAGCTTTGCTGAGCCTCCGCTTATGAGGGCTTCTCAGCAGAGCTCTGCTTCTTCTCTGGCCCAAGATGTTGCTTCTTCTGTTTAATTCTGCTAAAAGGGAAACCCCTGCAGAAACATAGCAATCTCCTCTAGCTCCAGAGAAAAGTTTTTACTTTTTCTGTTCTCCCTTGCTCAGTCCCCAAAGGGACTTCTCAGCACAGTTCTTTTGTTCTGCTCTGACTTGCTCAGCTCCCTAAGGGAAAGTCTCTGCAAGTTTTTTTGGTGACAGTCCTCTACAGGACATCTTAGCAAGGTTCCTCTTTTCTGCCCCAGCAAATGAAGATCTTCACACCCAAGAGTTTTGAGAAAGAGATTTATTTGGGAAGGAGAAATCCAAGAGAGTGGCTGCCTCTACCAGGGTGGGAAAGAACAGATGACAACTAAACAGGCAGGTGGTTTATATAAGATTTCTTAGGGGTGGAGTTTCTCCAGGGACAAGGTTTTCTGCTCAGGGACTGGTTAGATTCATTGGTCAGGGGCAGAGATGGCTCTGATTACAGAGCCAAACTGTACTTCTTTTATTGGATTTCTAAGCTTTTTGGCTCTAATTCTAGGGCTTGGGCATATTTCTTTCACTTCTCTGATTCTGTGGATTAAGTGAATTTCTTTGGCACTAGTTTCAGAGTCAGAGCATGTTTCTTTGTTTCTGGGTTCAAGGATAAAGTGTTTCTTTCACTAGATCAGGTCCTAGATTTAGGATATATTTCTTTCCCTGGTTCTGGGCTCCAGGGTCAGGGTGGGTTTCTTTAGCTGGTTCTTTTTCCATACAAGGTGGATGTTGGGGATGGCCAAATTGTAGCCCTGGTTCTGGGCCTGGGTGGTAGCTGGGTTGGGCAGTGTGCCAGCTTTCCCTCATGAACAGGACAGGGCAAGCTCTCCAGCATTGCTTTTCCTACCTCACCCACTGAAGCTCCCAGCAAGGAGTGGGGTCATTTTCCAGCCCTCCTGCCATCAGGACATCTCCCTCTCTCTCTCTCTCTCTCTCTCTCTCTCTCTCTCTCTCTCTCTCTCTCTCTCTCTCTCTCACACACACACACACACACACACACACACACACACAAACACACACACACACACACACATACACACACACACACACACACAGACAGACAGAGAGAGAGACAGAGAGAGACAGAGAGACAGAGAAAGATACACACAAGCACAACCTTCTGACCAACCCCCATCAACAAAGTCAGATCTACTTTGTTGTCCTATTCAGGTACAGGGCCAGTTCTCCTGAGTATTGCAGCTGGTGAGGAGCAGGAACTTAAGCCATAAAAGAAATTACAGAAAACAGCAATACAGTTGACATGAGTAATTCTGTTGTATTTTCTTAAGAATGTGTTCGTACAGATATTTGTGTTTTCTTTCATTTTATTTATCAAATGGTATAACATCCAGTAAGAGATTAGCAATGGCTACCATATTAAATTTGAGATAATGAGGGAACATTCATTAAGAGACATCACCAACTATACTAAATTCATAATGCATTTGTGATTGTTTGGGGGACAGTTATATTAGATGAAATTATAACCTGCTTAAATATATATTGCATTTGCAATTGTATGTGGGATAATTAAATTATGTTTAGGTATAATTATGGTTTTTGCTTTCATCTGGAATTAAGATGGATAAGGAGATATGATTGCGTGTGAAGTTGACAAGGTGTGAACTAGTAAAGGCTATTCTTGGTTGTCAACTTGACTATATCTGGAATTTTTTAAAATCTTAAAATGAAGCCCACACAAGAGGGATTTTTTGATTAATCTGAAGTAGGAAGAATCACTTCTAATCTGGATCTTGAGGTAAGGAAACATACTCCTCTATTCTGGGTCTTGATGAAAGAAGACACACTTTTAATTGGACACCACCTTCTGCTTGGAGCCTATAAAAAGATGAGGAAGAAAAGATTTTGGTCTTTGCCTGCTTGCTCTTTCCAGGTGGCAAGTTTGCCTGCTAGCATAGTCTACCCAGGTGGCTTTGAAACAACCACATTGGCTGCTACTTCTGGAAGTCACCTGTAGATCAAAGCTGAACATGTCCATGGATTGTTTCAGACTTTTCAGAGGGAGTTCCAGGAAGAGACCCTGTGCAGAAGCAAGGGAACTGTATGCTTCAGCCATCAAGTTGGGGTATGAGCCCACCATTGTATTCCAGCCTGAGAACTCGGAGACATCAGAAGCAGGAACTGTAGTGAAATATAGTGCCTGGGTTTTCAGCTGCTCTGCATTGTAATGGTTAGCCAGTATTAGAATGTGGGCAGCATTATCCACAGAGAGGTCCCTGCAGAGGGCGTGCTCAATCATGAACTTCAAATGCTCCAGATCATATTTGACAGCAGCTGCCAGTACAGCATCTACCATGTTGTGGAGCTCTGCTCCCCTCCCAGTGTAAATGAAGCCCATCATTGCCTTGACGACTTGTGGCTGATAAGATAAATAGGAAGATTGTTTAATCTACTTTTAAAAAGGAACTACTGTTTTAAATAGGTTAAGTAATGAAACTTTTTTACCTGAATCTGTCAAATATTAATGGACTGGACATTGTTATTTATTAATGGAGTTTTTTCTCTGAATCTGTCAAATGTTAATGGACTCGACATTGTTAATGTAATTATTGACTATAACCTTCTTTTATTATATTAGACAAAAAAGGGGAAATGTGGTGACATATTGTGTCCACCAATATATTGTGTATCCTAATAAATTTACCTGGGGTCAGAGTACAGAACAGCCACTAGATAGACACAGAAGCCAGAAAATGGTGGCACATACACCTTTAATCCTAGCATTCTGGAGGCAAGATCCATCTGGATCTCTGTGATTTCAAAGCTACACTGGAAACAGCCAGAAATGGTGACACATGCCTTTAATCCCAGGAAGTGATGGCAGGAAGCAGGAGGTATATAAAGTGTGAGGACCAGGAACTAGAGCCTAATTAAGCTTTTAGGCTTTTAGCAACAGTACAGCTGAGATTCATTCTGGAATAGGACTCAGATGCGTCCAGTCTGAGGAATCAGGATCAGCTGAGGAACTGGCAAGGTGAGATGGCTGTGGCTTGTTCTACTTTTCTGATCTTCAAGGATTCACCTCAAAAACTGGCACGGTATTTTTTTTTTTTTTTAATAAGACCTTCTAACAACTTGTGCTGCATGTGGCTCCTGGTCATGGATCTCAACCAGGTTTCTTTGGCTCTCCTCCATGTCATGTTCAAACATGGCTCTGAAAACTGGAGACAGCTGCTAAGATGGCCTTGTGAGCCTGAAAGTCCTGGCCAGCTAGCACCAGGCAGCAGTTTGTGAATGGGGAACTCTGCCAAAGATCTCATAGGTCATCTGCCATCATGCACCTATAACCTGGATCCCCGGATTCTTGCTCTGATCAGAGATGCAGAAGGAGTCCTTAACCATGATCACCTTGCAGAGGAGGGTGAGTTTGTAATCCAGGAGAAGCCAAAGCCCATGAGAGAAGATAAAATCTCCAAAGATGAACTTTTTGAATCCCCAGTGTCAGTTTTGCAGGAACCTGATGACTCCTGGACTCTTCATCATTTCTATTTTCTCTCATTTGGCATGTAGGATCTACAAATGGAACTTTGCCCACAGTGGGCTCTTTGGACAGGTAGCAACACTAAGTAAGGTGACAGGTAATCTTTGCCTTATTCATCCACCCCATTCAGGTGTACTTTCAAACACCATTTCTGTTTGTCATTGGCTCCTGGTGAGAAAGTGGCACTTTTATTGTCTACCCACATTCTCTACAAGCAAAAATGGAAGTTGGAGATGGTCCACCAATAGGAGAATTTCTGGACACTGATCTGTGTGTAGCCTCAGTTCTTCGCTGCCAGGTCCCCTGACATATCTGCTTGTGATGGTTTGAAAGTTAAAGTTTCTTCAAAAGGAAGAACTGGTATATATTTCTACTTTTACCTGGCAGTCACAATTACAAATATTTTTTAGATTTTTAGTTTCTGTTTCCTCTCTGTTCCTTATTCAGTGGGGATGGAAGATTTCTCTCAAATTTCCTATCCAGATTCAATATTAGTTTCAGAGAAGACAGTCTATACTACTAGGGACTGTTATATTACTCCATTTTTCTTTAGGTTGAATCTTAGGTCAATAGGTAAAAATGTTTGACCATTATTCACAACTGTTGAATAATTTGGGACATTTTATTCACCCATATAAAAAAGTGTTGTGCAAGGGTTCTCAAAAGTACCAGAATATACATAATAAATCTTTCTATAGATGAGGGAGGGGTATTTATTAGCTTGAGGCTGCAGTCCTGCTAATCCCACAATGGATAGCCATGAAGCGAAAGTACCAGAATCCAGACCTTATTCATTCCAGGAGGTTGGACAGCTGAGCTGTATTCAATATATGTTGACATTCCAGAGAAGTATTCTCTAAAGAGAGGAAAGGAATGAACTTGCTGAAGGTGAGGGCAAGCAGGCAAAGAGCAACAACAGAGGGTGTGGCTGAATTTAGGGTGTGCCTTCCGGCATCAAGATATGGATTAAAGGTGTATGTCTTCAGGCCCTGAGATACGGATTAAATGTTTATCTCTTTCTATCTCCAAATACAGATTGTAAGTGGATCTAACTCTGCTACTTAAGCAGAAAATCTCAGATGTTTTCCCCATTTTAGAATTTTAGTTCTTTCCATAAGAAGTCAATTTTGAAACCAAGATTAAAAATCATAAGTTAATTTTGCTTTGTGTTATGTGTAGTCCTAAATACTTTTCAATTCAATGATGTTGATTGATTAGATCCAGCCTCCCAAACTTTATATTTCACATTTTAAACTGTGAGTTCTCTCCTCTTCTAACTTTCAACTTCCATGCTTACTCTATAGTGCCTTAAAAGTGAGCAAGTATTCTGGTTTGCAGCAGAAGATATTAAACAGTTATGAGGAAGGCATTTTGAGATGGTTCCTCTTCAAAATGTGATCTGTAAAATGCTCCCAACAACTATCATGCTCATTTCTATGAAGTGCAGAATGTGATCAACAGAAACTATAGAGGTAGGGGGCTTTTAATGGATCCCTTTCTGTAGTGTGATCAGCAATATGTTCCCTTGACCTCATCTCTCTTCAGTTAGTCCTATCTTAGAGAGACTCTCTAAGCCTAAAGCACACAGAAGTAAATTCAGATTCAATCAGCTCAGCCATTCCCAGTCTGGCTCTTCTGTAAGTCTTACTCCAACACTACTTTCTGTTAATATAGGATAAAGCATCATTGGCTTTGACTCCTTGATTTTTTATTCATCTGATAGACTTTGTACAGATGACTAATTAGCAGCATGGGTGACTATTCACCAGGAGAGTTCAGAGTCACTGGAGTAGACATCCCTCCATCATATGTGTCATTTGAAGGTTTTGTTGCTGATCACTTCAAGAACCATTGTGTGTAAGAAAGGTGCTCTAAATAGTGAGTCCTGTGCTCCAGTAAGCATACTCCTGGAGGGCCCATGTGACTTGTCACAGAGTTACTAAGAAACCTTGGACAGTATGCTTAGGCTTTGCTCATAATGTTTCTCATTTGTGGAGAGGCACAGGTGGAGCTTTTCTTTTTCCCAATGGTAGGGGTTTCACAGGGCAAACTGATTTAGTCAAAAATACTCAGATTCTCAACAGTAGGAGGTGCATGTATTAAGCCTGAAGGGGGATGTCCTCCTAGCTGAGAGAGCCAGTGTTCATTAAAGGAAAAAAAAGCTGAGAGAAGCACAATGAAACACACACACACACACACACACACACACACACTTAAAAAACCCATAGGACTTTCTAGCACATATTCATACACCTGAACAGATAGGTGGAATTAGGTGAAGTATAGAACAAATTCTAAACCATAGGGAATAGCCCCAAGACACACCTCTCCTATGTGTCCACACAGTAAGTACTTTAATAAGACATTCCTCCAGACTTGAGAGGCCAAATAACTTTCTAATCTGTTTCCTTTTTGTGTGGAAGTGTCAGAGTTTTCTGAAGTGTTATGCAGGAATTAATAAAGGGAGGCTTGGATGCCTAGATTAGAATGGGCACACCCTGGAGCTCTTGTACTCCATACCCGTGCCCACTCCAAGGGGCCCTCAGTCCACCACTGTATCCACTTCTGGTCTATGGGATCTCAGTGGTATCTTAGGAATGTAGGATAGCTATCAGAGAAGACCTCTGGGACATGGATATACTCCAATAGAAAGTCTGTATATACAGGCTGACAATTACACTGCATATTCAGGATCCTACTGTACCTTAGAGACTTTCTGGGTCTCAAGCACAGATTCTGTATTCTGAACTGGCATAATTCTGTTAACAAGAAGAGTTCCCTTCTGGACCAGAGGTGAGTATCAGGCCCAACCCGGACCACATCCCTGGGCACCAGCCACTCCTGGGAACACCTGCCCAACTTGGTCCCAGGCTCTGGCCACTGGGCAGGTTCCCTTCTAGCCCCACCAGGAAGGATCCCCTTCTCCAAGACCCCCAGCAGCCCCTGCAATCTCCACACCCTGCCCCACACCCATCTGCCCGAGACCCCAGCCACTTCCTGAGACTTAGAGACTGGCCCCAGGCTCCCATCCTGCCCTGGACTTTCCTTCTGGACAAGAGCGCCCATCCTGCCCAGGACATCCAGTCTAGACAAAATCTCCCATCCTGCCCCGGACTTCCAGTCTAGATAAGAGCTTCCATCCTGCCTCGGAGTTCCCATTTGGACAAGAGAGCTCCCATCTGGACAAGAGAGAGAGAATTCCTGAATCTGTCAGCTCTGTCTGAAACAAGTGTGCTGATAAGACCAAGAACGAACCACAGGTGATGGACAGATATCAAGGCAGAAGTACATACAACAAAATGAAGAGCAATACAGCATCACCAGAACCTAGCCTACCTCCAACATCTAGATCTGAACATCAAAAATTGGAAGAAGCAGAAGAAAACAGCCTTATGAATAACATCATGAAGAAGGTAGAGGCTTGTGTAGAGGAAAAGACAAAAAAAAATGGGAAGAACGCTGTAAACTAGAGGAAAGGGCAAACAAATTAGAAGCAAACAATAAAGTCCTGGAAGAAAACAATAACGTACTGAAAGAAAATCATGAAAAAGCAATGAAACAAATAAAGGAAACAGTCCAAGACCTGAAAAGGGAAATGGAAAAAATGAAGAAGACACAAACAGAGGGAATGCTGGAAATAGAAAATCTTAGTAAAAGATCGGGAACTTCAGATGCAAGTATAACCAACAGAATGCAAGAGATGGAAGAGAGGATCTCTGGCATTGAAGATACAGTAGAAGAAATAGATTCATCAGTCAAAGAAAACACTAAAGCCAACAAAGTCATGAACCAAAATGTCCAAGAAATTTGGGACACCGTGAAAAGACCAAACCTATGAATTATAGGGATAGAAGAAGGTGAAGAATACCAACTCAAAGGCACAGAAAATATATTTAACAAAATCATAGAAGAAAACTTTCCCAACTTAAAGAAGGAAATGCCTATGAAGATACAAGAAGTCTATAGAACACCAAACCGACTAGACCCCCCAAAAAAGTCCCCTTGCCACATAATAATTAAACAACTAAACGTACAGAATAAAGAAAGAATATTAAGAGCAGCAAAGGAAAAAGGCCAAGTGACCTATAAAGGTAAACCCATCAGAATAACACCAGATTTCTCAATGGAGACTTTGAAAGCCAGAAGGACCTGGAGAGATGTAATGCAGACTCTAAGAGACCATGGATGTCAGCCCAGACTAATATACCCAGCAGAACTTTCAATCATCATATACGGAAGGAACAAGACATTCCAAGACAAAGCCAGATTCAAACAATACTTATCCACAAACCCAGCCCTACAGAAAGCACTAGAAGGAAAATTCCTACCAAAGGAAGTCAGATACACACTTAAAAACACAGGCAATAGATAAAGCCACAGTAGTAAAGCCCAAAGAAGAGAAGTACACACACACTACCACCAAAAATAACAGGGATGAACAATCACTGGTCATTAATATCCCTTAATATTAACGGAATTAATTCACCTACAAAAAGACATAGGCTTACAGAATGGATACAAAATCAGGACCCATCTTTCTGCTGCATACAAGAAACATATCTCAAATTCAAAGACAGACACTACATAAGAATAAAAGGCTGGGAAAAGAATTTCCAATCAAATGGTCTTAAGAAACATCCTCATATCCAACAAAATAGACTTCAAACTAAAATCAATCAAAAGAGATCAAGAAGGGTATTGCATACACATCACAGGAAAGATCCAGCAAGATGAAGTTTCAATTCTGAACATTTATGCCCCAAACACAAGGGCACCCACATATGTAAAAGAAACATCACTAAAGTTTAAACCACATATAAAACCCCACACATTAATAGTGGGAGATCTCAACACCCCACTTTCACCACTGGACAGATCTCCCAAATTGAAACTTAACAGAGAAATAAAGGACTTAACTGATGTCATGACCCAATTGGTCCTAATAAATATCTACAGAACATTCCATCCTAACAAAATGAATATATCTGCTTCTCAGCACCCATGGAACATTCTCTAAAATCAACCACATACTTGGCCATAAAGCAAATCTCGACACATACAAATCAATTGGAATAACCTTCTGTGTTCTATCAGACCACCATGGTTTAAAATTAGATTTCAGCAACAACAAAAACCCCAGAAAACCTACAATCTCATGGAAACTGAATAATGCTCAACTGAATCACCAATGGGTTAAGGAAGAAATAAAGAAAGAAATTAAAGACTTCCTAGAGATCAACGAAAATGAAGACACCACATATCCAAACTAATGGGACACTATGAAAGCAGTGCTAAGAGGGAAATTCATAGTACTAAATGCCCACATAAAGAAGTTGGAGAAATCTCACACTAGTGACTTAACAGCACACCTGAATGCTCTAGAACAAGAAGAAGCAAAGTCTCCCAGGAAGAATAGATGCCAGGAAATTATCAAAGTGAGAGATGAAATTAATAAAATAGAATCTAAGAGAACAATATAAAAAATTAATGAAACAAAGAGTTGGTTCTATTCCCTTTTTTACCACCTGGTGCCTGGACCCATGGATCTGGGCTATGGAGAAACCTGCCTCCTATGGTGTCCTAAACCAGCACTCAGGGGTTGCTGCGATGTAGTGGGTAGCCATTCATGCTTTGCTCTGGAAGGTCCAACCCCTATTGAGGCTCTGGTAACTGTCACACCTACAAGGCAGGCCAAGAGAGGATCCTGAAGACCCGGGATCCAGATGGACCAGCTCTCTTGGTTCCAGGACCCTGGATGCTGGAGGTAGTCCGAGCAGAGTTCTCCAGAGAACACAGCTGAACTGTGCTACACCTTTCCCAGACCCTGTAACCTATCCCTTCACTTGTAAGTTACCACAAAATAAACCTATCTTTTAACTACGTGGAATGGCCTCAATAATATCACCAATACTGCTACTTCATTGGCTCTCTAACTAAGTCTTGAAAGTTTATAACAGCTACTTCAGGAGGTTGGTGAACCTGGCACAACCAGTGGAATCCATGATTATGGGCCAGAGTTGCAACTCCATGTCTGAGAATTTAGTATCTTGGTCAGAAGCTATACGTGTAGAATGCCATGAGAGTTGACAAGGCATTCTGTTAGTCCCTGTGTGGTAGTTTTGGTAAAATCATTACAGGCAGGAAATGCAAATATATAAGTAGAATCAGTATCTACTCCAGGAAGAACAAAATTTTGTCCATTCCAAAGAGGAAGAGGCCCAATGTAGTCATCCTCTCATGACTTTGTTGGCTGGTCAGCCTGAAGAATGTTGACACATCTGGGGCTCTGTGTTGGTCTCTGTTGTTGGCAGATCTGGCATTCAGCAACAGCTGTAACCAGGTCACTCTTGATGAGTGGATATCCATGTTGTCATTTCATGCATAACCCCTATCTCAGCTACCACAGCTACTTTGATCATGGGCCCATTGGGTAATAATGAGGATAGCTTGTTAAAGAGTCTG
Organism: Peromyscus maniculatus bairdii; assembly: GCF_049852395.1. Lineage (NCBI taxonomy): Eukaryota > Metazoa > Chordata > Mammalia > Rodentia > Cricetidae > Peromyscus > Peromyscus maniculatus. The sequence continues at coordinate 73,850,250 of NC_134857.1, forward strand.
ACTGTACACCTAAATGGTCATCCTATCTACTTGATTATTGAACTCCTCCTCTGATGAAGGCATCTATTATGAGTGTTTACAGGGGACAAAAGAACTTCACATTCTCTGCTCCTTTGCAGATCTGTCCAAATACTACTACCAGTTATTTTTTCTTCTCTCATAAAGTCCCATCTGACCATAGTCTCCCCTCCCTCCACTCCACATATATGCACTACTCCTCTGCTTCCCTTCAGAAAAGCACAGGTCTCCTGGGGATATCAAATGAACACAAGATGACAAAATGTAATAATAGTAAGCACAAACCCTCATATCAAGGCTGGAGGAGCAACTCAGAAGGAAGAAAAGTTTCCAATATCAGACAAAGAGTTCAGAGACTCCCCATACTCCTTCATTAGGACTCCCACAAACCTTTTTTGAAAGTGTTTATTAGCTGAAGGAAATTCCTTGTTGAATCATTGACATAACTTATGTGTATTAGAGTTTTTTCTACAAATAAAGATTCTTTCTTCTTTTCTTCTTCAGTTTAGTTGAGCAACAACAACTAAACTGACAGGTAATCTTTGCCTTGTTCATAGATCATTTCAGACATTCTCTCAAACACTTATTTCTCTTTGTCATTGGCTCCTGGTTAAAAAATTCAGACAAGTCCCTACATCACCAAAATTCATCTGTAACACTCTCACCAACTCACAGAAAACCCTGAGTCTTGCATTTTTGGAGGAACATTTCTCCTATGTTCCTGGCTATTTTCTCAGTCCAAGCATTAGGGAGAAAACCTAATATGGCTGGAAATAAAGCTTATTTAATTTGATTCAAATATATTGATTCAATAGATATTGAGGTGAATAAAAAGTCTTACTATTCATTAAGTTAATATTAAAGGATACCTTTCAATATCATTTGTTTAAAATTAACACTGTGGTTACTGTAATTAAAGAGAAATTAATGAACCAGGCATGATGTGAAACTCTATGGCAATGATCAGAGTAGTCTGAAGGGAGAGGCTGACTGAACTCTGTTAGTCTGAGGTCTACCTTGGTCCATAGGGCAACTTCTAAGAAAGCCAGACATGCAGAGTAGAAAGCAATTAAAAATGAAAGAAAGACTTCTGGACCAGAGGTGAGTATCCGGGCCTATCCCGGACCCCATCCCTGGGCACCAGCCACTTCTGGAAACACCTGCCCAACTTGGCCTCAGGTTCTGGCCACCGGGCAGGTCCCCTTCTAGCCCCATCGGGAAGGATCCCCTTGTCCAAGCCCCTGGCAGCCCCTGCAATCTCCACGCCCTGCCCCCACGCCCATCTGCCGGAGACCCCAGCCACTTCCTGAGACTTAGAGTCTGGCCCCTAGCTCCCATCCTGCCCCAGACTTCCCTTGTGGACCAGAGAGGGCTCCCATCCTGCCCTGGACTTCCCTTCTGGACAAGAGTTCCCATCCTTACCTGGACTTCCCTTCTGGACAGAAGCGCACATCCTGCCCTGGACTTCCCTTCAGGATAAGAGTGCCCATCCTACCACTGAATTCCTGTCTGGACAAAAGCTCCCATCCTGCCCCAGTTTCCCATCCAGAAAAGAGCATCCATCTTGCTCCGGAGTTGCCATTTTGACAAGGGAGCTCCCATCTGGACAAGAGAGAGAGAATTCCTGAATCTGTCAGCTCTGTCTGAAACAAGTGCACTGATAAGGTGAAGAACAAACCATAAGGAGATGGGTAGACGTCAAGGCAGAAGTACATACAACAAAATGAAGAGCAATACAGCATCATCAGAACCTAGCCTGCCTCCAACATCTAGATCTGAACATCAAAAATTGGAAGAAGCAGAAGAAAACAGCCTTATGAATAACATCATGAAGAAGGTAGAGGCTTGTATAGAGGAAAAGACAAAAAAAATGGGAAGAACGCTGTAAACAAATAGAGGAAAGGGCAAACAAATTAGAAGAAAATAATAAAGTCCTGGAAGAAAACAATAAAGTACTGAAAGAAAATCATGAAAAAGCAATGAAACAAATAAAGGAAACAGTCCAAGACCTGAAAAGGGAAATGGAAAAAATGAAGAAGACACAAACAGAGGGAATGCTGGAAATAGAAAATCAGAGTAAAAGATCGGGAACTTCAGATGCAAGTATAACCAACAGAATGCAAGAGATGGAAGAGAGGATCTCTGTCATTGAAGATACAGTAGAAGAAATAGATTCATCAGTCAAAGTAAACACTAAAGCCAACAAAGTCATGAACCAAAATGTCCAAGAAATTTGGGACACTGTGAAAAGACCAAACCTATGAATTATAGGGATAGAAGAAGGTGAAGAATACCAACTCAAAGGCACAGAAAATATATTTAACAAAATCATAGAAGAAAACTTTCCCAACTTAAAGAAGGAAATGCCTATGAAGATACAAGAAGCCTATAGAACACCAAACAGACTAGACCCCCCAAAAAAGTCCCCTCAACACAAAATAATAAAACAACTAAATGTACAGAATAAAGAAAGAATATTAAGAGCAGCAAAGGAAAAAGGCCAAGTGACCTATAAAGGTAAACCCATCAGAATAACACCAGATTTCTCAATGGAGACTTTGAAAGCCAGAAGGACCTGGAGAGATGTAATGCAGACACTAAGAGACCATGGATGTCAGCCCAGACTAATATACCCAGCAAAACTTTCAATCATCATATACGGAAGGAACAAGACATTCCAAGACAAAGCCAGATTCAAACAATACTTATCCACAAACCCAGCCCTACAGAAAGCACTAGAAGGAAAATTCCTACCAAAGGAAGTCAGATACACACTTGAAAAACACAGGCAATAGATAAAGCCACAGCGACAAACCCCAAAGAAAACAAGTACACACACGCTACAACAAAAAAATAACAGGGATGAACAATCACTAGTCATTAATATCCCTTAATATTAACGGAATTAATTCACCTACAAAAAGACATAGGCTTACAGAATGGATACAAAATCAGGACCCATCTTTCTGCTGCATACAAGAAACACATCTCAAATTCAAAGACAGACACTACATATGAATAAAAGGCTGGGAAAAGAATTTCCAATCAAATGGTCTTAAGAAACAAGCAGATGTAGCCTTCCTAATATCCAACAAAATAGACTTCAAACTAAAATCAATCAAAAGAGATCAAGAAGGGTAATACATACTCATCACAGGAAAGATCCACCAAGATGAAGTTTCAATTCTGAACATTTATGCCCCAAACACAAGGGCACCCACATATGTAAAAGAAACATTACTAAAGCTTAAACCACATATAAAACCCCACACATTAATAGTGGGAGATCTCAACACCCCACTTTCACCACTGGACAGATCTCCCAAATTGAAACTTAACAGAGAAATAAAGGACTTAACTGATGTCATGACCCAATTGGACCTAATAGATATCTACAGAACATTCCATCCTAACAAAAAAGAATATACCTTCTTCTCAGCACCCCATGGAACGTTCTCTAAAATCAACCACATACTTGGCCACAAAGTAAATCTTGACAGATACAAATCAATTGGAATAACCTCCTGTGTTCTATCAGACCACCATAGTTTAAAATTAGATTTCAACAACAAAAACTCCAGAAAACCTACAATCTCATGGAAACTGAATAATGCTCAACTGAATCACCAATGGGTTAAGGAAGAAATAAAGAAAGAAATTAAAGACTTCCTAGAGATCAACGAAAATGAAGACACCACATATCCAAACTGATGGGACACTATGAAAGCAGTACTAAGAGGGAAATTCATAGTACTAAATGCCCACATAAAGAAGTTGGAGAAATCTCACACTAGTGACTTAACAGCACACCTGAAAGCTCTAGAACAAGAAGAAGCAAAGTCTATCAGGAAGAATAGATGCCAGGAAATTATCAAAGTGAGAGGTGAAATTAATAAAATAGAAACTAAGAGAATAATACAAAAAATTATTGAAACAACAAGTTGGTTCTTTGAGAAAATCAACAAGATAGACAAGGTCTTATCCAAACTAACCAAAAGACACAGAGAGAGAATCCAAATCAACAAAATCAGAAATGAAAAGGGGGATATAACAACAGACATTGAGGAAATCCAGAGAATTATCAGGTCATATTTCAAAAACCTCTACTCCACAAAACTGGAAAACCTAAAAGAAATGGACAATTTTCTGGATAGATACCACATACCTAAGTTAAATCAAGACCAGATGAACTATTTAAATAGTCCAATAACCCCTAAGGAAATAGAAACAGTCATTAAAAGTCTCCCAACCAAAAAAAGCCCAGGACCAGACAGTTTCAGCACAGAATTCTACCAGATCTTCAAAGAAGAGTTAATACCAATACTCTCTAAATTGTTCCACATAATAGAAACAGAAGGGACATTACCAAACTCCTTCTATGAGGCTACATTTACCCTGATTCCCAAACCAAACAAGGATGCAACAAAAAAAGAGAACTACAGACCGATCTCCCTCATGAACATTGATGCAAAAATACTCAATAAAATACTGGCAAACAGACTCCAAGAATACATCAGAACAATTATCCACCATGATCATGTAGGCTTCATCCCAGGGATGCAAGGTTGGTTCAACATACGAAAGTCCGTCAATGTAATACACCATATAAACAAACTCAAAGAAAAAACCACATGATCCTCTCACTAGATGCAGAAAAGGCATTTGACAAAATCCAACCCCTCTTCATGATAAAAGTCTTGGAGCGATCAGGAATACAGGGAACATACGTAAACATAATAAAGGCAATTTACAGCAAACCAACAGCCAGCATCAAATTAAATGGAGAGAAACTCAAAGCAATTCCACTAAAATCAGGAATGAGGCAAGGCTGTCCACTCTCCCCATACTTATTCAATATAGTACTTGAAGTTCTAGCCAGAGCAATAGACAACATAAGGAGATTAAGGGGATACAAATTGGAAAGGAAGAAGTCAAGCTTTCCCTATTTGCAGATGACATGATAGTATACTTGAGTGACCCCAAAGATTCCACCCAGGAACTGATAAAGCTTATAAACACCTTCAGCAACATAGCAGGATATAAGATCAACTAAAAAAAAAAATCAGTAGCCCTCCTATATACAATGGACAACGAAGCTGAGAAGGAAATCAGAGATACATCACCCTTTACAATAGCCACAAATAATATAAAATACCTTGGGGTAGCACTAACCAAGCAAGTGAAGGAACTATATGACAAGAACTTTAAGTCCCTGAAAAAAGAAATTGAAGAAGATGTCAGAAAATGGAAAGATCTCCAATGCTCATGGATAGGCAGGACCAACATAGTAAAAATGGCAATTTTACCAAAAGCAATCTACAGATTCAATGCAATCCCCATCAAAATACCAAGACAATTCTTCACGGACCTGGAAAGAATAATACTCAACTTCATATGGAAAAACAAAAAACCCAGGATAGCCAAAAGAATCCTGTACAATAAAACAACCTCTGGAGGCATCACAATCCCTGACTTCAAGCTCTACTATAGAGCTACAGCAATAAAAACAGCTTGATATTGGCATAAAAACCAACATGTTGACCAAAGGAATCAAATTGAAGACCCTGATATTAACCCACACACCTATGAGCATATAATTTTTGACAAAGAAGCCAAAAGTGTACAATGGAAAAAAGAAAGCATCTTCAACAAATGGTACTGGCATAACTGGATATCAACGTGTAGAAGGCTGCAAATAGATCCATATCTGTCACCATGCACAAAACTTAAGTCCAAGTGGATCAAGGACCTCAACATAAATCCAGCTACTCTGAACCTGCTAGAAGAGAAAGTAGAAAGGAGTCTTGAATGCATTGGCATAGGAGATCACTTCATAAATATAACACCAGTAGCACAGACACTGAGAGAAACAATCAATGGGACCTCTTGAAACTGAGAAGCTTTTGTAGAGCAAAGGATATGGTCAACAAGGCAAAGCGACAGTCTACAGAATGGGGAAAGATCTTCACCAACCCCACATGTGACAGAGGACTGATATCCAGAATATATAAGGAACTCAAGAAATTAGACATCAAAAAGACCAACAGTCCAATTAAGAAATGGGCTATGGAACTACAAAGAGAATTCTCAACAGAGGAAACTCAAATGGCTGAAAGACATTTAAGGAATTGCTCAACATCCCTAATCATCAGGGAAATGCAAATCAAAACAACTCTGAGATACCACCTTATGCCTGTCAGAATGGCTAAGATCAAAAACACTGAGGAGGACACTTTATGCTGGAGAGGATGTGGAACTAGGGGAACTCTCCTTCACTGCTGGTGGGAATGCAAGCTTGTACAACCACTTTGGAAATCAATATGGCGCTTTCTTAGAAAATTGGGAATCAATCTCCCCCAAGATCCAGCTATACCACTCTTGGGCATATACCCAAGAAATACTCAATCATACCACAATAGCACTTGCTCAGTTATGTTTATATCAGCATTGTTTGTAATAGCCAAAACCAGGAAACAACCTAGATGCCCTTCAACTGAAGAATAGATAAATAAATTGTGGCACATATACACAATGGAATACTACTCAGCAGAGAAAAACAATGACATCATGAGGTTTGCAGGCAAAGGGATGGCTCTAGAAAAAATCATCCTGAGTGAGGTAACCCAGACTCAGAAAGACAAATAGGGTATGTACTCACTCATAGGAGGATACTAGATGTGGAACAAGGATGACTGGACTGCTACTCACATCACCAGTGTGGCTACCTGGAAAACGGGACCCCAAGAAAGACACGGGGATCACCCAATGATGGAGAAATGGATGAGATCTACATGAACAGCCTGGACATGAGTGGGAGCAATGAACGGTGAGGGTCGAAGGAAAGAGAGCAGGAGATCCCACCTCGACCAAGAACAGAGAGGGAGAACAAGGAATAGGAGACCATGGTAAATGAAGACCACATGAGAAAAGGAAGAAACAAAGAGCTAAAGAGGCCCACAGAAATCCACAAAGATACTCCCACAAAAGACTGCTGGCAATGGCCGAGAGACAGCCAGGACTGACCTACTCTGGTGATGGGATGGCCAAACACCCTAATAGTTGTGCCAGAAACCCCATCCAAGGACTGAGGAATCTGGATGCAGACATCCACAGCTTGGCCCCCGGGTGGAGTGCTGGGAGTCTAATTAGCGAGAAAGAAGAGGGATTATATGAGTGAGAATTGTTGAAACCAAGGTTGGATAAAGCACATGGACAAATAGCCAAACTAATGGAAACACATGAACTATGAACCAAAGGCTAAGGGGCCCCCAACTGGATCAGGCCCTCTGAATAAGTGAGACAGTTGATTGGCTTGATCTATTTGGGAGGCATCTAGGCAGTGGTACTAGGTCCTGGGCTCGCTGCATGAGATAGCTTTTTGAAACCTGGGACTTATAAAGGGATGCTTGGCTCAGTCTAGGAGGAGGGGACTGGACCTGCCTGGACTGAGTCTATCAGGTAGATCTCAGTACTCAGGTGTGGCCTTGCTCTGGAGGTGGTGGCAATGGGGGTGAGCTGGGGGGAAGGGGAGGGGGCAGGAAGGGGGAGAACAAGGGAATCTGTGGTTGTTATGTAGAACTGAATAGTATTGTAAAATAAAATAAAAATAAAAAGAATAAAAAATTATGTCTAAGAAAAAAAATGAAAGAAAGAAATAGGAATAAATTCATGATTACCTCTGAATTCCTGCTAATATATTTCAGGTGCCAATGATTTAGTGTAGATGTACCCAACCGTCTTATTAAAATAAGAAACACAGAACCAATGTAAAAGAGAAAGCCAAGAGGTCAGAGCTCAGAGCTAAAATCTTTCCTCCTGCAGTGCTCCTACCTCTCCGAAAGACACCTACTTCCTGTGTGTTTGTTTTTAATGTAGTCTTTCTGTTCTGCCTTCTCATTGGTTGTAAACCCAAACACATGACTGCCTTGTCACTGTCTGTAAGTACAGCCCTCTAGGTCTTAAAGGCATATGTCTCCAATGCTGGCTGTATCCCTGAACACACAGAGATCTATGGGATTAAAGGCGTGTGCCACCACTGCCACGCTCTTTCTATGGCTCTAATAGCTCTGACCCCCTGGCAACTTTATTTATTAACATACAATTAAAATCACATTTCATTACAAATAGAATACCACCATAATTTAGAAAGGATTTAGTCTTTCAGAGCTGTTCCATCCTCTTTAAGAAAGTAACTGTGATGGTATGGAGAAATGGTTCAGCAGTCAAAGGTGTTGAATACCTTTCCAGAAGACTGCCATCCAACTCACTTCATTAACAAGTCAGCTGACAACAGTCAGTAATGCAGTTATCCAGTTATCCAGGGGATCCAACAGCTTCTTTCAGCCTCTGAGGTACCGTATGCTCATGGTGCACTGACCCACCTGTGTAAGAGGGACCAGACATTAGCAGGCCCCCAGAAGAAAGCACAACTGTCTCCATGAAGGAAGTACCATTCAAGGAGTAAAACCCAGCACTTTTGTAAAAAAAAAAAAAAAAAAAAAAAAAAAAAAAAAACCAGTAACACCTGCCATAGCTAAAACAAAGCCTTCATCTACCAACATCCATAGTTCTAGGGATATCTCTAAATGTTCTAACCTTGCTTGAAATATAGTAACACTTTTGGCTTCCTTAGTGCCACTTTGGGCTATCTTCTTATTAACTGAAGTTTGTCAACCCAGAATATGGGGATTTTTCTTAAATCCCACACTCAGAAAGGCTAAAAGCTACACTAGAATCCCAAATACCTCATGTGTTTGCCAGCTGGCTAAGAAGGATTTCTAGTTTCCTAAATCCATTTTCAAACAATCTCTTCTCTCTCTGTGTCTCTCTCTGTCTCTGCCTCTCTGTCTCTCTCTGTTTCTCTCTCTCTGTCTCTGTCTCTCTGTCTCTCTCTCTCTCTCAGTGTATGTTTGTCTATAAGTCTTTCTGCATGTTACTGTTAGTATAGTTTTGCTTCATTGACTGTTGGCTTTCTCTGTTGTGTGGACACCTCTGCTCCTTAAGGCTTTGTCTTCTCCTGGTGGGAATCTGAATCACATTGGCTATGTCATGTCCCCCAAAGAACCACCCACCTGAAATCAAAGCTACCATTCCTGGAATGAGAAATTATATGAAAAGATCTTGTAATTGAGACTCAGGCAGGAGTCAGTTCCCCATTGAGATAATTGCTCCCACTCTGCAGAAGCATGCTCATGGAAGCTCCGGACTTACAGGTGGAGCACTTCTCTTACAAATGAGGGGTCTTGCAGGAATTTTCTAACTTCATTACAAATGAGATATTTGAGGGAAAGGGTACCTGCCACCCTGGTCCTGAACACATACAGAAAAGTCACAGAGGCTACTAGTTAGCTACCTGCCAAAGGTTCCTAAATGAGGAACCAAATATTCAGAGATCAAAACCAATTGATTGATTTATCGTGGATTGAGAGGTGAGCACCATTTGAACCAGAATTTCGGGAGAGCTAGACTGGGAATTGCTGAGGTGATTGAATCACTGAAGGCATTTTTCTGTCCTCAAGGCTTAGTGAATCCCTCTAGACATGATGAACTAGAGAGAAGTGATAGATGTGGGGAGCATTTTACAGATCACATTCTAAGAACTGTTTCAAAATGCCTTCTTCAGTAACTGTTGAATATTTTCTGCACCCTTTGAAAACCAGAATACTGTCTCACTTTTAAGGCCCATTAGAGTAAGCATGGAAGTTCAAAGTTTAAAGAGGACAGAACTCACCAGTGGAGGATGAAAATTATGAGGTATTGAGAATCTGAATCATGGCAGTCAGCTTCATGGAACTGAGAATTGAGGATCTTCTCATAGTGGATCAAGAACAGTTTTTCCAAGGAGGATTATCTGAGGGGGAGGGGCAAGATCACCAATGAAAGTGTGTGGAGCCATCCCAGGGAATGTGAGTCTGGATGAAAGAAGACTGCCACTTTCAGAGTTGCTGCCTGGCTCTGCTTCTTGACCACCACATATGAATTCTTCCACCCTGAACTCCATGTTGTGAATACTGAGACCCCTGACAGGGTAAGGAACCACTTCTTTCCTGTTCATGTTAGTGGGAAAAATTTGTGTAAAACTGAGAGAAGAGGAAGTAACAGCTATATAGGAATGGATGCCTACCCTATTTTATTTAAGGTGAACCAAAATATGCAAAATACCCTTGTGGTAGTTTTTGTTGGTTCCCAACTTAACAAGATATGGAATTAACTAAAACCCTAAAGTGGAGGTCATAATAGTGAGAAGTGTTTTGTTTCATTTGATGTGGGTAGATCCATTTCAAGGACAGACTTTGGAAGTAAAAAGAAAGAACCATCTAATCTGGATCTCAGGGCCTGAAAACACACACCTTTAATCCAGATCTTGAGGTTGGAAGACACACCCTAAATTTGGCCACACCCTCTGCTGGAAGCATATAAAAGGACATGGAACCCAGAATCTCTTACTATTTGACTGCTTGCCATCACCTTGCTGCAAGTCCGTCCCATCCCTGGCAATAGAGAATATTTGGAACACCAGCATATAGTGAAGTCCAGCAGACACATCCAAAGTCCTGGGCTGAGTAAGTACTGGAATCTTAGTCTTTCCCTTTAAAGGCAATTTGGGATTAGCAGGACTGCAGCCCAAAATCATTCTAACAAATCCCAATTGTTGATATATATATATATATATATATATATATATATATATATATATATATACTTTGCATATATTCTGTTCCTCTAGAGAACCCTCTTGCAACATTTTATATATGAATTACCAGAATTAATGATCAAAACTATCCAAAAGTTGTGTATAATTGTCAAAACAAGTCACCTATTGACCTAAGATTCAATCTATAAAATAATGGAGTGATGTAAAGGTTATCAAGTAGCCTAGATTGTGTCCTCTAAAATTAGTATTGAAATCTGGATAGAAAATATCAGAGACCCAAGTTTTCTGCCTCGTAGAAGAGGAAAGAGATGAGAAACAAAAACTAAAAACCAAAATCCTGTCTGTTATTGCGTCTCTCAGGGTGAAGAGAAAACAATTGCTAGTTCTTCAATTTCAATCCAGTTGAAACTTCAAACTACCTGCAGGAGAAATGGCAGGAGATGAGATCGCCCAGAGATGGGACCACACACAAATCAGCATTCAGGATTTCTCCTACAGGTGGACCATCAGCAACTTCCCCTTTGTTGCTGAGGAAATGCGGCAAAGCATTAGAAGCCCCACTTTCTCAATAGGAGCCAATGACAAATGGTGTTTGAGAGTACACCCGAACAGAGTCGATGAAGAAAGTGCAGATTACCTGTCAGTTTACCTAGTGTTGCTCAGTTCTCTAAAGAGTCCTGTTTGGGCAAAGTTCCAGTTCTGGATCATAAGCAATGAAGGAGAGAAAACGAATGTCAAAAAGAACCCAAGAGCTTTTAGATTCGTTCCAGGCCAGGACTGGGGTTACAAAAAGTTTGTTCTTCGAGATTTTCTCTTGTCCCATGCATTTTGGCTTCTCCCAGATGACCAGCTCACCCTTGTCTGCAAGGTGAGTGTGGCCCAGGTCTCCTTGAGCCTTTCTGAGCAGAACAAGAAGCCGGGAATTCTGGTTCCCAGATGCACACTGGCAGATGAAGTAGGAGAGCTGTGGAAGAATTCCCAGTTCACAGACTGTTGCCTAGTGGTAGCTGGCCAGGAATTCTGGGCTCACAAGGCCATCTTAGCAGTTCGCTCTCCAGTTTTCAGAGCCATGTTTCAAAATGACATGGAGGAGAGCAGGAAGAATCGCATTGAGATCCCTGACCTGGAGCCACAAGTCTTCAAGGCAATGATGAACTTCATTTACACAGGAACAGCACCAGACCTGGACAGCATGGCAGCTGCCTTGCTGGCAGCTGCTGACAAGTATGGCCTGGAGCGTTTGAAGGTCATGTGTGAGGATGCCCTCTTCAGGGACCTCTCTGTAGAAAATGCTGCCCACACTCTCTTCCTGGCTGACCTCCACAGCTCAGGGCAGCTGAAAACCCAGACACTGGATTTCATTACAGCTCATGCTTCCGAGGTTTCTGAGACTTCAGACTGGAAGACAATGGTGGGCTCATATCCCCACTTAGTGGTTGAAGCTTATGGTTCCAGGCCTGCTCACTGCCCTTTCCTGGAGCACCCTATCAAATGCTTGAAGCGATCCTAAGACCTGGTAAACCTTGTCCTACACTTGTCTCCCAGAAGCAGCAGTCATGGTGTTACCCATGATACAGGGGTAGACTATGGGATGTGTGGAAAATTTCCAGTGAAACTAGGGAATAACAGCATGGTGGCTGAAGCTTAATACAGATGTAAAGGAGTCAATGTCAGGTTTAGGGAGGGGGAGTCTTCCACTATGGTACAATCTACACATCCTCTACCTAGTTGTTATACTGCTTTGATTTTTTTCTAAGGAGTTAGAATGTGAAATTCATTTTAACTGCTGGCACCAAGAACGTTACAACAGGGTGTCTTTGGAGAAACCTATCTGGATTGGACAGAGCAGAAGATATGATCAAGGACTCAGAAAGGATAAAACAAACATGAATGTTTGGTTACAAGAGAAGCAAAGATAATGAACAAAGTTTTTCTCCAAACTCAGGGTTTGGGACAGGGGAGATGACTCAGTTGGCAAAAACAATTGTTGATCTTGCAGAGGACCTTTTCTTCAGTCCTCCTCTTGTCTCCATGGGCACATCCATCTCAAGTAATTAAAATACCCTAATAAAATGTCATATCATATGAATAAAAATTGTAAAATCAGCTTATGGATTCCAGTGGTGTTTCTGTTTGAAAATGGCCATTTTATTCCATCCAGCTGTGCTCTGCAGTATAATTTGGTGCAGTGTCTTCACTGACACACATACACACAATCAATGAGACAATACCTAATGAATTCTGTTATACTCAGAGATTGGTGCCTAGTCCAATGGACATCAGTTGGGATTTCTCCAACAGCTGTTGGGAGCAGATACTGAGATTCATAGCCAAACATTGATCAGAACTCAGTGAACTTCAAGGAAGAGGGAAAAGCCGGGTTGTAGGAGGCATCAAAGACATAAGGGGTACAGAATTCATAGAGTCAACTAAACAGGGTTCGTAGGGGCTCACAGACACTGAAGAGGCCATCACAAAGCCTGCATGTGTCTGTACTAAGTCCTTTGTGTACATACTGTGCTTGTTTAGCTCAGGGGGTTTGTGGGAGTCCTAACAGCAGGAGTGTGTGGCAGTCTCTGAACTGTCGGATATTGGCTCCTTCTGAGTTGGCTCCTCCAGGGTGTGCTCATTTTAATCTAGGCATTCATGCTTGCCTTTATCAATTGCTGCAAACACTTCAGAGGACTCTGACAATTCCACACGAAAAGGAAACATACTAGAAAGTTATTTGGCCTCTCAAGTCTGGAGGAATGTCTTGTTAAAGCATTTTCTGTGTGGACATATAGGAGAGGTGTGTCATGGGGCTATTCCCCATGGTTTAGTATTTATTTGATACTTCACCTGATTCCTCCTGTCTGTTCAGGTGTATGAATATGTGCTAGACAGTGTGTGATTGTGTGTGTGTGTGTTTTCCTTTAATGAACAGCTTTGTTTTCCTTTAATGAACAGTGGCTCCGTCAGCTAGGAGGCCATCCCATTCCAGGCTTAATACATGTACCTCCTACTGTTGGGAATCTGAGTATTTTTGTAACTAAATCAGTTTGCCCTGTGAAAACCCTACCAACGGGAAAAAGAAAAGCTCCACCTGTGCCTCTCCATAAATGAGAGACATTATGAGCAAAGCCTAAGCTTACTGTCCAAGGTTTCTTAGTTCCTCTGTGACAAGTTACACCTTCCCTCTAGGAGCATGCTCATTGAAGCACAGGACTCACAATTTAGAGCACATTTCTTACAAACAATGTTTCTTGAAGTGATCACCAACAAAATCCTTCAAATGACACATATGATGGAGGGATGTCTACTCCAGTGACTCTGAACTCTTATGGGAAAGAGTTCTAATGCTACTAATTAGTCATCTGCAAAAGTCTATCAGATGAATAAATAATCAAGGAGTCAAAACCAATTATGATTTATCCCATATTGACAGAATGTAGTGTTGCAGCCAGACTTACAGAAGAACCAGACTGGGAATGGCTGAGCTGATTGAATCTGAATTTATTTCTGTGTGCTTTAGGCTTAGAGAGTCTCTCTAAGACAGGACTAACTGGGGAGATATGAGGTGAAGGGAACATATCGCTGATCACAATACAGAGGAGGATCCATTCAAAGCCCTTCCCTCTATGGTTTCTTTTGATCACATTCTGCACTTCATGGAAATGAGCAAAATCTTTCACCTTTAAAGACCAGCAAAATGAGCATGGCAGTTCTAAGTTTAAGGATAGAACCCACCAGTGGAGGATAAAGAATATGAGCTAATGAAAAGCTGAATCTGGTCAATCTAAGTGGTTGACTTTAGAAGGATTTAGGATATTTATAAACCACACCCTTAGATGGATCTGGAAGACTGATTCTAAGTTGGATTATATGAGAGCCATGTGAAAGACCACCACTAAAGTTTGTGGAGTCATCCAGGAACTGTGTGTCTGGATGGAATAAAATGCAGGAAAGAAGAGAGCCATCTCAGGGTTTCCTGGCTCTCCTTTCCACTCACCATGTATGAGCTCTTCACCTGCTATCCATGTTGTGAAAACCAAGTCAACTGACAAGTTAAGAAAAACACCTCTTCCCTGATGGTCTTCATAGCTGCCATCATTGTAATATCATCACAAGGGTAAATAATACCTTTGCAAATGTTGACATAATCCCTCATTGTTGGAATAATGACTGCATGGTCAGGCCTGTCACAGAAATACCCTAGTTGCTGGTACCAACTTCTCTCTTAGTCAGTGTTCTATTGCTATGAAAAGACACTATGACCACAGCTACTCTTATCAAAGAAAATATTTAATTGAGGCTGTCAGTTTTAGAGGTTTATTCCATTATCAACATGGAAGCTTGGCAGCAAGCAGGCAGACATGGTACTAGAGAGGTAGCTGAGAGTTGCATATCCAAATGCAGGCAGACCGAAGAAAAGAAAGAGACCTTGCTTGGCTTGAGCATTTAAAACCCCCAAGTCCATCCCCAGTGACACACTTTCTCCAACAAGGCCACACTTTCTTCAACAAGGCCCCATCTCCGAATCCCTGTCAAGTGGTAACACTTCCTAATGCCAAGTATTCAAATATATGAGGTTATGAGGGCCCTGCCTATTCAAACCACTACATATACCATAATTATCTTTCTGGATATGGCTTATGACACTCAGCATATTTCTAGTTCCACTCATTTGCCTACAAATATCATGATGTCCTTTTTTAACAGCTGGGTAAAACTCCATTATGTAAATATACCTCATTTTCATTATCCATTTCTCTGTTGAGGGACATCTAGGTTGTTTCCTATATTCTGGATATTATGATTAGAGCAGCAAAGAACATGCTTGACCAAGTGTCCCTGTGGTAGAAAGAAGCATTTTAGAGTATTTGCCCAACAGTTGTGTAGGCAGATATTGAGGTAAATTGATCTTTCTGAGGAGACACCATACTGATTTACACTGTGGCTTCACTAGTTTGGACTCCCACCACCCCTGTACGATTGTTTCCTTAGCTACACACCTTACCAGCATGAACTGTCACTTGTGTTACTGATTTAGCCATTCTGACAGATGTGAGGTCAAATTTCAAGTTAGTTTTGGTTTGCATATCCCTGATGGCTAAGAATATTAAACATTCCTTTAATGATTCTCAGTCATCTAAATTTTGGATTAGATCTGTAGCCCTTATTTAATTGGATAATCTGTTTTTTTTTTAAATCAGACTCCCTGGGATTTTTTTGTTTGTTTGTTTGTTTTGGGTTATTTTTAGGGGGATAGATTTTTGACAAAGGATTTCTCTGTATAAAAACCCAAGGGGTCCTAGAACTCATTTTGTTGATCACTCTGTCCTTTAATCCACCTGCCTCTGCCTCTGGAATATTTGGATTAAAGGTATGCACCACCATGCCAGGCACGAGGTATCATATATAATATATGAAATATAATAATATATAATATATATTAACCGTCTATCAGAGGTAGTGTTAGTAAAAATCTTTTCCCATTTTTTACGCTACTGCTCTTTCCAAATGACTGATTATTTTGCCTTGTAGAAGCTTTTCAGTTTCATGAGGTCCCATTTACTAATTGTTGATCCTGGTGCCTAAACTCTCAGTGTTCTGTCCAGAAAGTCTTCTCCTGTGCCAATGAGTTCAAAGCTATTCCCCAAATTCTCTACTATCATGTTCAGTGTATCTAGTTTTATGTTGTGTTCTTTGATCCATTGGGAGATGTGTTTTGTGCAAGATATAGGTATGGATCTACTTGCCTTCTTCAACATTCAGTCATCCAGTTTGACTGGCCCCATTTGATGAAGAGGTTGTTTGTTTTCCAGAGTGAATATTTGGATTTATAAAAAAAAATCAGTTATCTGTACATGTGTAGGTTTATATCTGGATAGTCAATTTGATTCTGTTGTTCAACACGTTTGTTTTTATGTCAATTCCATGATGTTTTTATTACTAGAGCTTTGTACTATATCTTGAGATGTAGAATGGTGAAACCTCCTGCAGTTCTTTAATTGCTCAGGTTTGTTTTGGCTATCCTGTTTTGTTTTTTTTTCAATTCCTTATGAAGCTCAGAATTGTCCTTTCAATATATATGAAGAATTGTGTTAGAATTTTGATGGGGAATTCACTGAATCTGTAGATTGCTCTTTGTAGGGTGGCCATTTTTACTGTTAATCCTACGGATTCATGAGCATGGGAGATCTTTCCATCTCCTAATATCTATGCCAATTTCTTTCTTCAAAGACTTGAAATTTTTAATCATACAAGTCTTTTACTTGCTTGGTTAGATTTAGCCCAATTTTATAGTACTTGAGACTATTGTGAAGGGTGTTTCTCTGATTCATTTTCAGTTTGCTTCTCATTTCTCTATAGAAGGGCTACTGAATTTCTTTTGTTGTTAATCTTTATCCAGCTATTTTGTTGAAGGTGTTTATCAGCTGTAGGAGTTCTGTGATAGAATTTTTCGGGCCACCTATGTATACTCTCATATCATCTGCAAATACCAATATTTTGACTTCTTCCTTTCCAGTTTGTACCCCTGTGAACTCAGTCAGTTTCCTTATTGCTGAGTCAAGACTTCAAGCACTATATTGAATAGGCATGGAGAGAGTAGACAACATTGTCTCACAACTATTTTTAGTGGAATTGCTTTGAATTTCTCTCCATTTAAGCTGATGCTTTGTACGGTCTTGCTGTAAACTGTCTTTTTTATGTTTAGATATGTGCCTTGTATCCCTAACCTCTCTAGAACATTGACCAAGAAGAGGTGTGGGATTTAGTCAAAGGCTTTGTCTATTTGTAATGAGATGATCATGAGGTTTTCTACTGGTAGTTTGTATGGTGGATCACATTTACTGATTTTCCTCTATTGAAAAGTATTTCTGGTATGAAGCCTACTTGATCATGGCAATTCATATTGTTGATGTGTTCTTGGATTCATTTCAAAGATTTTTTTTTAGTATATTTCCATCTATGTGCACAAGGGAAATTGTTCAGTAGTTCTCTTTTTTGGGGGTGTTTTGTATGGTTTGGGTATCATGGTAACTGTGGTCCCATATAATGAATCAGCCACTGTTTCTTCTGTTTGTATTTTATGGAATAATATGAGGAGTATTGATGTTAATTCTGCTTTGGAAATCTGATAGAATTTGGTACTACAGCCATCTTATCCTGCTTTTTGGGTCTTTTTGTTTATTGATTGATTATGGTTGTTGTTGTGGTTCTTGTTTGGTGAGGTCTTTGGGCCCCTCCTAGTGAACCTCCACTCCTCAAGACAAACACTGTTTTCATTGACCTCATTCTAAATGCCTTTGTCCAGTTTGAATTACCTGTGAATGGAGCATGAGTGGACTCTTGCATGTTGAGATGCTTCTCTGAACTGGAGCTGTAAGATTCACCCAGGCTGCTGTATGGGAAAGTCCTTTTCATCATCCCTGCAGTGCTGACAGTAACCTGGATTGCTTCTACTTCAGCACTAGGACAATGGAAGACACTGGGCAGACTCTTGCTTTACTTTTTATTCATTTCTAGTGGCACTATCCTAGGAGTGGAATTGTGGAACTATGGCATCCTGTTATGCTTCAGGTTTGGAGGGACTGTCTATTTAGTAATTTTATCAACTTAGATTTTCCAGACCAGAAAATGAAGATCCCAGTTTCTCCTCAGACTCAACAGTCATGGCTCTGACAGATTTTTAAAGATAATAGTGATAGATAATTGTTAATTTTTATCTCTCAGTTTACTAATAAAATTGAAGGCCTCTTCATTTTCTTATTCATCATTTACAAATTCCCCTTAATGATTAGGTCTTTACTCAACTCTTGTTTTAAAAATTATGCTGGACCTTTGTTTGGGGGTTCACTTTTATTTAAATTTCACATGCTCCAGAAGTTCATACATGAGGTGTGTAAGCATGTGTTGCTATTCTGGGGGTGGCAAGGTGTCGGTATCCTGACTGTTGGGAAGTCTGGCTATACCTTGAGTTACTAAGACATTTATGGTGGCTGGAGCTGCCGTGGGACAGCTCAGCTCTATAGGGAAAGGTGTGCTGAATGCTTGTGGAGTCAGGCTATACCTTGAGCTGCTAGGACAGCTCTAGCTATTCTTTGAGTTGGGGTGTAGTGGGAGATGGTCTCCCCACAAGATATAGCAATCCTGCTCTTCTCTTGGAGAGCTCCTACAGCTGAGCTTTACTCAGTCACCACTTAAGAGGGTTTCTCAGCAGAACTCTAATTCTTCTATGACCAAAGATGCTGCTTCTTTTGCTTCACTCTGCTAAAGGGGAAACCCCTAGAGAAAGGTAACAATCTCCTTTGGCAACAGTGAAAAGTTGTTATTTTTCTGCTCTATGTTGCCCAGTCTCCTAAGACACCTATCAGCAAGGTTCTTCTGTTCTGCTCCACCTAGCTCAGCCTCCTAAGGAAATGTCTGTGCCAAGTTGTTGTGCTCAGTTCTCTACATATCATCTAAGCAAGGTTCATCTTCTCTGCCCCAGCAAATGAAGATCTTCACACCCAAGATTTTTTGAGAAAGAAATTTATTTGGGAAGGAGAAATCCAAGGGAGTGGCTGCCTCTGCCAGGATGAGAAAGAACAGATGACAACTAAACAGGGAGGTGGTTTATATAAGATTTCTTTCTTTCTTTTTCTTTTTTTTTTTTTTTTGGTTTGTCGAGACAGGGTTTCTCTGTGTAGCTTTGTGCCTTTCCTGGAACTCGCTTTGGAGACCAGGCTGGCCTTGAACTCACGGAGATCTGCCTGCCTCTGCCTCCCGAGTGCTGGGATTAAAGGCGTGCACCACCAGGCCTAGCTGATATAAGATTTCTTAGGTGTGGAGTTTCTCCAGGGAGAGGGTTTTCTGTTCAGTCATTGGATAGTTTCAGGGTCAGAGGTCGCCCTGATTTCAGAGTCAAACTGTGTTACTTTCAGTGGCTTTTCTAAGCCTTTTGCCTCTAATTCTAAGGCCAGGATATATTTTTCACTAGCTTTGAATCTAGGGATAAAGTGTGTTTCTTTGGCACTGGTTTCAGAGTCAGGGCATGTTTCTTTGATTCTGGGTTCAGGGATAAAATGTTTCTTTCACTGGAGCAGGCAAAGAGCAACAGCAGAGGGTATGGCTGAATTTAGGGTGTGCCTTCTAGCATCAAGATATGGATTAAAGGTGTGTGTGTGTGTGTGTCTTCAGGCCGTGAGATCCAGATTATATGTTTATCTCTTCCTACCTCCAAATACAGAATGGAAGTGGATCTAACTCTGCTACTTATACAGAAAATCTCAGAGATGTGTCCTCCATTTTAGGATTTTAGTTCTTTCCATAGGAAGTCAAAATGGGAACCAAGATTAAAAATCATAAGTGAATTTTGGTTTGTGTTATGTGAAGTCCTAAACACTTCTCAATTCAATCATGTTGACTGATTAGATCAGCCACTAAATACCTTATATGTCACATTTTAAACTGTGAGTTCTGTCCTCTTCAAACTTTGAACTTACATGCTGACTCTGTAGAGCCTTAAAAATGAGAAAGTATAGCCGGGCGGTGGTGGCGCACGCCTTTAATCCCAGCACTCGGGAGGCAGAGCCAGGCGGATCTCTGTGAGTTCGAGGCCAGCCTGGGCTACCAAGTGAGCTCCAGGAAAGGCGCAAAGCTACACAGGGAAACCCTGTCTCAAAAAACCAAAAAAAAAAAAAAAAAAAAAAAAAAATGAGAAAGTATTCTGATTTCCAGCAGAAAATGTATATATTTTTTATTTTTTGCATTTATCTTTATTACATGTGTTTATATAATTTTATTATTAATTTAACTTTACTTATCAGTCATAGTTTCCCCTGTTCTCCCTCCTCCTAAACCCTAGTATTCCCCCCAATGCACCCTCATTCCCACCACCTCCAAGGCAAGATCTCCCCTGGGGATTCAGTTCAGCCTGGTAGATTCAGTAGAGGCAGGTCCAGTCCCCTCCTCCCTACACCAAGGCTAGGAAAATGTCACAGCATAGGCCCTAGGTTCCAAAAAGTCAGTTCATGCACCAAGGACAGGTCCCTGTCCCACCGCTTGGGGGCCTCGTAAATAGTTCAAGGTAATCAACTGTCTCACTTATCCAGAGGGCCTGTTCCAGTTTCATGGGGGCTCCTCAGCTATTGGTTCACAGTTCATGTGTTTCCTCTAGTTTGGCTATTTGTCCCTGTGATTTTTCCAATTATAATAGCAATACCTCACACTCATATAATCCCTCCTTTCTCTCACTGATTGGACTCCTGGAGCTCCATCTGGGTCCTAGCCATGGATCTCTGCATCTGCTTCCATCAGTCACTGGATAAGAGCTCTATCATGACAGTGAGGGTGTTTGGCCATCTGATGACCAGTGTAGGTAAGCTCGTGATTTCTTTTGACCATTGCCAGTAGTCTATAGTGGAGGTATCTTTGTGGATTTCTGGGGAAGTCTTTAGCACTCTGCTTCTTCCTGTTTACATGGGGGCCTTCATTTATCATTGTATTGTTTTCCTTGTTCTCCCACTCTGCTCCTGATCCAGTAAGGACCTTCTGCTCCCCTAAGCTCTTTTTCCCCTGACCCTTGCCCTCTATTACACTCCCTCATATCCAGTTTGATCATGTAGATCTCATCCATTTCTCTGTCATTTGACAATCCCTGTGTCTTTCTTAAGGTCCTCTTTACTAGGTAGCCTCCCTGGAGTTGTGATTTGCAGTCTACTTATCCTTTGCTTTACACCTAGTATCCACTTGTGAGTGAGTACATACCATGTTTGTCTTTCTGAGTCTGGGTTACCTCACTCAGGATGATTTTTTCTAGTTCAATCCATCTGCCTGCAAACCTCATGATGTCATTGTTTTTCTCTGCTGAGTAGTACTCTATTGTGTATATGTACCACATTTTATTTATCCATTCTTCATAACTGGATGTGAACATGTAGAAGACTGCAAATAGATCCATATCTGTCACCGTGCACAAAACTTAAGTCCAAGTGAATCAAAGACCTCAACATAAATCCAGTTACTTCTGAACCTGATAGAGGAGAAAGTAGGTCTCATCCACTACTCCTTCACAGGGTCATCCATGTGTCCCACCTAGGGTCTTTCCCTGTTAGCTACCCTCACTGGAGTTGTGGGTTGCAGTCTGGCCACCCCTTCCCTCACATCTAGTAGCCATTTATGAGTGAGTACATACTATGTTTGTCTTTGTGAGTCTGGGTTACCTCACTCAAGGTGATATTTTCTAGTTCCATCTATATGCTTGCAAATTTCATGATATTTTTTTTTACTGTTGACTAGTACTCCGTTGTGTATTTGTGCCATATTTTCTTATTCTATTCTTCAGTTGAGGGGTATCTAGGTTGTTTCCAGGTTCTGGCTATTGTGAATAATGCTGATATGAACATAGATGAGCATGTGTCCTTGTTGTAAGATTGAGCATTCCTTGTGTATATGCCCAAGAGTGGTATAACTGGGTCTTGAAGAAGACTTATTCTTAATTTTCTGAGAAACTGCCATGCTGAATTTCATAGTGGCTATACAATTCTGCATTCCCACCAACAGTGGAGGAGTGATCCCCTTGCTCCACATCCTCTCCAACATAAGCTATCTTCAGTGTTTTTTATTTTAGCCATTCTGACAGGTGACCTTTGCCCTACAAAAGCTTCTCAGTTTCAAGAGGTCCCATGTATTAATTGTTGCTCTCGGTGTCTGTGCTACTGGTGTTATATTTAGGAAGTGATCTCTGGTGCCAATGTGTTCAAGAACCTGCGAAGAAATGGATGAGATCTACATGAGCAGACTGGGTGTGTATTGGGATTCAGAGGGCCAGGAGTTGGGATGAGGACATAGGGAAATGGGAGGGTCATCCTGGAACTTGGACAGAGTGGGAGGACAGGGAGGAAGATATCATGATAGATGAGGACATCATCAGAATAGGAAGAGGCAGGGTGGTCAGGAGGCTTGCAGGAATCCACAAGGATGACCCCACCTTGGTCTGCTGGCAGTGGTCCAGAAGGTGCCTGGACTGGTCTACTCTGGTGAGCGGCTTAGTAAATAACCTAGCTGTCATCATAGAGCCTTATCCAGTGACTGATGGAGGCAGATGGAGAGATCCACAGCGAGGCACCAGGCTGAGCTCCAGGAATTCAATTGATTTCAGAGAGGAGAGATTCTGTAGGCGAGAAACCTCGAGATCATGATGGGAGGATGTGCAGAGATGACCAGCCCCACTAGTTGAAGCCCATGAACTGTGGACTGGTGGCTGTGGAGCCCCCATGGCACTGGACTAGGTCCTCTGGATATTTAAGATGGTTTTTTGGCTTGAACTGTTTGGGGGGCACCCAGAGAGGGGGATCAGGATCTGTCACTGGTCTATGGGCAGGATTCTGGGAATCTGGTGCCTGTGGTGTAATGCCTTGTACAGCCTTGGTACAGTGGAATGGAGCTTGGATCTGCCTGGTCTCAGTGTGCTGGGCTCTGCTGACTCCCCATGGGAGAACTCGATTTGAGTGATGTGAAGATGTGAGGTGACTTGGGAAAGATGCAGGGGGATGGAGGAGAGGGATCTGTGGATGGTATGTTCAGTGAGTAGAAAATTTCTTAATAAAAAAAAGTAGAGAAAGTAGGAAGTAGTCTTGAATGCATTGGCACAGGAGATCACTTCCTAAATATAACACCAGTAGCACAGACACTGAGAGAAACAATTAATACATGGGACCTCTACAAACTGAGAAGTTTTTGTAGGGCAAAGGACATGGTCAACAAGACAAAGCAACAGCCTACAGAATGGGAAAATCCTCACCAACCCAAAATCTGACAGAGGACTGATATCCAGAATATATAAGGAACTCAAGAAATTAGACATCAAAACGACCAACAGTCCAATTGAGAAATGGCCTTTAGAACTAAAAAGAGAATTCTCAACAGAGGAAACTCAAATGGCTGAAAGACATTTAAGGAATTTCTCAACATCCCTAATCATCAGGGAAATGCAAATCAAAACAACTCTGAGATACCACCTTATGCCTGCCAGAATGGCTAAGATCAAAAACACTGAAGACACTTTATGCTGGAGAGGATGAGGAACTAGGGAAATTCTCCTCCACTGCTGGTGGGAATGCAAGCTTGTACAACCACTTTGGAAATCAATATGGCATTTTCTTAGAAAATTGGGTATCAATCTCCTCCAAGATCCAGCTATACCACTCTTGGGCATATACCCAAGAAATGCTCAATCATACCACAAGAGCATTTGCTCAGCTATGTTCATATCAGCATTGTTTGTAATAGCCAAAACCTGGAAACAACCTAGATGCCCTTCAACTGAAAAATGGATAAATAAATTGTGGCACACATACACAATGGAATACTACTCAGCAGAGAAAAACAATGACATCATGAGTTTTGCAGGCAAATGGATGGATCTAGAAAAAATCATCCTGGGTGAGGTAACCCAGACTCAGAAAGACAAATATGGTATGTACTCACTCATAGGAAGATGCTAGAGGTGGAACAAGGATGACTGGACTGCTACTCACATCACCAATGAGGCTACCTGGAAAACGGTACCCCAAGAAAGACACGGAGAAATGGATGAGATCTACATGAACAGCCTGGACATGTGTGGGAGCAATGAAGGGCGAGGGTCGAGGGAAAGAGAGCGGGAGATCCCAGCTGGATCAAGAACAGAGAGGGAGAAAAAGGAATAAGAGACCATGGTAAATGAAGACCACATGAGAAAAGGAAGAAACAAAGAGCTAAAGAGGCCCACAGAAATCCACAAAGATACCCCCACAAAAGACTGCTGGCAATGGTCGAGAGACAGCCAGGACTGACTTACTCTGGTGATGGGATGGCCAAACACCCTAATAGTTGTGCCATAAACCCCATCCAAGGACTGAGGAATCTGGATGCAGACATCCACGGCTAGGCCCCAGGTGGAGCGCTGGGAGTCTAATTAGTGAGAAAGAGGAGGGTTTATATGAGAATTGTTGAAACCAAGGTTGGATAAAGCACAGGGACAAATAACCAAATGAATGGAAACACATGAACTATGAACCAAAGACTGAGGGTCCCCCAACTGGATCAGGCCCTCTGAATAGTTGAGACAGTCGACAGATATCAACCTAGCTCTGTCTACCAAGTGCTGGGATTAAAGGCGTGCACCACCACCGTCACACTCTTGCTATGGCTCTAATAGCTCTGACCCCTGGGCAACTTTATTTATTAACATACAATTAAAATCACATTTCAGTACAAATAAAATACCACCATATTTCTGCTTTTAGATTTTAATAAAAAGAAAAAACGCAAAAGGTTATAACTAACAAAAGAAAAACTATGTACAAAAGTACAATAACTATATACAGTATATACAAGTAATAAATACCTAAACAAGGTCTAGTTCGTTTGTATTTGACAAATTCAGAGAAAATAATTTCATTATCTCTCCTATTTTGTTAAGTCCAAAATGTATCTAATTCACTTTCTATCCTAATTAATCTTCAACTGTAACTAACTAATCTTCAACTATACCTAACTAATCTTCAACTCCCTCAGAGACCCAAGAAGGAAATAATATTAGCTAACAAAAATAAAAACAGGAAGTGCATGCAAGCAACTTCCAAAAAATTTGTGAGTTGACAGAAACAGTCAGCTCCCTGGACAGTCACCTGAGGTTTCTCCACAGTGTTGGGGCATCATCTTCAGCCTATAGGCTTAGCGTAACTGAAAGACTCATTTGTGAAGTAGGAAGTACACAAGGTCAACAGTTCAACCTCACATTGGCTGAGAGCAGTCCATGTACCAGAAACACCTGAATTCCACTAGTGTCAGGATTTTAAATTCTGGAAATTGTTGACAGTTTTTTAATTCAGCTGTTCATTCTTCTTGATTGTGTATATATGGCTTTTCAGCATTCTGTTCTTCTCCACATCCCTCTATCAAATGCCAGTCTACTATTGAGAGGCGTGAGCTTAGTTACTCTTCAAGAATAACTGTTTCAGCTGCTGCTCCATTGCACATCAGAAGCCATCAGCCCACTGCCTGTTAAGCTGCCTTCGAAGAAAAGGGCACTGTACCTTTTCCAGATTGTGAAGGCCACTTCAGGGAGGTGCCATATTGTCCTGGCTTCAGAAGATGCCTTTTGATAAAGCCATAACCACACTTGTTTTGGCAAGAATCAGTAGTCCTTTGTTTCATGTCCTGTCTGTCCATTTTGTCCTGTTGATCCGAGGATACTTTTTTGTCCAGTGGTTAACTTTTGCCACAATGAAAGTTAACTCCATATGCAGTTTCTTAATGCCCATATTTTCTCTGAAGTAGATTGGTACTGCCAGGAGCCGACATGTCTCAAAGAAAAATTTCTAAGTTATTAAAATATTTTAAATGCCATATTCTGTAGATCTCTGAAGGGTCTGAAGATGACCTGTCTATCTAAAATATATATGATCAATTTTTAAAACATATCTAATATGACTACGAGTTCTATTGTAATGTCTAACTACTAACTTTCATTTCTTTATATCCTAATAGTTGGTAATAATAACATTCAAGGATCAGAAAATTGCATTACATTGTTAAATGAATGGTATTTTAAATACAATTAGAAATATACATATAGCATTTTCTAACAATATCAATTTCAAATTTGTATACAATATAAAACAATCCAATCCAATGTAAAGTATTTAAAACTAGTAATTGTCTTTTTCTTTTCTTTCTCTTTCCTCTTTTTTTAAAAACAAGAACATTAAATCTAATCTCCTTTGCTTAGCCTTTTTCCTAACCCTTGACAACAACTTGTAACCAACCCCCCTAAACAATGAAAAGTATCTCAAACTCAAAACCCATTAAAAAGATCAAAAAAACCACCTGCCCCACACCACCTCTTTGGGAATGTGGGTATCATATTCTTAAAATTGCTTCCTGCTGGGTATGGGTGAAGTTATCTTTATCCTGAAAGAAAAAATTTAGGTTAATTGTCAAATTCTAGGAAAGATAACTATATCCTTCATTATTATCCAGTCTGTATATAATGCCAAAGTACAGGATTTATCTCAAGTCCTTATTCAAGTAGTCTTTGAGACTGGATCATCTCTGCTAGTCATCTCAAAAATGCTCTGAGCACTTTGTAGTTCAAAGCTGATCTGTAGATGATGTTTGTCAGCTTAGTGATATTATTATTGTCCACGTGGAATTGTTGTTGTTGTGGGGCCCCATCTTCTTCCTGGAGACTTCAGTTGATGTTAGGCCTGGCCGTGATTTCCTGCAGAAAACTGATAAGAGACTCAAACACAAAGACATATATATGCAGCTAATTGAAGCCTTTTTTCTAGAATTAGTTAGTACTCTATATGACCATTCATATTTTAACAAAGTTTAAAATGTGTGTGTATATATATATATATATATATATATATATATATTAATCTTGTAAATTTTGATAAAAAAATGTATACTTTAAGAAAAGTTTAAAGAAACAGAATAGAATCAAAGAGTTGAGATTAGTAATAGAATAGTCCCTTAATTAATTTGGCTTTTCTCCTGTCCCATAGCAGAAGATGGCTCTTTTATTCTGGCATGATACAGGGAGTTTGCATTTTCCTTTTAACAACATGCTTGAGTTTAAAGAAGGAGAGAGCCATTCTCCAACTCCAAAGTCAGCTTTTAATTTTATTTGAACTGGGACTCATAGAAGACCAATAATGTTAAATCTTTAGAGAAAAGCATAAACAAACATTTAGAAAGACAAAAAAAATTTTAGATAATATATACCCATACGCTGTTTCTCTCTGTTTCCTGGGATAGATGATTAGTTCTTTTTCTTCAGTTGTCTCATTTGTCCAGTGTTATTCAGATTCCTTAACCTTCATTCTCCTAAAAGACAAAAACGAAAACATTCCCCAAGACTAATTTTGGGGATGTTCCTTTTTGGCAAGTTATTATCTGATTAAATGAAAAGGCATGTGTTACTGGTATAAGTTAGTTTAAATTGGATGTTCATGCTGGTTGATGAACTATCACCTCCTCTACTTAAGAGGTTTCTCTTGTTCAAATCAAACCTTTATCAATTTTGATGGTATCCACAGCTTATCTTCTCCTGTAGAAACAAAAGCAAAACCTTGTCCCAAACGTAACACATACCCTGGTTTCCATTCTGAGGTCAGCACATCCTTAAAGCATATAGGCTGATTTAATTCTGTAGTTTTTTCTATTATCCAATGTCTCTCTGCAGCTGTTGTTCCTTTCTCATTGGCATTCAGAAAATTCAAAGTTAATAGAGCATTATGCAGTCTATTTCTGGGGGTTTTTGTTACCCCTTTCTGTTTATTTAACATATCCTTTAGAGTTCTGTTTGATCTTTCTATAACTGCTTGACCTGTAGGATTATGTGGTATACCTGTAATATGCTTTATATTGTAATAAGTAAAAAAACTGTTTCCTTTTAACAGAGACATATGATAGAGCATTGTCAGTTTTGATTTGTGCAGGTATACCCATGATGTGGCCATTCTAGCAAATGAGTGATTACAGAATCAGCTTTTTCAGAACTCAAAGCAGTTGCCCATTGAAATCCTGAATAAGTATCAATGGTATGGTGTACATATTTCAATTTTCCAAATTCTGTAAAGTGAAACGCATCCATCTACCAGATTTCATTCCTCTGAGTACCCTTTGGGTTACATCCTGCTGGTAATGACATTTGATTGTAGAAGGAAGAAGTAGGACATTTCTTTACTATTTCTTTGGCTTGTTGCCAGGTTATGGAAAAATCCTTTTTTAAACCTTTACTATTGACGTGATGTTTTTAATGAAATTATGAGGCCTCTGGCACATTTCCTATCAATAATTTATCAATCTCATCATTGCCTTGTGCTAGAGGGCCTGGCAGAGCAGTATGGGATCAGAAGTGAGTTGTATTTAAAGGATGACTTCTTTTCCTGTTTGTATCTTGTAATTCAATTAATAGTGAAGTTAATTCTGAAGCATCAGGAATAAATTCTGCAGTCTCAATATGTAATACCACTCTTTCAGCATACTGAGAGTCAGTTACTATGTTGAGAGGTTCTGAAAAATCCATTAATACCAACAGAATAGCATACAGTTCTGATTTTTGAACTGAATTATAAGGACTTTGAACCACTTTACTTAAATTTTCTGATTTGTAACCTGCCTTTCCTTGTTTGTTGGCATCTGTACAAAATGTACAAACTCCAGATATGGTTTTTCCTGTACAATTCAAGGCAAGATCCAATCAGCTCTTTATAAGATCAATTCTACCGCTTTTGGGATATTTGCTGTTAATTTATCCCAAAAAAATTAGTGCAAGCTCTTTGCCAAGGTTCACTTTCTGTCCATAATCTTTCAATGTCCTCCTTAGTTAAAGGTACAACAATTTCTGTTGGGTCTATTCCTGCTAATTGACGAAGTCTCAATTTTCCTTTCCAAATCAAGACAGAGATTTTTTCCACATAAGTTTTGAATTTTTTATTTGGTTGATTTGGTAAAAATATCCATTCCAATATAATATCTTCCCTCTGCATTAATATTCCAGTAGGAGAATGCCTAGAAGGTAAAATAACCAAAATGCAATCCAGCTTTGGATCAATACGATCCACGTGTCCTTCATGTGCCCTTTCTTTTCTACCAAGGCCAATTCTTTCTCAGGTTCAGGTGATAATTCTCTTGGACTATTTAAGTCCTTGTCACCTTCTAAGGTTTTAAACAAATTATTCAATTCATCATTTTTCACCCCAACAATAGTTCGTAGATGAGAAATATCTCCAAATACTCTTTGAAAGTCATTAAGAGTCTGTAGTCTCTCTCTCCTAATTTGCACTGTTTGGGGTCTAATTTTTTGTAGCTCTATTTTATATCCTAAATAATAATAGAATCTCCTCTTTGTATCTTTTCAGGAGGAATTTGTAATCCCCAGCAAGGCAAAATTTTCTTTACTTCTTCAAACATTCTTTCTAAACTATCTGCATTTGAGTCAGCTAGTAAAATATCATCCATATAATGATAAATTATAGATTTAGGAAATTTTTTTATGTATCAATTTCCAATGGCTGTCGTACAAAATATAGGAATAGAGTTGGGCTATTTAACATTCCCTGTGGAAGGACACTCCATTGAAATGTTTTAACCCATTGAGAATTATTATAAGTAGGCACTGTGAAAGCTAATCTTTCTCTGTCTTTTTCTTGTAAGCGTATTGAAAAGAAACAAACTTTTCAATCAATAACTATGAGAGGCCATCCTTTTGGTAACAGAGTAGGCAAAGGAATTCCAGATTGTAGAGAGCCCATTGGCTGAATTACTTTGTTAATTGCTCTAAGGTCTGTTACCATTCTCCATTTATAGATTTCTTTTTAATAACAAATACAGGAGAATTCCAAGGGCTGGTTGATTCTTCAATATGCTGAGCATTTAACTGTTCTTCTACCAGCTCTTCTAAAGCCTGGAGTTTCTCTGCTGTTAAGGGCCATTGCTGAACCCATACAGGCTTGTCTATTAACCACTTTAAAGGTACAGCTGTTGGTATCTTTGGAAGATCATCAATTGTTGTGCCCTGTTCTTGTATAATATGGATGGCTGGTGACCACTCAGAATAATGCCTTCTAATATTTCTCTCAGAAACATGTGCTGGTTTATGATTTGTTTCTGAGATCGGAGGGATGTTAATCTGAGTATCCCATTGTTGCAACAAGTCTCAACCCCACAGGTTCAGAGCTATATTAGCCACTTATGGTTTTAATTTTCCTCTCTGTCCTTCTGGACCTATACATTTGAGCCATCTTGCACTCTGTTTCCCCTGAGATAATGTCCCAATTCCTAACAGTTGAACATTTACCTCCTGAAGAGGCCAAGTTGGATGCCAAAATTCTGGTGCAATTATGGTAATGTCCGCACCTGTGTCTACCAGACCAGGCAACAAAACACCATTTATTTTTATCGTTAATTTTGGTCTTTGTTAATTAAGAGAAGTTAGACTAAAATTTTTCTTTATGTTTTCTCCTGAATTTTCTATTCTCTCTGTTTCATCATCCTGACCAGCATGATTTATTCCAATAGGCATTTGGTTATTTAATTGCTCTGAGTAGGGGTTTCCTCTATGACTGCAGGAAAGATTTGAACTGGATTTGCTATGGGGGCCTACATGAGACCCCTCTGGGAGTTTCCCAAAGACTGAGGCAAAGGATTAGCCTGTCTGTCCCTTGTTGATCTACATTTGTTGGTCCTGTGTTTTCCCTTACCACACATTCTGCATACTCCAGAAGGAAGGGGCATTCTGTTGCTATTTTTCCTTGAAGAAACATTGTTTCTAGGTGTGAGCTGTTTACAGTCCCTTTTCAAATGTCCTTGCTTTCCACATCCAAAACATCTAGCATTCCTCAAACCTTTTGAAATTGCTTCTCCTACCCACATATCATCATGGTCATGATCCTCAACATTAACCATGTCTCTAATCCAATTTTCCAAAGGTGCATTCAGCAGCAGCTGTAATCCAGGTGAGTCTTGATGAGTGGAAGTCGGATGTCGATGTGGTTGATCCCATGGATAATCCTCATCTCACATGGCTACTGTGATCATGGGCCCACTGGGCAATACAAAGGATGGCTTGGAAAAGAGTCTGACTGTCCACAGAATGGATCTTCTTAGCTATTGATTATTGAACTCCTCCTGTGTTGAAATCACCTTTTGATGGGCATTTATGTGGGACACATTGATCTTCACATTCTTTGCTCTGCACATCTGTCCAAGTGTTTCTTCCACAAATGTCTTTCTCTCCATTTTTTCCTTTCTTCTTTTTATTTTTTCTTCTCATTCAATACACTCTGAACTCAAAACACCCCACTTCTCTCAGATATATTACTGCTCTATTTCTCTTCAGAAATGAGCAGGCCTTCTAGAGATATCAACCAAACTCAGCACAACAACTTTCATAACATGGCTGGAGGAGACAACTAAGAAGGAAGAAAAGTTTCTCAAGAACAGGCAACAGAGTCAGAGGCACACCATGCTCCCACTGTTAGGAATTCCACAAAACCCCTAAAGCTAAACCACTACAGCCTGTATCCAGAGGACATAGTACAGACATCTGCAGGCTCTGTGATTGCCTCTTCAATATCTTGTGGGCTGTGTGCTCCTGGTAATCTTGGGCCCACTGGCCCCTCAATACTTCCTCACCCTCTTTCCATGTTGTTCCCCAAGTTCTGCCAAACGTTTGGCAGTGGATTTCAGTATCTGTTATCATCAGCTCCTGGGGAAGCATAACAGATATCCATTGGGCTAGGCACCAATCACTGAGTATAACAGAATATAGGGGTCCAAAGAAAATATCATTTCATTGAATTTTTTTTGGTCAAATGTCTTATTTGGTTCCATCTAGGTCTCTCTGCCATACAGCTTCTGGTTCCTGACCATCCACACAATGTTGGGCATCAGATCTTTTTCTTGGCTTGGCTCTCAAGATAGACCATCATTGATTCATGACTCCCACTAGCTCTGAGCCAAAATTGTCCCAGGAACTCTTGCATGCAGGTTGCAGGTTCAGGCTTTTATGGATGTGTTTGTGTCCCAGTTCCACCACTGGAAGCCTTTCCTGGCTACCAAAGATGGCTGGTTCAGGCTCTTTATCCTACATTAGTAGGAATCCTTCCTAAGGTCACCCTCACATGTTATAGGAAATTTGTACTGCACTAGGTTTCCAAACTCCATTTACATTTCCTCCATTTCCAGTTGTTTCACCTGTGTTCTCTGCCTCCACCCTTCTCTCCCCATGGGAGGTCTGTGCTGGCAATGTAAAATATATGGTTTGCAAATAAATGGTCTGGCAGAGGTTGCCTACTTCATTTCAAATCACACATTTGAGGGAATCAGTACCTGCCACTCTGACCTCAAACCCCCATAGAGAATAGCCACTGATGGTATTAGTTTTCACCTGCCAAAGGTTCCTAAGAGGAAACAAAATTTAAACATCAAAAACAATTCATTGATTTACCCTGTAGTGAGTGATGGAGCTAGACTTGCAGGAGAGCTAGGTTGAGATTGAATCACTGAAGTTATTTTCCTGTCCTCTAGGCTTACACCCTCTTGATATGATAAACTGGGGAGATATGATAGATGTGGAGAATATTTTACAGATCACATTCCAAGGGAATGGTCTCAAAACCTCTTCTTCAGTAACTGTTGAATATATTCTATATCCTTTGGAAACCAGAATACTGTCTCCCTTTTAAGGCCTAGCAGAGTAAGCACAGCATTTCTAAGTGTAAAGAGGATAGAACTCACCAGTGGAGGAAGAAAATTACGAGATATTGAGAAGCTGAATCTTGGCACTCACCATGATGGAATTGAGAAGCACTAAGAATCTTCTCATAGCACACTTGAAAGTGGATCTAGAAGAGTGTTTCATAGAAGATTTATCTGAGGATGAGGGGCAAGATCACCAATGTAACTTGATGGAGCCATCCTGGGGAGTGTGAGTCTGATTGGAACAAAAGGCCAGAAATAAGACAGCCAGTTTCAGAGTTCTCTGCCTGGCTCTGCATCCTGCCCACTCTATATGAATATTTAACCATGACCTCCATCTTGTGAACACTGAGACCCCAACAGGATAAGGGAAAAACACCTCTTCCCAGATCCAGGTTATAGGAGGGATTAGTGCAAAACCCCAAGAAGATTAAATAATGGCTCTGTATGAATGGACAGCATTTTTTATTTTATGGAAGATGAACCCTACTAAGCAACATAGAATGTGGTGGTTTTCTTTGATTCTCAACGTGACTACACCTGAAATTAACTAAAATCCTAAAATTCAGGGCACAACAGTGAGAAATGTTGTGCTTAAGGTAAGTAGATAGATCCACCTCAAGTACAGACTTTGGAGATAGAAAGAAACAAATAAGCAGGATCTCAAGGCCTGAAGACACACACCTTTAATCCACATCTTGAGGCTGGAGGACACACCCAAAATTGGGCCACACCCTCTGCTGAAAGCCTATAAAAGGACATGGAAGACAGAAGCTCTTTATCTTTGCCTGCTTGCCCTCACCTTGCAGCAAGTCCATTCCTTCCCTTGATTTAGAAAACTTTTCTTTGGAATTCCAGCATAAACTGAAGACCAGCCAACATTTTCAACCTCCGGGACTGAGTAAGTACCTGATTTTTGGACTTTTTCTTCAGGGCTAGTCAATGTGAGATTAGTGGGACTGTAGCCTCTAGTCATTCTAATAAATCTGCTTCCTTCATACCCAGAGAGATTCCTTGTACATGTGCTGTTACTTTGGAGAACTGAAGTACATTTTTGATATGAGTATATAAAATGGTCCTTTTTTTAATAGTTATATTTAATGGTCAAAACTAGTTACCTATTGAACTAAGATTCGATCTAGAGAAAAAAAATGGAGTGATATAACAGTCTCTAGTAGCCTAGACTGTCTTCTCTGAATCTACTATTGAAATCTGGATAGAAAATTTCAGAGACTCAAGTTTCTACACTCAAAAGGAAGGAACAGACGAGAAACAGTAACTAAAAATCTAAATATTTGTATTATTGTGTCCCAAAGGGTAGAGAGAAAATAATTGCTAGTTCTTCATTTTGGATCCAGTTTAACCTTCAAACTACCTCCAGGAGAAATGTCTGAGGACAGGATAGTCCAGAGCTAGGATTACATACAGATCATCATCCAGAATTTCTCCTACAGGTGGACCATCAGCAACTTTTGTTTTATTCTGGATGAAATTCGGGAATGCATTAGAAATCCAACTATCTCAATAAGTGCCTAAGACAAATGGTGTTTGAGAGTAAACCCGAAGGGAGTGGATGAAGGAAGTGTAAATTACCTCTCAGGATACCTAGTGTTGCTCAGCTCTCTAAAGAGTCATATTTGGGCAAAGTCTTAAATGTTGAAGGAAAAAAAATCCAAGGTGGGGGGAGCCAGAAGGGTTTAAGTTCTTGCCATGCTATGACTGGGGATTCAAAAAGTTCATCCTTTGAAATTTCCTCTTTTTTTTTTTTTTTTTTTTTTTTTTGGTTTTTGAGACAGGGTTTCTTTGTGTAGCTTTGCTCCTTTCCTGGAGCTCACTTGGTAGCCCAGGCTGGCCTCGAACTCTCAGAGATCCGCCTGGTTCTGCCTCCCGAGTGCTGGGATTAAAGGCGTGTGCCACCAACGCCCGGCTGAAATTTCCTCTTTTTCCAGGTTTCTTTAGTTTTCCCAGATGATGGGTTCATCCTTCTTTTCAAGGTGAGCGTGGTCAAGGACTCCTTCAGCATCTCTGTCCAGAACACAATGGCAGGGATCCAGGTTCCAAGCTGCACATGGGCAGGTGAGCGAGGAGAGCTGTGGGAGAATTCCCACATCACAGACTGCTGCCTGGTGGTAGCTGGCCAGGAATTCCGGGCTCACAAAGCCATGTTAGCAGCTCACTCTCCAGTTTTCAGAGCCATGTTTCAACATGACATGAAGGAGAGCAAAAGTAGCCGCGTCGAGATCCATGACCTGGAACCACAAGTCATTAAGACAATGATGGACTTCATTTACACCGGAAAGGCGCCAGACCTGGACAGCATGGCAGATGCTGTGCTGGCAGCAGCTGACAAGTATGGCCTGGAACGTTTGAAGGTCATGTGTGAGGATGCCCTCTTCAGGGACCTCTCTGTGGAGAATGCTGCCCACACTCTCTTCCTGGCTGACCTCCACAGCTCATGGCAGCTAAAATCCCAGGCACTTTATTTCATTACAGCATATGCTTCTGAGGTGTGTGAGACCTCAGGCTGGAAGATAATGGAGGGCTCATACCCCCACCTGGTGGCTGAAGTATATGCCTCCCTGTCTTCTGCACAGGATACTTTCCTGGAGCCCCCACTCAAACGGATGAAGCATTCCTAGAACCTGGTCAGCTGTGACCTATACCTGTCTCCCAGAAGCAACAGTCACTGTTGTTACCAATGACACCTGGGTAGACAATGGAATTTGTGGAGCATTTTCAGTGAAACTAGGGAAAGAGAGATGGTGGTTCAGGATTTAGTACAGCTGTTAATGTGTTGAATGGCATAGCTGTAACATATTAGTACTCAAGTACTAATTGAGTTAGAATCTTCAACACAGAACATCTATTGGGTAATCTCTGTGATTTGGCATTTACGCATGTTCTACACATTTAGCATGTCTTTCTTGCTTGATATTATTCTTGTTGGTTGTATTTCCAGTTTTGTTTATATTATTACTCTTTGTTTTTCCTGAACAATAATTAATAATCATTTTTTTTGCTTTTTTTTTTTTTTTTGAGACAGGGTTTCTCTTGTGTAGCTTTGCGCCTCTCCTGGAACTCACTTGGTAGCCCAGGCTGGCCTCGAACTCACAGAGATCCACCTGGCTCTGCCTCCCGAGTGCTGGGATTAAAGGCGTGCGCCACCACCACCGCCCGGCTATAATCATTCTTATTGTATATAGTTTGCATTTAAGTTTAGAACCTTTTTATTTAGACTAAATGTGGAAATGTAGTGGTATTTGATCTGCCCATGACCTTGGGCTATATGGCCCCAAAGAGGTGGTGCTTATACAAGACCTCATATAAGGAGTTAGAGAAAGGTCACAGGTTCCATCCCCTGCTCCTGCCCTCGAAGTAGATTGATCTGGATCAGACCAAAGGACAACTTGCTCTATTAACTCCATTCTGTAATCGTGAATGTAATTCCTCAATTTAGTTCTTAATAAATTCTGTTACCCATTTACTAGACTCACAGTGGATTGATCATAATAGGGGTGGAGGGAGAGGAAGTCAGGATATATTGTAAGAGAAAAGAAAAATATAAAAACAAAAGAAAAAATAATGAAAATTTTGAAAGACAGACATTTGAGGAAAAATATTTGGACTGATCTGCAAAGAAGCAAAGAATGTGAAGATCCTTGTGTCCCATGTAAATGACCATCAAAAGGTGACTTAAGCAGAGGAGGAGTTCAGTAATCAGGTAGAAAGGACAATTCATTCTCTGGACTGTCAGCCTCTTTCCCAAGACTTCCTTGTATTGTCCTATGGGCCATGATCAAAGTAGTTATGGTAGCTGAGATGGAGAATCAGCATGGGATTATCAACATGGACATCCAATCAAGACTGTCTTAGTTACACCTTGTGGTGATATTTTATTTGTGCTTTAATAAACAAAGCTTGGCTGGAGATCAGAAGAAAGAATCAGTCACAACACAGAAGTCATGCAATGTTATCACACACATTTAATTCTATCACTTGGCAGACAAGACCTCTCTGTAAGTTCAAGTCCACACTGGAAACAGCCATGTGTGGTGGCACATGCCTTCATTCCAACACAGGTTAACCATGCAGGTCTGGAGGTCTATACAGATATACAGGAAATGACAGAGCTTGAGGGGAAGAGGAAGTGATGTAAATGAACAGAGAGAACAATTCAGATGGCAGAACAGCAAGGAATATAGGCATGGGTAGACAGGGAGTAACTCACATTTGGAACGTGCAAATTTGATGAGGTAAGGTTGGCTGGTGGCATTCCCTATTTCCCTGATCTCTCTAAGGCTTTTACCCCTATATTTGGCTCTGTGTTTTTTCTTTAATAAGACCATTTAGAAATTAATCTACAATTGGTGCTCAATGTGGCAAGAATTCATTAAAGAGCTGCTTTTGGGATTACAGGGCCCCTGGCCTAGGCATGATTGTATGACTCGGGACCAGAGCAGTTGGCCAGAGTTTCTTTGGCTTTCTTTCTCCTGGTGGTTGGTAGACTATCTCTGGATTCCCACTTAGTCTTCTACTGTTCTACACAGTTGACATACTGGTAAATCAATTAAGATGTCTTAAAGGGTGAAATTAGTTCAAATTTGTGGTCTACTTTTAATAGATATAGCCCTCAGGACTAGAAAGAATTAATTATAGCTGTCCTAGAGGCCAGTCCAAAGTTACAGTGGAGAACCTGGTTTAAAGAAGAGGCTAAAACAATAGAACAATGATGCAGGGCTACAGGTATGGTAATTACCCAAGATCAACTTCTTGGAGAGGGCAATTATGCTGATATACAAAGACAATCTTTATATGATAACCAAACCCTAATTCTATGCCACATGGCAGCCATAAATGCATGGGGGCAGAAATGAGTAAGCAAAAAAAAAAAATTGAGTCATTTACCAAAGATGTACAAGACCCCAGAGAATCCTTCACAGATTTCTTACAAAGCTTGTCTTCAGCAGTAATAGAATGATGCCAATTGAGGATCTATACAGATAATAATTGATTGTTTGGTTTTGAGAAAATGAATGCAGAATGCAAAAAAAATTGGGAGATTAAAGTCAAGATCAGCACCCTTGGAGGATTAGAACAGGGACACAATTAATATTGAGTCTCATGAACATGATGATATGTGGATAGGAGGGTGATGTCAAAAGCTTTGAGGAAAAGTAATAATGTCAGAAGTTTTAAATGTGGTAAACAAGGTCATTTGAAAAGAGTGTGTAAACAAGGCATTCCTAGAAACAATGTTTTCAAGGAACAATGGCAGGAGAATGTCCATACCTTCTGAATTATGCAGAAGGTGTGATAATGGTGAACATGGGACTAAGGAATGTAGATCAACAAGGGACTGACAAGATAATTCTTTTTCTTCTGCTATTGGGAAACTCCCTGGGAGGCCTTATGCAGACCCCATGGCAAATTCCGTTCAGACCTTTCCTAACATTGTAGAAGAAACCACTTCTCAGAGCAATTAAATAACCAAATGCAATAGATAACACCAAAGCAATAAACCCCAAAGAAGAGAAGTTCACACATACTACCACCAAAAGATAACAGAAATGAACAATCACTGGTCATTAATACCCCTTAATATCAATGGACTTAATTCACCTATAAAAAGACACAGGCTAACAGAATGGATACAAAAGTAGGACACTACTTTCTGCTGCATACAAGAAACACACCTCAAATTCAAAGACAGACACTACCTAAGAATAAAAGGCTGGGAAAAGACTTTCCAATCAGTCTTAAGAAGCAAGGGGGTGTAGCCATCCTAATATCCAGCAAAATAGACTTCAAACTAAAATCAATCAAAAGAGATCAAGAAGGGCATTATATACCCATCACAGGAAAGATCCACCAAGATGAAGTTTCAATTCTGAACATTTATGCCCCAAACACAAGGGCACTCACATATGGAAAAGAAACATTACTAAAGTTTAAATCACATATAAAACCCCACACATTAATAGAGGGCAACTTAATTACCCCATTTTCACCACTGGACAGATCTACAAAATTGAAAATTAACAGAGAAATAAAGGACTTACCTGATGTTATGACACAAATGGACTTAAATGGTAGCTACAGAACATTCTATCCTAACAAAAAAGAATATACCTTCTTCTCAGCACCCCATGGAATGTTCTCTAAAATCGACCACATTCTTGGCCACAAAGCAAAATTCAACAGATACAAAACAATTGGAATAACCTCCTGCTTTCTACAAGACCTCCATGATTTAAAGTTAGATTTCAACAACAACAAAAACTACAGAAAGCCTAAAATCTCATGGAAACTGAATAATGCTCAACTAAATCATCAATGGGTTAAGGAGAAAATAAAGAAATCAGAGACTTCCTAGAGATCAACAAAAATGAATATACCACATACCCAAACTTATGGGACACCATGAAATAGGAAAATTCATAGCACTAAATGCCTACATAAAGAAATTGGAGAAATCTCACACTAGTGACTTAACAGCACACTTGAAAGCTCCAGAACAAGAAGAAGCAACTCAACCAGGAGGAATAGATGCCAGGAAATAATCAAATTGAGAGCTGAAATCAGTATAATAGAACAATACAAAAAAAATTAATGAAACAAAGAGGTGGTTCTTTGATAAAATCAACAAGATAGACAAGCCCTTATCCAAATTAATCAAAAGGTAGAGAGAGAGCATCCAAATTAACAAAATCAGAAATGAAAAGGGAGACATAACAACTAACACTGAGGAAATCCAGAAAATCATCAGGTAATATTTCAAAAACCTCTACTCCACAAAACTGGAAAACCTAAAAAATGGATAATTTTCTGAATAAGGACCACATACCTAAGTTATCAAGATGAGATAAACTATTTAAATAGTCCAATAACCCCCTAAGGAAATAGAATCAGTCATTACAAGTCTCCCAACCAAAAAAAAGCTCAGGACCAGATGATTTCAGTACAGAATTCTACCAGATCTTCAAAGAAGAGTTAATGCCAATAATCTTAAAGTGTTCCACACAATAGAAACAGAAGGAACATTACCAAACTCCTTCTATGAAGCTACAATTACCCTGATTCCTAAGCCAAACAAAGATGCAACAAAGAAAGAGAATTACAGACCCATCAACATGTAGAAGGCTGCAAATACATCCATATCTGTCACTGTGAACAAAACTTAAGTCCAAGTGGATCAAGGACTTCAACATAAATCCAGCCACTCTGAACCTGCTAGAAGAGAAAGTAGGAAGTAGTCTTGAATGCATTGGCATAGGAGATCACTTCCTAAATATAACACCAGTAGCACAGACACTGAGAGAAACAATCAATCAATGGGACCTCTTGAAACTGAGAAGCTTTTGTAGAGCAAAGGATACAGTCAACAAGGCAAAGCGACAGCCTACAGAATGGGAAAAGATCTTCACCAATCCCACATCTGACAGAGAACTGATATCCAGAATATATAAGGAACTCAAGAAATTAGACATCAAAAGGACCAACAGTCCAATTGAGAAATGGGCTTTAGAACTAAACTGAGAATTCTCAATAGAGGACACTCAAATGGCTGAAAGACATTTAAGGAATTGCTCAACATCCCTAATCATCAGGAAAATGTAAATCAAAACAAATCTGAGATACCACCTTACGCCTATCAGAATGGCTAAGAACAAAAACACTGAAGACACTTTATGATGAAGAGGATGTGGAACTAGGGGAACTCTCCTCCACTGCTGGTGGGAATGCAAGCTTGTACAACCACTTTGGAAATCAATATGGTGCTTTCTTAGAAAATTGGGAATCAATCTCCCCCAAGATCCAGCTGTACCACTCCTGGGCATATACCCAAGAAATGCTCAATCATACCACAAGAGCACTTGCTCAGCTATGTTCATATCAGCATTGTTTGTAATAGCCAAGACCTGGAAACAACCTAGATGCCCTTCAACTGAAGAATGGATAAATAAATTGTGACACATATACACAATGGAATACTACTCAGCAGAGGAAAACAATGACATCATGAGTTTTGCAGGCAAATGGAGGGATCTAGAAAAAATCATCCTGGGTGAGGTAACCCAGACTCAGAAAGACAAATATGGTATGTACTCACACATAGGAGGATACTAGAAGTGGAACAAGGATGACTGGACTGATACTCACATCACCAGGGAGGATAACTGGAAAACAGGACCCCAAGAAAGACACGAGGACCTCCCAATGATGAAGAAATGGCTGAGATCTTCATGAACAACCTGGACAGGAGTGGGAGCAATGAAGGGCAAAAGTTGAGGGAAAGAGAGCATGAGATCCCAGCTGGATCAAGAACAGAGAGGGAGAACAAGCAATAGGAGACCATGGTAAATGTAGACCACATGAGAAAAGGAAGAAACAAAGAGCTAAAGAGGCCCACAGAAATCCACAAAGATACCCCCACAAAAGACTGCAGGCAATGGTCAAGAGACAGCCGGTACTGACCTAGTCTGGTGATGGGATGGCCAAACACCCTAATAGTTGGGCCAGAAACCCCATCCAAGGACTGAGGTATCTGGATGCAGACATCTACAGCTAGGCCCCGGGTGGAGCACTGGGAGTCTAATTAGTGAGAAAGAGGAGGGTTTATATGAGCGAGAATTATTGAAACCAAGGTTGGATAAAGCACAGGGACAAATAACCAAATGAATGGAAACACATGAACTATGAACCAAAGGCTGAGGGGCCCCCAACTGGATCAGGACCTCTGAATAGGTGAGATAGTCGATTGGCTTGATCTGTTTGGGAGGCAGTGGTACTAGGTCCTGGGCTCGTTGCATGAGTTAGCTGTTTGAAACTTGGGACTTATGCAGGGACGATTGGCTCAATCTGGGAGGAGGGGACTGGACCTGCCTGGACTGAGTCTATCAGGTCGATCCCAGTCCTTGGGGGAGTCCTTGATCTGGAGGAGGTGGGAATGGGGGGTGTGCTGGGGGGAAGGGCAGAAGGAAGGGAGAGAACAAGGGAATCTGTGGCTATTATGTAGAACTGAATAGTATTGTAAAAAAAATAAAATAAAATAAATAACTTGGGGTTACTCTAACTAAGCAAGTGAAGGACCTATATGACAAGAACTTCAATTCTCTGAAAAAAAGAAATTGAAGAAGATGTCAGAAAATTGTAAGATCTCCCATGTTCATGGATAGGCAGGATTAACATAGTAAAAATGGCAATCTCACCAAAAGCAATCTACAAATTCAATGCAATCCCCATCAGGGTCAGGGAAAAGAGAGCTTAGGGGAGAGGGAGGTCCCAGCTGGATCAGGAGCAGTGTGGGAGAATGGAGAGGGAGATACCATGATGAATGAAGATCCCAGGGGAATAGGAAGAAGCAGAGTGCTAGAGAGGTCTCCAGAAATGCACAAAGATACTTCTACTGTAGACTACTGGCAATGGTCAAGAGATTCCTGAGCTGACCTCAGGAATCTGGTGATGGAATGGCCAAACACCATGGTTGTCATCATAGAACTCTCATCTAGTGACTGATGGAAGCAGATGCAGAGACCCACAGCCAAGCCCCAGGTGGAGCTCTGGGAGTCCAATCAGCAAGACAGAGGAGGAATTGTATGAGCAAGAGATGTTGAGACCATGGTTGGAGGAGGCAAAGGGACAAATAGTCAAACTAGTGGAAGTACATGAACTGTGAACCAATGGTAGAGGAACCCCAATGGAACTGGACGAGGCCCTATGGATAAGTGAGACAGTTAATTAGCCTGAAACCTTTGAGAGGCCCCCAGGCAGTGGAGCCAGGACCTGTCCTTGGTGCATGGGCCAACTTTTTGGAGCCTGGAGCCTATGCTGAGACACTTTACTCAGCCTTGGTGTAGGGAGGAGGGGACTGGACCTGCTTGGCTGAGTCTGTTAGGCTGGGCTGACTCTCCAGGGGAGATCTTCACTTGGAGGAGGTAGGAATGGGGTGGATTGGGGTAGGGGGCTGGAGGGTGGACAGAGGGAGGACACGGGAATCCATGGCTGATAGGTAAAATCAAGTTAATTATAAAATAAGAATACTATTAAAGCAATCAGTAGCCCTCCTATACACAAATTAAAAATGGGTTGAGAAAGAAATCAGAGAAACATCACCCTGTGCTAGCCACAAATAATATAAAATACTTTGGGGTAACTTTAACAAAACAAGGGAAAGACCTATATGACAAGAACTTGAAGTCCTTGAAGAAAGAAATTGCAGAAGATATCAGAAAATGGAAAGATCTCCCATGTTCATGGATAGGTAGAATCAACATAGTAAAAATGGCAATCTTATCAAAAACAGTCTACAAATTCATGCAATCCTCATCAAAATACCAAGTCAAATCTTCACACACAAAAAATAAAATAGTGAATTTGATATGGTAAAACAATAAACATAGGATATCTAAAACAATCCTTGACAATAAAGCAACC
This sequence comes from Peromyscus maniculatus bairdii, assembly GCF_049852395.1. NCBI lineage: Eukaryota > Metazoa > Chordata > Mammalia > Rodentia > Cricetidae > Peromyscus > Peromyscus maniculatus. The sequence continues at coordinate 73,893,580 of NC_134857.1, forward strand.
TCTGGAGGCATCATGATCCCTCACCACAAAATCAACTATAGAACTATAGTAATAAAACAGTTTGGTATTTGCATAAAAACCCACATATGGACTAATAGAATCAAAGTGAAGAACCTGACATTAATCTACACATCTATGAACACCTGTTTTTTGACAAAGAAGCCAAAACTGTACAGTGTAAAAGAGAAAGCATCTTCAACAAATGGTGCTGGCATAACTGGATATCAACATGTTGAACATTGCAAATAGATCCATATATATCAACATGAACAAAACTCAAATCCAGGTGGATGGAAGACCTCAACATAAATTCAGCTACACTGAATCTGATAGAGGAAAAAGTAGGAAGTACTCTAGAAAGCTTTGGGCAGGAGACCACTTCCTAAATATAACACCAGTAGCACAGACACTGAGAGCAACAATCAATAAATGGGACATCCTGAAAATGATAAGTTTCTATAAAGCAAAGATAGAGTAAATAAGACAAAATGATAGCCTACAGAATGGGTAAAAACCTTCACTAACCCCACATCTGACAGAGGGCTGATCTCCAAAATATATAAAGAACTCAAGAAACTAGGCAGCAAAATATCAAACAATACAACTAAAATTGAGCTATAGAGCTAAACAATTCTCAATAGATGAATCCCAAATTGCTGATAGACATTTAAGGAATTGCTCAACATCCTTAGTCAACAGGGAAATGCAAAACAAAATGACTCTAAGATACCATCTTACAACTGTCAGAATGGCTAAGATCAAAAACATGGATGACAGCTTATTTTGTAGAAGATGTGGAACAAGGGGAATACTCTTTCACTGCTGGTGAGAGTGCAAACTTGTACAGGCACTTTTGAAATCAGTAGGGCTGTTTCTTAAAAAAATGTGAATCCATCTACCTCAAGATACTGTGATGCCACTCTTAGGCATCAATTATATCACAAGATTGCTTGCTCAACTATGTCCACAACAGCTTTATTTATAATGGCCAGAAGCAACTTAGATCCCCCTCAATCAAAGAAAAGACAAAGAAAATGTGGTACATATAACAATGGAGTACCACTCAGATGTAAAAAACAATGACACCATGAAATTTGCAAGCAAATGGATGGAACTAGAAAATATCATTCTGACTACTCAGGAACTTAGACCGACATCTGTGGGACCTTTATGAGACTGGACTACGCCCTCTGCATATAAGAGCCAGTTGTATAGCTGGATCTGAGGGACCCCTGGCCATGTGATAAAAATCAATTTCTGGTGCATGAACTGGCTCTCTGGATTCCATTACCTATGGCCGGTGACACCTTGCTCACCCTTGATGCAGTAGGGATGGCTTTGTCCTGCCTCAACTGAATGTACCAGGCTTAGCTGTCCCCCCTTGGGATAACTTATCCTGTTGTAGGTTGGGACAAGGGGAGGGGGTTGAGAAATGGCAGGGGTGGTGGTTGGGGGGGTTGGGAGAAAGAAAGAGAGGGTGATCTGTGATTGGTATGGAAAATGGAAAAATGGTAAATATTAAAAAACAGAAATAATAGGTCCCACTTAGCAAAATGAATTCAAGATCAGGTATGTTTTATAAACAGACAGAAAAACACAAGTTAAATAGCATAATCACTGAAAGTAACCCCACAAAATAAAACCCAGGAACAAATAGTTTTGGCACAGCATGCCAAATGACCTACATTTCAAAGAAGAATTATTGTCTGTCCTCCTCAAATTATTCCAGAAATTAGAAACATAGGATCATTGCTCAATTTATTTTATGAGTCTAAAATAATACTGATAGCTAAATCACAGATCTTAGGAACACTGATGAAAAAATACTCATTAAATAACTGCAGACTGAATCCCAACTTATTCAAAGAAAATTTACCATGATGAATTAGGCTCTGTCCCAAATATGTAGCCATGGCTCAATATACAAAAATCAAAAAAGGTGATTGATCATATAAACCCACAAATGACCAAACCTCAGAATGAAATAAACCATATCATCATATCATTAAATGCAGGAAGGTCATTTTTCAAAACTCAATATTCCTTCATGATAAAATTCAAAGAGAGATTTGCATATAAGTCACACACCTAAATATGATAATGGCAGTTGAAGACCATTCTAGTCAACATGAACTTAATGAAGAGAAACTCAAACAATTCCACTGAAATCTAGAACAAGACAAGGCTTTTCATTGTCTTTGTGTCCGTTCAATGTAATAATTGAAGTCTTAATTAAATCAGTAAGGTAAGTAACAATAAAAGGGATGCAATTTGAAAAGGAAGAAGAAAGAATCTTTATTTGTAGAAGACACTAAAATACACATAAGTTAGGTCAATGATTCAAAAGGAAATTTCCCATAGCTTTAAACACTTTCAGTAAATTAGCTTGAGAAAAATCTAAGAGAGTGAAAACTCTTGTTAGGATGCATTGTTTAAAATAAGAATCTATTTCAGTAATAAAATACTTTTAAAAATCAGTAACTTTCTATATATTAATGAGAGACAGACTGGGTAAGAAATCAGAGAAAAACACCTTTCACAATAGCCCAAATAATATAAAATACCTTGGGGGTATTTCTGACAAAGCAAGTGAAAGTCCTGTATGATAAAAACTTCAAGTCTTTGAGGACTAAATTGAGGAAGATATCTGAAAATAAAAAGACCTCCCATGCTCATGGATCAGTAGGATTAACATCCAAAAAAGGACATTCTTCAAAAAGCTATGTACTGATTCAAAACAATCTGCTTCAAAATTTCAACACAATTCTTTCCATAACTTTTTTTTTACATTTTTTTAAATTTTATTTATTTTATTTTACAATACCATTCACTTCTACATATCAGCCACGGGTTCCCCTATTCTCCCCACTCCCACCCCATCCCCTTACCCCCAGCCCACCCCCCATTCCCACCTCCTCCAGGGCAAAGCCTCCCCCGAGGATTGCGATCAACCTGGTAGACTCAGTCCAGGCAGGTCCAGTCCCTTCCTCCCAGATTGAGCCAAGTGTCCCTGCATAAGCTCCAGGTTTCAAACAGCCAACTCATGCAATGAGCACAGGACTTGGTCCCACTGCCTAGTTGCCTCCCAAACTGATCAAGCCAATCAATTGTCACAGCTATTCAGAGGGCCTGATCCAGCTGGGGGCCCCTAGGCCTTTGGTTCATAGTTCATGTGTTTCCATTCATTTAGCTTTTTTTTCAATAATTGAGTAAAACTGAAATTTATTATAAGCCACAGTTGTCCTAGGGAATTCCATTATATATATCCTCCATGGTTCTATGGGTTGTGGTCTGATTGTTCTTTATTTTATATCTAGAATCCACTTATGAGTGAGTACATACCATGACTGTCTTTCTGGGTTTGGGTTACCTCACTCAGGATAATTTTTCTTTCCATAACTTTTAAAGAAAATTCTCAGCTTCATATGAAAATACAGAAAGCATTGGAGAGCTAACATTCCTGAACATTAAAAGAACTGCTGTAGGTCTTACCATTCCTGAGACTTCAAAGCTATGGTAATAAAAGAGCATGGTATTGGCATCAATCAAATGGAAGATTCAGACATAAATCTACATCAGGGGCCATGCCATTCTAAGAGGCTTGTGACCAAGGTCCATGGTAACTTCCTGTACCTGACTACTGCTGAAGGCTATGTCTGGGTTTATGGCCCTACTGCAGCCAAGTTCTTTGCCCCAACATGACTCTTTAGACAGCTGAGCAACAAGAAGTAAATTGACAGATAGTCTTTGCTTTCCTCATCGACATATTCAGGCATTCTCTCAAATACTTATTTGTCTTCTTTATTATTTTATTTTATATTTAATTTAATTTTACATATCAGCCACAGATTCCCCTGTCCTCCCTCCTCCCATCCCCCAGCCTTCCCCCACAATCTACCCCACAGTCCCACCTCCTCCAAGTCAAGGTTTCTCCTGGGGATTCATCTCAGCCTGGTAGATTTGGTTTAGGCAGGTCCAGTCCCCTCCTCCCTGCACCAAAGCTGAGCAAAATGTCTCACATAGGCCCTAGGTTCCAAAGAGCCAGGTCATGAACTAAAGACAGGTCCTGGTCCCACTGCCTGGGGGCCTCCTAAATAGTTCAAGGTAATCAACTGTCTCACTTATCCAGAGGGCATGATCGAGTTCCATGGGGGCTCCTCAGCTATTGTTTCATAGTTCATGTATTTCCACCAGTTTGGCTAGTTGTCTCTGTGCTTTTTCCAATCAAAGTCTCCTTGTCTGTTGCTCATATGATCCTTCCTCTCTCATCGATTGGGCTCCTGGAGCTCCACCTAGGGTTTTGCTGTGGATCTCTGCATCTGCTTCATTCAGTCACTGGATGAGAGTTCTATCATGATAGTTAGGGTGTCCAGCCATCTGACCACCAGAATAGGTCAGTTTGGGCTTTCTCTTGACCATTGCCAGTAGTCTATTGTGGAGGTATCTTTGTGGATTTCTGGGGACCTCTTTAGCACTCTGCTTCTTCCTATTCCCATGGAGTCTTCATTTACCATGGTATCTCTTTCCTTGTTCTCCCACACTGTTCCTGATCCAGCTGGGACATCCTGCTCCTCTAAGCTCTCTTTCCCCCAAAATCAGAGATACATCACCCTTTAAAATAGTCACAAATGATATAAAATACCTTGCGGTTAAATCTAACTAAGCAAGTGAAGGAACTATATGACAAGAATTTTAAGTCCCTGAAGAAAGAAATTGAAGAAGATGTCAGAAAATGTAAAGTTCTCCCATATTGATGAATAGGAAGGATTAACATAGTAAAAAATGACAATCTTATCAAAAGCAATCTACAGATTCAATGCAATCCCCATCAAAATCCCAACACAATTCTTCACAGACCTAGAAGGAACAATACCAAACTTCATATGGAAAAACAAAAAACCCAGGATAGCCAAAAGAATCCTGAACAATAAAACAACATCTGGAGGCATCATGATCCCTGACTTCAAACTCTACTATAGAGCAACAGTAATAAAAACAGCTTGGTACTGGCATAAAAACCAACATGTAGACCAATGGAACCGAACTGAAGACCCAGACATCAATCCACACACCTATGAAGATATGATTTTCAACAAAGAAGCCAAAACTGTACAGTGGGGAAAAAAAGAAAGCATCTTCAAGAAATGGTGCTGGCATAACTGGATGTCAATATGTAGAAGACTACAAATAGATCCATATCTGTCACAGTGCACAAAACTTAAGTCAAGTGGATTAAAGACAACAACATAAATCCGGTTACTCTGAACCTGACAGAAGAGAAAATAGGAAGTAGTTTTGAATGCATTGGCATCACAGATCACTTCCTAAATATAACATCAGTAACAGAGACACTGAGAGAAACAATTAATCAATGAGACCTCTTGAAACTAAGAAACTTTTGTAGGGCAAAGGACACAGTCAACAAGACAAAATGAGAGCCTATAGAAAGGGAAAAGATCTTCACCAACCCCACATCTGACAGAGGGCTGATATCCAGAATATAGAAAGAACTCAAGAAATTAGACATCAAAATAACCAACAGTCCAATTATTTCTCTTTTTCATTGGCTCCTGGTAAAAAAATTCAGCCAAGATCCTACATCACCTGAATTTCTCTGGAACACTCTCTCCAACCCTCAGAAATCCCTCAGTCTTGCATTTTTGGAGTTAAAAACTCCCACTTTTGCTATGATCCTGGCTTATCTCTCAGTCCAAGGATTAAGGAGAAAAGCTATTATGGAAGGAAATAAAACATTTAATTTGGGCCGGGCGGTGGTGGCGCACGCCTTTAATCCCAGCACTCGGGAGGCAGAGCCAGGCGGATCTCTGTGAGTTCGAGGCCAGCCTGGGCTACCAAGTGAGTTCCAGGAGAGGCGCAAAGCTACACAGAGAAACCCTGTCTCGAAAAACCAAAAAAAAAAAAACATTTAATTTGACTCAAAATGTTTGAGTCAAATTAATTAATATTGAGATGAATAAAAAGACTTGATATTCATTAAATTAATGATAAAAAGCAACCTTTCAATATCATTTGTTTAAGACTAATACTATGGTTACTGTGATTAAATAGAAATTCATACACCAGGCATGATGTGATAGTCTATGGCATTAATGAGAGTAGTCTGAAGGCAGAGACTGACTCAACTCTGCCAGTCTGAAGCTAACTTGGTACACAGTAACTTTCAAGGGAGCCAGACATATAGAGTGGAAAGCTATCAAAAATGAAAGAAAGGTGTAGAAATGAAATCACGATTACCTCTTGAATTCCTGCTAATACATTTCAGATGCCAAAGCTGTAGAGAATGAACTAGTATTTCAGTGCTGTTCTGTCCTCTTTAAGAACGTATCTTGGATGGGATGGAGTAATGGTTCAGCAGTAAAAGTTGCTGGATACCTTTCCAGAATACTGGAATCCAATTTACTGCTTTCATAGGGAACCTGACCACAGTTGGTAACTCCAGTTTACACTTATTCAGAGGATCCAACAGCCTCGTCTGTATTGGTGAAATTATTAAAGCAACTCCACGTAGTTAAAAGAGAGACTTATTTAATGGCGTAACTTACAAATAAAGGGATGTGTAGATGCAGGTTCTGGAAAAGATGCAGCACAGTCTGGCAGTGTTCTCTGGAGAACTCTCCTCGGTCTACCCCTTGCCTTCCAGGGTCGAAGAAGAAAGAGTGCACAGTGCATCCCGATCTCAGGTCTTCAGGGCCCTCCCTTGGCCGACTTGTAGGCATGATACAATGGGGGTTGGAACTTCCAGGCCAGAGATGGAATGGCTACCCACTACACTTCTGACCTCTAAGGGCACCATATGCTCATGGTGCACAGACCCACCTGTGTAACAGGGCCCAGACATTACCTGGGCCTCACACCTAAGTACAGCTGTCTCCATGATAAAAGAACTATGCATGGTGTAAAACCCAGCATTTCTGGAAAAAAAAAAAAACAGCAATCCCCTGCAACAAAAAAAAGGAAGGCTTAATCCACCTAAGTCCACAGCTCTAGGAATACCTCTAAATGTTCAAACCTTGCTTGAAATACAGTAATATTTTGGCTTCTGTAGAGCCCCTTCTAGCTAATTGTTCTTGTTAACTGAAGTTTGTGAACCCAGAATATGGGTTTTGTGCTTTAAAGTTCATCCCAAGAATGGCTATTTGCTGCACCAGAATCCAGATTATGTCATGTGGTTGCCAGCTGGTGAATAAAGACTTTCTATTGGCTTAAATCGATGTTAAAGAAGTCTCTTCTCTTCTCTCCTCTCCTGTTCTCTCCTCTCCTCTCCTCTCCTGTTCTCTCTCTCTCTCTCTCTCTCTCTCTCTCTCTCTCTCTCTCTCCCTCCCTCCCTCCCTCCCTCCCTCCCTCCCTCCCTCCCTCCCTCTCCCCCCCCCTCTCTCTCTGAAACTTTCTATGTGTTTTGTTTCTATTTCAGTTTTGTTTTCCTGTATTGACCATTGGCTTTCTCTGTTTTGTGGATGCCCCTGCTGCAAAAGACTTGTGCCTTCTCCTGCTGGGGACCTGAATCCTTTTTTTTCTGTGCCAGGTCCTCCAGAGAACTACCTATCTGAAATAAAAGATCCACCTGTAAAATTCCTGGAATGAGAGACTACATGAAAAGATTCTATATTGAGCCCCTGACTGGAGTCTATTCCCTTATGAGAGAATGCTCCTACTCTGAAGTACCTGCTCCCCTTATGCTAAACACATAAAGAAGAGTCACTGAGGCTACTAGTTAGCCACCTACCAAAGATTCTTAAATGAGGAATCAAACTTTCAGAGATCAAAACCAGTTGATTTATTTATCCTGGATTGAGGGATGAACAGCATTAGAGACAGAATTTCAGGAGAGGTAACCTGGGAATTGCTGAGTGGATTGAATCACTGAAGGTATTGTCATGTCCTCTAGGTGTATCCTCTAGGTGATATAGTGTATCCAGTTCACCTAGAGACATGGTGAACTGGAGAGAGATGATAGATATAGTGAATATTTTATTGATCACATACGAAGGGGAACTGTCTCAAAATCCTACCTTTGGTAACTGTTGAATATACTCTGCATCTTTTGGAAACCTGAATTCTGTCTCACTTTTAAGGCCTAGCAGTGTAAGCATGCAAGTTCAAAGTTTAAAGAGGACAGAACTCACCAGTGAAGGATGAAAATTATGAAGTATTGAGAAGCTGAATCTTGGCAGTCAGCATGATGGAAATGAGAATCACTTAGAATCTTCTCATAGCACACTCTTAACTGGATCTTGAAGAGTGTTACCAAGGGGGTTGGGGATGGGCAAGACCTCCAATGTAAGTTGGTGGAGTTATCCTGGGGAATGTGAGTCTGAATTAAAATGACTGCCACATTCAGAAACACCTACCTGCCTGGTTCTACTTCTTGCCCACCATGTGTGAATTCTTCCATCCTGAAATCCAAGTTGTGAACACTGAGTGAGACCCATGACTGAGAAAGGAAGAACCTCTTCCCGGATCATGTTAGTAGGAAGATTTAGTGTAAAACCTAAAAAAGAGGAAATAATAGTTGTGTATGAATGGACACCATCCCTGTTTTATTTAAGATGAACCACAGTAAGCAAAATCCACTTGTGGTTATTCTTGTTCCCAACTTAACAAGACATGGAATTTATTAAACCCTAAAGTGGAGGGCACATAAGAGAGAAGTGTTTTCCTTCAGTTGAAGTAGTCAAGACCCAATTAAAGTACAGACTTTGGAGGTAAAAAGACACAAATATTTAATCTGGATCTCAAGGCCTGAAGACACACACACACACACACACACACACACACACACACACACACACACACACACACACACACCTTTAATCCAGATCTTGAAACTGGAAGACACACCCTAAATTGGGCCACACCCTCTGTTGGAAGCATGTAAAAGGACTTGGAAGCAGGAAGCTCTTGCTATTTGCCTGCTTGCCCTCACCTTGCAGCAAATCCATCCCTTCCCTGGCATTAGAAAATGTTTAGAACTCTAGCATATACTGAAGACCAGTGGACACATCCAACCTCCTAGACTGAGTAAGTACTGGAATATTGGACTTTTCCTTCACAGCTAGCCAATGGGAGATTAGCAGTTCTGCAGACCTAAGTCATTCTAATAAATCCCCTTCCTTCATACACAGAGAGATTCCTTGTATATGTTCTGTTACTCTAGAGAACCTAGTACAACATTTTTGATATGAGTATATATATGAGTATATAAAATTTTCCAAAATATTCAACAGCTATGTTTAATTGTTAAAACCAGTTAACTATTGACCTAAGATTCAATCTAGACAAAATAAATGGACTGATGTAAGAGTTCCTAGTAGCACACACTGACTTCTCTGAAATTAGTATTGAAATCTGTACAGAAAATATCCAAGATCCAAGTTTCAAGCCCCATATAACAGAGAATACAGGAAAAACAAAAACTTAACATCTATTTCATGTCTATTATTGTGTCTCACAAGGTGAAGAGAAAACAATTTCTCATTCTTCATTTTGGATCAAGTTTAACCTTCAAACTACCCCCAGGAGAAATGGCAGGAGATGGGACAGTCCAGAGATGGGACCACACTCAAATCAGCCTTCAGAATTTCTCTTACATGTGGACCATCAGCAACTTCCATTCTATTGTGGAGGAAAGGCTAGGAAGCCTTAGAAGCCCAACTTTTTCAATAGAAGCCAATGACAAATGGTGTTTGACAGTAATCCCTAATGGACTCGATGAAGTAAGTGCAGATTACCTGTCAGTTAATCTAGTTTTGCTCAGCTGTCTAAAGAGTCGTGTTTGGGCAAAGTTCCAGTTCTGGATCATAAGCGACAAAGGAGAGAAAAAGCAAACCAGGAGGAGAACAACAGCATTTACGTTTGTGCCAAGGCCTTGGTTACGGATTCAAAAAGTACATCCTACAACATTTCCTCCTGTCCCATGCACCTCGTCTTCTCCCACAAGATCAGCTGAACCTCCTGTGCATGGTGAGCGTGGTCAAAGACTCCTTCAGCATCTCTGACCAGAACAGGAAGACAGGGATTCAAGTTCCAAGATGCACATTGGCAGATGAGCTAGGAGAGCTGTGGGAGAATTCCCGATTCACAGACTGCTGCCTGGTGGTATCTGGCCAGGAATTCCAGGCTCCCAAGGCCATCTTAGCAGCTTACTCTCCAGTTTTCAGAGCCATGTTTCAACATGACATGGAGGAGAGCAGAAAGAATCGCATTGAGATCCCTGACCTGGAGCCACAAGTCTTCAAGGCTATGATGGACTTCATTTACACAGGAACAGCACCAGACCTGGACAACATGGCAGCTGCTGTGCTGGCAGCTGCTGACAGGTATGGTCTGGAACATTTGAAGGTCATGTGTGAGGATGACCTTTCCAGGGACTCTCTTCCTGGCTGACCTCCACAGCACATGGCAGCTAAAAACTCAGGCACTGGATTTCATTACAGCTCATGCTTCTGAGGTTTCTGAGACCTCAGGCTGGAAGATAATGGAGGGCTCATACCCCCACCTGGTGGCTGAAGCATATGGCTCCCTGTCTTCTGCACAGGATACTTTCCTGAAGCCCCCACTCAAACACATGCAGTGAACCTAGAACCTGGTTAGCTGTGACCTACACTTGTCTCCAAGAAGCAGTCATTGTTGTTACCAATGACACCTGGGTAGACTGTGGAATTTGTGGAGCATTTTCAGTGAAACTAGGGAAAGACAGATGGTGGTTCAGGATTTCATACACCTGTTAATGTGTTGAATGGCCGGTTAGGGAGGGAGAAACTAGACTGTGGTATACTTTGTATTTTGATAATTTGTCCCATGAGTTGAAAACTGCGATTTGATTTGGTTGCTGTCTCCATGGACATCCCAAGAGGGCTTCTTTGAAGAAACCTGTTTGGATTGGACTGAGAAGAACATATGACCAAGGGCTCAGCAAAGGACCAAACAAAAATGAGTAAAAATCACTTGGAAAAGTGATGACCCTATATGGGTGGAACAGTGACCCTTTACTAAAGAAAAATTGGAGGCTGCGAATGCATTAGTTAAGGAACAGTTAGGTGCTGGACTTACCATTCCTTCCACTTCACTTTGGAACACACCTATATTTGTTATTAAAAACAAGTCAGGAAAATGGAGACTATTACAGGATCTTAGAGCTGTAAATAAAACCATGCTTCCCATGGGAGCAACACAGCCTGGCTTGCCTGCCTCTGTGGCATTTCCTAAACATTGGCTTTTAATTGTGGTTGACTTGAAGGATTTTTCTTCACCATTCCTTTGCATCCCGAGGACAGTCCTCGCTTTGATTTTAGTGTTCCATCAGAAAATCTCAAAGAACCTTATCAGAGATATCAGTGGGTGGTCTTGCCCCAAGGAATGGCCAATAGCCCTACTATATGTCAAATTTATGTGCCTTTGGCCATAGCTCCAGTTCAAAAGCTTTTCCAGGTGTTTATATAATTCACTACATGGATGATATTTTATCGGCTTCTCCAGCAAAAACCATTACACCTTATCCTCAGGATGTTGCTCAGATTATATTTAAGGGAATCAAGATCAGTGTTCAAACTTCTGGTAAGGAGCAGATATTGTGGTGACCCCATACACCCAGTCTCAAATAGGATGGTTGCAAGCTAATGATAATGATTGGGCAATATTGACATGCTCCATGGAGAGTCATTTTGATACTCACTACCCCTCCAATGATGTGTGTCAGTTTTTTAAATTGCATCCTGTTGTATTTCCCAAGATAGGACAGATGACTCCTATTCCTCAGGCCAGCGTGGTATTTACTGATGGTATATCACATGGTTTTGCTGTGGTAGTTTCTGGTAACATAGTAAAGAGAATGAAAATCCAAGGCACTTCTGTCCTGATGGCAGAGGTACAGGCACTGTTGCTTGCTTTACAGATGTTTTCTGATGAGCTTTTAAACACTTATACTGGTAGCCAATATGTGGCACATGCAGTCATGCCTTTGGAGACAGCAGCCTACATACCATCCATCTCTCCCATTCATCAATTTTTCTATCCTTAATAAGACTGGTATTCCGTATAATCCTCAAGGACAGGCTGAGGCGAATGACCTGCTCTCTTTTGTCTCTGTTTTTTGATCCACAGCCCCTTGCTTGGACATGGTGAATGGGTGGTGGTAGTGCAGACGTTATCACTATAATATTATTTGTGGCTGTAGCAAAGGGTGATGTACCAGAATATACACAATAAATCTTTCTATAGATGAGGAAGGGCTATTTATTAGCATGACTTGGGACTGCAGTCCTGCTAATCCCACAATGGATAGCTATGAAGGGGAAGTACAAGAATCCAGTACTTACTCATTCCAGGAGGTTGGCATTCCAAAGAAGTATTCTCTAAAGTGAGGAAAGGAATGGACTGGCTGCAAGGTGAGGGCAAGCAGGCAAAGAGCAACAAGAGAGGGTGTGGCTGAATTTAGGGTGTGCCTTCCAGAATCAAGATATGGATTAAAGGTGTGTGTCTTCAGGCCGTGAGATCTGGATTAAATGTTTCTCTCTTTCTACCTCCAAATACAGATTGGAAGTGGATCTAACTCTGCTACTTAAGCAGAAAATCTCAGAGATGTGTCCTCCATTTTAGGATTTTAGTTCTTTCCATAGGAAGTCAAAATGGGAACCAAGATTAAAAATCTTAAGTGAATTTTGCTTTGTGTTATGTGTATATTGAGAAATGGTTCTCAATTCAATCATGTAGATTGATTTGATTTAGCCTCCCATACATTACATTTCACATTTGAAACTGTGAGTTCTGTCCTCTTCAAACTTTGAACTTCCATGCTTACTCTGTAAGTCTTTAAAAGTGAGAAACTATTCTGGATTCCAGTAGAACGTATTAAACAGTGATGAGGAAGGCATTTGGAGATGGTTCCTCTTTAAAATGTGATCTGTAAAATGCTCCCCACACCTATCATGCTCATTTCTATGAAATGTAGAATGTGTTCAACAGAAAACATAGAGGGAGGGGTTTTGAATGGACGCACCTCTGTAGTATAATCAGGAATATGTTCCCTTCACCTCATCTCTATCCAGTTAGTCCTGTCTTAGAGAGGCTCTCTAAGCCTAAGGGACACAGAATAAATTCAGATTCAATCAGCTCAGCCATTCCCAGTCTGGCTCTTCTGTAAGTATTACTCCAACACTACATTCTGTTAATATAGGACAAATCATCATTCTTTTTGACCTCTTGAATTTTTATCCATCCGATAGACTTTGTGCGGATGACTAATTAGTAGCATGGATGACTATTTACCAGGAGAGTTCAGGGTCACTGGAGTACACACCCCTCCATCATATGTGTCATTTGAAGGCTTTGTTGGTGATCGCTATTGGTGAAATTATTAAGGCCACTCCGCATAGTTAAAAGGGAGATTTATTTAATGGCATAACTTACGAATGAAAGGATAGGTAGGTGGTGGGGTTCTGGGAAAGATGCAGCACAGTCTGGCGGTGTTCTTGGGAGAATGTTCCTTGGTTTACTTCTAGCATCCAGGGTCCAAGCAGGAAGATCTTCAGGGCCCTCCCTTGAAGCATCTCAGATCTTCAGGGCCCTCCCTTGGCCCTGCCTTGTAGGCGTGATAGCTAGAAGCCTCAATGGGGGATGGAATGTCCAGACCAAAGCTGGAATGGCTACCCACTACAGATCACTTCAAAAACCATTGCTTGTAAGAAAGGTGCTCTAAATTGTGAATCCTATGCTACACTTAGCATACTACTAGAGGGCATGTGTGACTTGTCACAGAGTTACTTAGAAACCTGGGGAATAAGCTTAGGCTTTGCTCATAATGTTTCTCATTTGTGGAGAGGCACAGGTGGAGTTTTTCTGTTTCCCATTGGTAGGGGGTCATCCTTGTTCCACATCTAGCATCCTCCTATGAGTGAGTACATACCATATTTGTCTTTCTGAGTCTGGGTTACCTCACTCAGGATGATTTTTTCTAGAGCCATCCATTTGCCTGCAAACCTCTTTATGTCATTGTTTTTCTCTGCTGAGTAGTATTCCATTGTGTATATGTGCCACAATTTATTCATCCATTCTTCAGTTGAAGGGCATCTAGGTTGTTTCCAGGTTTTGGCTATTACAAACAATGCTGATATGAACATAGCTGAGCAAGTGCTCTTGTGGTATGATTGAGCATTTCTTGGGTATATGCCCAAGAGTGGTATAGCTGGATCTTGGGGGAGATTGATTCCCAATTTTCTAAGAAAGCACCATATTGATTTCCAAAGTGGTTGTACAAGCTTGCATTCCCACCAGCAGTGGAGGAGAGTTCCCCTAGTTCCACATCCTCTCCAGCATAAAGTGTCTTCAGTGTTTTTGATCTTAGCCATTCTGACAGGCGTAAGGTGGTATCTCAGAGTTGTTTTGATTTGCATTTCCCTGATGATTAGGGATGTTGAGCAATTCCTTAAATGTCTTTCAGCCATTTGAGTTTCCTCTGTTGAGAATTCTCTGTTTAGTTCTAAAGCCCATTTCTCAATTGGACTGTTGGTCCTTTTGATGTCTAATTTCTTGAGTTCCTTATATATTCTGGATATCAGTCCTCTGTCAGATGTGGGGTTGGTAAAGACCTTTTCCCATTCTGTAGGCTGTCGCTTTGCCTTGTTGACCATATCCATTGCTCTACAAAAGCTTCTCAGTTTCAAGAGGTCCCATTGATTGATTGTTTCTCTCAGTGTCAGTGCTACTGGTGTTATATTTAGGAAATGATCTCCTATGCCAATGTGTTCAAGACTACTTCCTACTTTCTCTTCTAGCAGGTTCAGAGTAGCTGGATTTATGTTGAGGTCCTTGATCCACTTGGACTTAAGTTTTGTGCATGGTGACAGATATGGATCTAATCCATATCTGCCCAGTGGAATCTTAAATCCTATTGGCTTCCTGTGTGCTGTCACGGTCATTACTTTGAGGACACAAGAGAACAGCTGGAAGTCTGTGGGATGTGTTTCTTCCTGTATTGTTTCCTCAGCGAGCTCTACTGTAATAACTGTTTGAAAGCTTTATATGGATCATTCTTGTTTATCTTCCTGTAAGAAAAGGAAACATATGATGCTGGGTTTTAAAGGTTTTTGAAGGTTCCTTTTGTTATTGTGTCTTTAAACATTTAATTTTATGGATTATTAGTATATAGTTAAAGTAACTATATCACAAACTTAATCATATTTAAAAAATGAGAACTTGGTCCCATTAGTTTGTGGATGAATATCACAAACTAGAGTCAAGTAAGATAAAACTGAATTCTTAAAGTTTTTTGATAGCAGAGAAATTGTATTCACATAAATAAATCTTAAAGAATTTTTGTTAGAGCCATACTACTCAGTAGTTAAGAACTCCTGAGTGTTACAAATCATATGATGAAAATTACTTTGAATGATTTATGAAGTGATAGCTAGCTCAGTAAGGTTTTTTATGTTACATTTGTTAACCATCAAGTACACCAAGAAAAGTTTTTCTGAATTGTATCAAAGTACTGTTTTTATACATGGTAGTCTTGTATACAGAAGTATAAGTACCTCAACTCTTATATTTAGCAGTGGTGTAGAAAACTGAAATATTAACTTGATAAATTGTTGCCACTGAAGTGTTTGAATGTCAGGAATGGTTTGTTTGCTTGTTTGTTTTTTTACATTTTGGCGGTTTAAGACAGGGTTTCTCTGTGTGGTTCTAGCTGTCCTCGAACTCAGAGATGAGCAGGCCTCTGTCTCCACCTCCCCACCCACTGTTGGGATCAAAGATGTTCACCACCATTGTCCTGCTTAGAAAGGTTTAAAAAAGAAACCAAAGGAAAAGTGAAGGAGGGAGGAAAGGCAGGCGTAACAAACACCATCGGGGCTGCTCCCGTCGAAGAAGGTGGCTTGCCAAGGTGCTCCAAGGTGCTCCCTACCCGAGCCCTCGCGTGTGCTGGTCCAGCTATCTGCAGCCAAGTGTGCATAGTGTTACATGGAAGGAACGCTCCTGGGAAACAGTTCACAAGTTTGTACCACACACTGACCCTAGTGTGGTGAAATCCCTCTCACCCCTCCCTGGACACACATGATCCTTGTCCAGTGGGGACCAAGTCTATGCTCTCCCCTTATTCAGTAGTCGCCTTGAGCTTCCGACCTTCCGGTGTGGTAACACAGCTTTTCTGAAACTGTTGTTACACTTGACTGCTGGCCCCAGAGCACAAGGTAGTGACGCAGAGGAGACGTGAGCACAGGAACCGAAAGCACAGACTGTGTTGTGGGATGGTGCTTCTGAGGTCTGGGCCTCCAGAAGACAGTGTAATGGGGTTTCTTAGACGTGTCTGGGTCTTCGGGAACTCACTGTAATTGAAGCTGTTGTAGCTGAGGAGAAAAGAAGAATTAATTTTTTAAAAAAGTTTTATTTATTTATTATGTATACAGAAGAGGGCACCAGATCTCACAGATAATTGTGAGCCACCATGTGGTTGCTGGGAATTGAACTCAGGACCTCTGGAAGAGCTGTCAGTGCTCTTAACCTCTGAGCCATCTCTCCAGCCCAAGAAGAATAATTTATGTTTGGGAGATTTCAAAGGGTTTCCCATGTTTTTTTTTTTTTTCTTTCTCTTTTCTTTTTTTTGTTTTTTGTTTTTTGTTTTTTCGAGACAAGGTTTCTCTGTGTAGCTTTGTGCCTTTCCTGGAACTCACTTGGTAGCACAGGCTGACCTCAAGCTCACAGAGATCCGCCTGCCTCTGCCTCCCAAGTGCTGGGATTAAAGGTGTGTACCACCACCGCCCGGCTGGTTTCCCATGTTTTATTTCAACATTTACTATTTTTTTTTTTTTTTACGGAAGTAGTTTTTCTTTTTCTATCTTGTATGTGTGTGCTTGTGTAAGTGTGGATATCTACATAGTGTGTGTGTGGAGGTAAGGGAACAGTCTAGGGTGGTGTTGGTCCTCACCTTCTGTCTTGACAGGGTCTCATGTTTATAGCTGTGTATGAACCCATGAGCTTCTGGAGATTCTCCTGCTTCTGACTCGCATTCCTCCTTGCCCCATGTGAGCACTAACATCCAGATATGTGCTGCTGTGTCCAGTGGTATGTGGTTCCCCAGACTCGAACTCAGGTCCTCATGCTTGCACAGTAAACACTTTACTTAGGGAGCCACCCCCCCCCAGATTGTTCTTGAAGTGATGTTAAATGTGTAAAGCTGCATGAATAACAGGGCATAATGAATACTGATGTGCTTTTCTTGCTCAGAAGCACCTACTGTTAATATCTTACCCTGTTGCTTTAGCATTTGTGTCCAGTCTATTCTGAGTATGTTTGGATACGTTCTGTGTCTGTAGGCAAATAATGTGTATTTATTTACACACACTACACACACGAGTACTTTTTTTTTTTACTTTTCTTGATTCCTTGTGGATTTCACATCATGCATTCTGAACCCACTTACCTCCCTGTTCCCTCTACCTTTGCAACCTCCCCCCAAAAACCAAATTTAAAAGTAACCACTTATGAGTGAGTACATATCAAGTTTGTCTATTTGAGTCTGGATTGCCTAACTCAGGATAATTTTTTCTAGTTCCATCCATTTGCCTGCATACCTCATGATATCATTGTTTTTCTCTACTCAGTAGTACTCCATTGTGTATATTTACCACATTCTGTTTATCCATTCTTCAGTTAAAGGGCATGATTTTTTAAAATTTATCCTGCCACATTACTGAAGGTGATTGCCCAGTGTAGGCGTACCCTAATAGAATTTTTGGGGCCACTTATATATACTATCATATCATCTGTAAAGACCAAATGTTTGCCATCTTCCTTTCCAATTTGTATCCCCTTGATCTTCTTTTGTTGTCTTATTACTCTAGCTAGAACTTCAAGTAGTATATTGAATAGATATGGGGAGAGTGCACAGCCTTGTCTTGTTCCTGATTTTAGTGGAATCGCTTTGAGTTTCTCTCCTTTGAATTAGATTGTAGCTGCTAGCTTGCTGTAAATTGCCTTTATTATGTTTAGGTATGTTCCCTGTATTCCTGTTCTCTCCAAGACCTTTATCATGAAGGGGTGTTGGATTTTGTCAAATGCCTTTTCAGCATCTAGTGAGATGATCATGTGGGTTTTGTTTTTTCTTTCAGTTTGTTTGTATGGTGTATTATATTGATGGAGTTTTATATGTTCAACCACCCTTGCATCCCTGGGATGAAGCCTACTTGATCATGGTGGATAATTGTTTTGAAGTGTTCTTGGAATCTGTTTGCTTGTATTTTACTGAATATTTTTGCATGAATGTTCATGAGGGAGATTGGTCTGTAATTCTCTTCCTTTGTTGCATCTTGTTTGGCTTAGGAATCAGGGTAATTGTAGCCTCATTGAAGGAGTTTGGTAATGTTCCTTCTGTTTCTATTGTGTGAAACACTTTAAAGATTATTGATATTAACTCTTCTTTGAAAATCTGGTAGAATTCTGTGCTGAAATCATCTGGTCCTGAGCTTTTTTTGGTTGGGAGACTTTTAATGACAGGAATAGTTGACATGAGAGTTGACAAGGCATTCTGTTAGTCCCTGTGTGGTAGTTTTGGTAAAATCATTACAGGCAGAAAATGCAAATATATAATTAGAATAAGTATCTACTCCAAGAAGGACAGAGTGTTGCCCATTCCACAGAGGAAGTGGCCCAATGTAGTCATCGTTTCATGACCTCGTTGGCTGGTCAGACCGGGGGATGGTGACATATCTGGGGCTCTGTGTTGGTCTCTGCTGTTGGCAGATCTGGCATTCAGCAGCAGCTGTATCTAGGTCAATCTTGATGAGTGGATGTCCATGTTGGGATTCCATGCACAACCCCTCTCTCAGCTACCACAGCTACTATGATCATGGGCCCATTGTGTAATAATGAGGATAGCTTGTTAAAGAGTCTGACTGTATTGCTAGTGGGTCATCCTATCTACTTGATTATTGACTCCTCCTCTGATGAAGGCATAATTCATGGGCATTTACAGGGGACAAAAGATCTTCACATTCTCTGCTCCTTTGCAGATCTGTCTAAACACTAGTACCCCAAATGTCTTTCAACTTTTTCCTTTTCAATTTTATTTTTTCTTCTCTCATATAGTCCCATCTGATCACAGTCTCCCCACCCTCCACTCCACATATATGTACTACTCCTCTGCTTACCTTCAGAAAAGCAAAGGTCTTCTGGGGATATGAAATGAACACAAGATAACAAAATGTAATAATAGTAGGCACAAACCCTCATATCAAGGCTAGAGGAACCAACTCAGAAGGAAGAAAATTTTCCAATATCAGACACACAGTTCAGAGACTCCCCATACTCCTGTGTTAGGACTCCCACAAACCCCCTTAGCTAACAAGCACAGTAAGTACAAAGAGGACTTAGTACAGACCCATGCATGCTTTGTGATGGTCTCTTCAGTCTCTGTGAGCCCCTATGAAGCCTGTTAGTGGACTCTGTGTGTAGATGTAACCAATCGTCTTATTAAAATAAGAAACACAGAGCCAATGTAAAAGAGAAAACCGAGAGGTCAGAGCTCAGAGATAAAATCTTACCTCCTGCAGTGCTCCTAACTTCCCTGCAAGAGCTACTTCCTGTTTGTCTGTGTTTAAATAGTCTTTCTGTTCTGCCTTCTCATTGGTTGTAAACCCAACCACATGACTGCCTCATCACTGCCTGTAAGTACCGCCCTCCAGGTCTTAAAGGCGTATGTCTCCAATACTGGCTGTATCCCTGAACACACAGAAATCTACCTAGCTCTTCTAACCACCATGCTCTTGCTATGGCTCTAATAGCTCTGACCCCAGGGCAACTTTATTTATTAACATAAAATTAAAATAACATTTCAGTACAAATAAAATATCACCATATTTCCCCTTTTCTATTTTAATAAAAAGAAAAAAGGCAAAAGGTTATAACTAACAAAAGAAAAACTATATACAAAAGTACAATAACCATATACAATATATACAAGTAACAAATACCTAAACAATGTCTAGTCCATTTGTATTTGACAAATCAGAGAAAATAATTCCCTTATCTATCCTATTTTAGTAAGTCCAAAATGTATCTAATTCACTTTCTATCCTAATTAATCTTCAACTATAATTAACTAATCTTCAACTCCCTCAGAGACCCAAGAAGGAAATAATATTAGCTAACAAAAATAAAAACAAGAAGTGCACAAAAGCAACTTCCAAAAATTTTTTGAGTTGACAGAAACAGCCAGCTGCCTGGAAAGTCACCTGAGGTTTCTCCGCAGTGTTGGGGCATCTTCTTCAGCCTATAGGCTTATCGTATCTGACAGACTCATTTGTGAAGTAGGTTGTACACAAGGTCAACAGTTCAACCTCACATTGGGTGAGAGCAGTCCACGTACCAGAAACACCTGAATTCTACTAGTGTCCTGTCATGATTCAGGATTTTAAATTCTGGAAATTGTTGATGGTTTTTGAATTCAGCTGTCCATTCTTCTTGGCTGTGTATATATGGCTTCATCTCAGCATCCCCTTCTTCTCCACATCCCTCTATTAAATGCCAGTCTACTATTGAGAGGCGTGAGCTTTCAGTTGCTGTTCCATTGCACAACAGAAGCCATCGGCCCACTGCCTGTTCAGCTGCCTTCAAAGAAAAGGACACTGTACCTTTTCCAGATTGTGAAGTCCACTTCAGGGATGGTGCCATATTGTCCTGGCCTCAGAAGATGCCTTTTGATAAAGCCATAACCACACTTGTTTTGGCAGGAATCGGTAGTCCTTTGTTTCGTGTTCTGTCTGTCCATTTTGTCCTGTTGATTTGAGGATACTTTGTTGTCCAGTGGCTAACTTTTGCCACAATGAAAGTTAACTCCATATGCAGTTTCTTCAATGCCCATATTTTCTCTGAAGTAGATTGGTACTGCCAGGAGCCGACATGTCTCAAAAAAGAAAAATTTCTAAGTTATTAAAACATTTTAAATGCCATATTCGGTAGATCTCTGAAGGGTTTGAAAATGACCTGTCTAAAACATATCTGCTCAATTTTTAAAACGTATCTAATATGACTACAATTTCTATTGTAATGTCTATAACTACTAACTTTCATTTCTTTATATCCTAATAGTTGGTAATAATGTAAAGTATTTAAAACTAGTAATTATCTTTTTCTTTTCTTTTCTTTCTTTCTTTCTTTCTTTCTTTCTTTTTTTTTAAACAAGAACCTTTAATCTAATCTCCTTTGCTTAGCCTTTTTCCTAACCCTTGACAACAACTTGTAACCAACCCCCCTAAACAATGAAAATTATCCCAGACCCAAAACCCATTAAAAGAACCAAAAAACCACCTGCCCTACACCACTTCTTTGGCAATGTGGGTGTCATATTCTTAAAATGGCTTCCTGCTGGGTATGGGCGAAGTTATCTTTATCCTGAAAGAAAAATTTAGGTTAATTGTCAAATTCTAGGAAAGGTAACTATATCCTTCATTATTATCCAGTCTGTGTATAAAGCCAAAGTTCAGGGTTTATCTCAAGTCCTTATTCAAGTAGTCTGTGAGACTGGATCATCTCAGCTAGTCATCTCAAAATTGCCCTGAGCACCTTGTAGTTCAAAGCTGATCTGTAGATGATGTTTGTCAGTTTAGTGATATTATTATTGTCCACGTGGAATTGTTGTTATTGTTGTTGTGGGGCCCCATCTTCTTCCTGGAGACTTCAGTTGATGTTAGGCCTGGCTGTGATTTCCTGCAGAAAACTGATAAGAGACTCGAACACAAAGACATATATATGCAGCTAATTGAAGCCTTTTTTCTAGAATTAGTTAGTACTCTATATGACCATTCCTATCTTAACAAAGTTTAAAATGTATATGTATATATTAATCTTATAAATTTTGATATAAAATTTATAATTTAAGAAAAGTTTAAAGAATCAGAATAGAATCAAAGAGTTGAGATTAGTAATAGAATAGTCCCTTAATTAATTTGGCTTTTGACCTGTCCCACAACAGAAAATGGCTCTTTTATTCTGGCATGATACAGGGAGTTTGTATTTTCCTTTTAACAACATGCTTGAGTTTAAAGAAGGAGAGAGCCATTCTCCAACTCCAAAGTCAGCTTTAAATTTTAATTGAACTGGGACTATTAGAAGACCAATAGTGTTAAATCTTTAGAGAAAAGCAGAAACAAACATTTAAGAAGACATAAAATTTTTTTTTTTTTAGATAATATATACCCATACGCCATTTCACTCTGTTTCCTGGGATAGATGATTTGTCCCTTTTCTTCAGTTGTCTCATTTGTCTTGTGTTCTTCAGATTCCTTAACCTTCATCCTCCTAAAAGACAAAAAACAAAAACCTTTTCCCAAGACTAATTTTGGGGATGTTCCTTTTTGGCAAGTTATTATCTGATTAAATGAAAAGGCATGTGTTACTGGTACAAGTTAGTTTAAATTGGATGTTCATGCTGGTTGATGAACTATCACCTCCTCTAATTAAGAGGTTTCTCTTGTTCAAATCAAACCTTTATCAATTTTGATGGTATCCACAGCTTATCTTCTCCTGTAGAAACAAAAGCAAAACCTCGTCCCCAACGTAATACATACCCTGGTTTCCATTCTGAGGTCAGCACATCCTTAAAGTATATAGGCTGATTTAATTCTGTAGCTTTTTCTATTACCCAATGTCTCTCTGCAGCTGTTGTTCCTTTCTCATTGGCATTCAGAAAATTCAAAGTTAATAGAGCATTATGCAGTCTATTTCTGGGGGTTTTTGTTACTCCTTTCTGTTTATTTAGCATATCCTTTAGAGTTCTGTTTGCTCTTTCTAAAACTGCTTGACCTGTAGGATTATGTGGTATACCTGTAATATGCTTTCTTTTGTAATAATCAAAAAACTGTTTCATTTTAACAGAGACATATGATGGAGCATTGTCAGTTTTGATTTGTGCAGGTATACCCATGATGGCCATAACTTCTAGCAAATGAGTGATTACAGAATCAGCTTTTTCAGAACTCAGAGCAGTTGCCCATTGAAATCCTGAATAAGTATCAATGGTGTGGTGTACATATTTCAATTTTCCAAATTCTGCAAAGTGAAACACATCCATCTGCCAGATTTCATTCCTCTGAGTACCCTTTGGGTTACATCCTGCTGGTAATGGCGTTTGATTATAGAAGGAACAAGTAGGACATTTCTTTACTATTTCTTTGGCTTGTTGCCAGGTTATGGAAAAATCTTTTTTTAAACCTTTACTATTGACATGATGTTTTTTATGAAATTCTGAGGCCTCCAGCACATTTCCTATCAATAATTTATCAATCTCATCATTGCCTTGTGCTAAAGGGCCTGGCAGACCAGTATGAGATCGGATGTGAGTTATATATAAAGGATGACTCCTTTTCCTGATTGTATCTTGTAATTGAATAAATAGTGAAGTTAATTATGAAGCATCAGGGATAAATTCTGCAGTCTCAATATGTAATACCACTCTTTCAGCATACTGAGAGTCAGTTACTATGTTGAGAGGTTCTGAAAAATCCATTAATACCAACAGAATAGCATACAATTCTGATTTTTGCACTGAATTATAAGGACTTTGTACCACTTTACTTAAATTTTCTGATTTGTAACCTGCCTTTCCTTGTTTGTTGGCATCTGTATAAAATGTACGAACTCCAGATATGGGTTTTTGCCGTACAATTCGAGGCAAGATCCAATCAGCTCTCTTTATAAATTCAATTCTGTTGTTTTGGGATATTTGCTGTTAATTTCTCCCAAAAAATTACTGCAAGCTCTTTGCCAAGGTTCACTTTCTGTCCATAATTTTTCAATGTCCTCCTTAGTTAAAGGTACAATTTCTGCTGGGTCTATCCTGCTAATTGACGAAGTCTCAATTTTCCTTTCCAAATCAAGTCAGAGATTTTTTCCCCATAAGTTTTTAATTTTTTATTTGGTTTATTTGGTAAGAATATCCATTCCAATATAATATCTTCCCTCTGCATTAATATTCCAGTAGGGGAATGCCTAGAAGGTAAAATAACCAAAATGCAATCCAGCTTTGGATCAATACGATCCACGTGTCCTTCATGTACTTTCTTTTCTACCAAGGCCAATTCTTTCTCAGCTTCAGGTGATAATTCTCTTGGACTATTTAAGTCCTTGTCACCTTCTAAGGTTTTGAACAAATTAGTCAGTTCATCATTTTTTACCCCAACAATAGTTCGTAGATGAGAAATATCTCCAAATAATCTTTGAACGTCATTAAGAGTCTGTAGTCTATCTCTCCTAATTTGCACCTTTTGGGGTCTAATTTTTTGTAGCTCTATTTTATATCCTAAATAATTAATAGAATCTCCTCTTTGTATCTTTTCAGGAGCAATTTGTAATCCCCAGCAAGGCAAAATTTTCTTTACTTCTTCAAACATTCTTTCTAAAGTATCTGCATTTGAGTCAGCTAGTAAAATATCATCCATATAATGATAAATTATAGATTTAGGAAATTTTTTACGTATCACTTCCAATGGCTGTTGTACAAAATATTGGCACAGTGTTGGGCTATTTATCATTCCCTGTGGGAGGACCCTCCATTGAAATCTTTTAACCGGTTGAGAATTATTATAAGTAGGCACTGTGAAAGCAAATCTTTCTTTGTCTTTTTCTTGTAAGGGTATTGAAAAGAAACAGTCTTTTAAATCAATAACTATGAGAGGCCATCCTTTTGGTAACAGAGTAGGCAAAGGAATTCCAGATTGTAGAGAGCCCATTGGCTGAATTACTTTGTTAATTGCTCTAAGGTCTGTTACCATTCTCCATTTACCAGATTTCTTTTTAATAACAAATACAGGAGAATTCCAAGGGCTGGTTGACTGTTCAATATGCTGAGCATTTAACTGTTCTTCTACCAGCTCTTCTAAAGCCTGGAGTTTCTCTGTTGTTAAAGGCCATTGCTGAACCCATACAGGCTTGTCTGTTAACCATTTTAAAGGTAGAGCTGTTGGTATTTTTGGAAGATTATCAGTTGTTGTGCCCTGTTCTTGTATAATATGGATGGCTGGTGACCACTCAAAATAATGCCTTCTAATATTTCTCTCAGAAACATGTACTAGTTTATGATTTGTTTCTGAGATTGGAGGGATTTTAATCTGAGTATTCCATTGTTGCAACAAGTCTCGACCCCACAGGTTCATAGCTATGTTAGCCACATATGGTTTTAATTTTCCTCTCTGTCCTTCTGGACCTATACATTCCAGCCATCTTGCACTCTGTTTCACCTGAGATAATGTCCCAATTCCTAACAGTTGAACGTTTACCTCCTGAAGAGGCCAAGCTGGATGCCAAAATTCTGGTGCAATTATGGTAACGTCCGCACCTGTGTCTACCAGACCAGACAACCAAACACCATTTATTTTTATAATTAATTTTGGTCTCTGTTCATTAATAGAAGTTTGCCAAAAAATTTTCTTTATGTTTTCTCCTGAATTTTCTATTCTCTCTGTTTCATCATCCTGACCAGCATGATTTATTCCAATAGTCATTTGGTTATTTAATCTCTCAGAGCAGGGATTTCCTCTACAGCTGCAGGAAAGGTTTGAACTGGTTTTGCAATGGGGGCCTGCATGAGGCCCCTCCGGGAGTTTCCCGAAAACTGAGGCAAAGGATTACCCTGTCTGTCCTTTGTTGATCTACATTCATTGGTCCAGTGTTTTCCCTTACCACACCTTCTGCATACTCCAGAAGGAAGGGGCATTCTGTTGCCATTGTTCCTTGAAGAAACATTGCTTCTAGGAATGACCTGTTTACAGTCCCTTTTAAAATGCCCTTGCTTTCCACACCCAAAACATCTAACACTCCTCAAACCTTTTGAAATTACTTCTCCTACCCACGTATCATCATGCTCATCAACCTCAACATTAATTGTTTCTCTAATCCAATCTTCCAAAGGTACAGATCTTGCCTTTAACGGCCTGATTATTCTTTTGCATGCTGCATTCGCATTCTCAAATGCCAAAGCTTCAATTATTGCCTTACTAGCTTCTGATCCTGAGACCATTTTGTTTACTGCTGAAGCCAGTCTTTCTAAAAAAATCTGTGAAAGATTCTTTTGGGCCTTGCATAACCTTTGTGAATGACTCAGGTTTTTTTCCTGGTTCCTCAACTCTGTCCCATGCATTCAAGGCTGCCATTCGACATAAAATTAGGGTTTGAACATCATATAAACATTGTGTTTGTATTGAAGCATATTGGCCTTCTCCAATAAGCTGATCCTGACAAACTTGTATTCCTTTATCCGTCCATTGTTTTTCTACGTTTCTAGCTTCCTCCTTAAACCACGTTAGAAATTGAAGTCTCTGGCTGGGTTCCAGAACAGCTTGTGCAAGGTCCTGCCAGTCCTGTGGTATAATCCTATTATATGTTGACCAAGAGTTTAACATTTGCTTTACATATGGGGAATGCATGCCATAAGATACTATTGCCTCCTTAAACCTTTTTAAATCCATCAGTTCAATTGGAGCCCAAATATTTTGTGTAGCCATTTGATCAGGCATCTGCTGTACGGTTACAGGATAAATTAAGGGTGACTGTGTGAAAACAGGCTTTCTTTCTGTAACC
Organism: Peromyscus maniculatus bairdii; assembly: GCF_049852395.1. NCBI lineage: Eukaryota > Metazoa > Chordata > Mammalia > Rodentia > Cricetidae > Peromyscus > Peromyscus maniculatus. The sequence continues at coordinate 73,920,160 of NC_134857.1, forward strand.
TTATGATCCAAACTTGAACCAACTTCACTGTTAATTTCTCCTGTCTGAATTTTTACAGGTTTAACAGGTTTTTCTAAAGCTGTTATCCTGGCACTTAAATCGACTATCTTTTTAAATAGTAAAATGAGAATAAGCATGGTGATAAACTGCATAATTCCCATAATACTAATCTTTTCATATAGTTGTTCCATTGTCAGACTGCCTAAAATTTCAAACAAAACCCATTCTTCCAATGTACACAGGAAACCCATTCTTTTTAAATGTGGAAAAAAAAAATTTCTTTTAAATAGTTTCCTTTATGACTTACCAAATCTGCGTAGAACAGTAGAAATCCCAGCGAATTTCAAAAGAGCCACCTAGTGTCCTAAGTGTGAATCCAGAGAGAGAGAGAGAGAGAGAGAGAGAGAGAGAGAGAGAAACAGAGAGACAGTGAGAAAGCAAAAGCGAAAGTGAAAGCGAAAGTGAAAGTGAAAGCATAGCTGGCTAAAGCTTAAATCCAGCCACTTGTTTCCTCTTGAGCCGAGTCAAGGCTTGGCTTTACAGGCAGGGGCCCTGTTTAGCAGGGCAGGCCTGAGTTGTTTGTAGCACTGGCTTTAAGCAAGCAGCTCACAGTCCGGCCTGAGCCCAAGCAGACCTGGGCCGGGGCTAGGGAGCCGGCTGCTCCGGCTCCAAGCACTTTTTAATGGATTTGCCCCACGTTGGGCACCAGATGTAGATGTAACCAATCGTCTTATTAAAATAAGAAACACAGAGCCAATGTAAAAGAGAAAACCGAGAGGTCAGAGCTCAGAGATAAAATCTTACCTCCTGCAGTGCTCCTAACTTCCCTGCAAGAGCTACTTCCTGTTTGTCTGTGTTTAAATAGTCTTTCTGTTCTGCCTTCTCATTGGTTGTAAACCCAACCACATGACTGCCTCATCACTGCCTGTAAGTACCGCCCTCCAGGTCTTAAAGGCGTATGTCTCCAATACTGGCTGTATCCCTGAACACACAGAAATCTACCTAGCTCTTCTAACCACCACGCTCTTGCTATGGCTCTAATAGCTCTGACCCCAGGGCAACTTTATTTATTAACATAAAATTAAAATAACATTTCAGTACAACTAAAATAACACCATACTCTGTGAATTCTGTACCCTTGTGTCTTTGATGCCTCCTACAACCCTGCATTCCTCTCTTCCTTGAGGTTCATTGAGTTCTGCTTAATGTTTGGCTGTAAATATCAGTATCTGCTCCCAAGTGATGTATACTGGACTAGGCACCAATCTCTAAGTGTAACAGAATTCATTAAGTATTGTCTCATTGATTGTTTGTGTGTGTGTGTGTGAAGACACTGCACCAACTTCTATAGCTGAGCACAGTTGGATGGATTAAATGGCCATTTTAAACAGAAACACCACTGGAATCCATAAGCTGATTTTACAATTTTTATTCATTTGATATTTTATTTGGGTATTTTATTTATTTGGGATGGATGTGTCCATGGAGAAAAGAGGAGAACTGAACAAAAGGTTCTCTGAAAGAGCAGCAATTGCTTTTGCCAACTGAGTCCTCTCTCCTGTCCCAAACACTGAGTTTGGAAAAAACCTTCTTCATTATCTTTGCTTCCCTTGTAATCAAACACTCATGTTTGTTTTCTCCTTTCTGTGTCCTTGATCATAACTTCTGCTCAGTCCAATCCAGAGAGGTTTCTCCAAAGAAACCCTGTTGTAATGTACTCGATGCCAACAGTTAAAATGAATTTCAGATTCTAACTCCTTAGATAAAAATCAAAGCAGTATAACAACAGGGTAGAGGCTGTGCAGACTGTACCAGAGTCCAAGGCTCCCCCCTCCCTCAACCTGACATTGACTCCTTTACATCTCTGTATTACGACTCAGCCACCATGCAGTTTTTCCCTAGTTTCACTGGAAACTTTCCACACATGCCATAGTCTATCATTGTATCATTGGTAACACCATGACTGCTGTTTCTGGGAGACAAGTATAGGACAAGGTTTGCCAGGTCCTAGGATCGCTTCAAGCATTTAATAGGGTGCTCCAGGAAAGGGCAGTGAGCAGGCCTGGAACCATAAGTTTCAACTACTAAGTGGGGATATAAGCCCACCATTGTCTTCCAGTCTGAGGTCTCAGAGACCTCAGAAGCATGAGCTGTAATGAAATCCAGTGTCTGGGTTTTCAGCTGCCCTGAGCTGTGGAGGTCAGCCAGGAAGAGAGTGTGGGCAGCATTCTCCACAGAGAGGTCCCTGAAGAGGGCATCCTCACACATGACCTTCAAACGCTCCAAGCCATACTTGTCAGCAGCTGCCAGCAAGGCAGCTGCCATGCTATTGAGGTCTGGGGCTGTTCCTGTGTAAATGAAGTCCATCATTAACTTGAAGACTTGTGGCTCCAGGTCAGGGATCTCAACGCGATTCTTTCTGCTCTCCTCCATATCATGTTGAAACATGGCTCTGAAAACTGGAGAGCGAGCTGCTAAGATGGCCTTGTGAGCCCGAAATTCGTGGCCAGCTACCACTAGGCAGCAGTCTGTGAATTGGGAATTCTTCCACAGCTCTCCTAGCTCATCTGCCAATGTGCATCTGGGGACCAGAATTCCTGGCTTCTTTTTCTGGTCAGAGAGGCTCAAAGAGACCGGAGCCACACTCACCTTGCAGACAAGGGTGAGCTGGTCATCTGGGAGAAGCCAAAATGCATGGGACAAGAGAAAATCTCGAAGAATATACTTTTTGTAACCCCAGTCTTGGCCTGGCACTAACCTAAAGGCTCTTGGGCTCTTCTTGACTTTCGTTTTCTCTCCTTCTGCACTTATGATCCAGAACTGGAACTTTGCCCAAACATGACTCTTTAGGCAGTTGAGCAACACTAGGTAAACTGACAGGTAATCTGCACTTTGTTCATCGACTCCGTTCGGGTGTACTCTCAAACACCATTTGTCATTGGCTCCTATTGAGAAAGTGGGGCTTCTAATGTTTTGCCGCATTTCCTCAGCAATGAAAGGGAAGTTGCTGATGGTCCATCTGTAAGAAAAGTCCTGATCGCTGATTTTTGTGTGGTCCGATCTCTGAGCGATCTCATTTCCTGCCATTTCTCCTGCAGGTAGTTTGAATGTTCAACTGGATTGACAATGAAGAACTAGCAATTGATTTCTCTTTACCCTGTGAGACGCAATAACAGACAGGATTTTGATTTTAGTTTTTGTTTCTCATCTGTTCCCTCTTCTACAAGGCTGAAAAGTTTGGTCTCTGATATTTTCTATCCAGATATCAATGCTAATTTCAGAGAACACTGTCTAGGCTACTTGATACCCTTATATCACTCCATTATTTCCTAGATTGAATCTTAGGTCAATAGGTAACTTGTTTTGACAATTATACATAGCTTTTGGATAGTTTGGATCACTCATTCTATTAATTCATATAAAAAATGTTGCACTAGGGTTCTCTAGAGGAACAAAATATATACAAGGAATATATTTGTATATATATATATATTGATATATACATATATATATATCATCAAAGGTGATTTATTAGAATGAATTTGGGCTGCAGTCCTGCTAATCCCACACTACCTATGAAGGGAAAGACCAAGATTCCAGTACTTACTCAGTCCAGGACTTTGGATGTGTCTGCTGGTCTTCAATATATGCTGGAGTTCCAAAAATTCTCTATTGCCAGGGAAGGGATGGACTTGCTGCAAGGTGAGGGCAAGCAGGAAAATAGCAAAAGCTTCCTGCTTCCATGTCCTTTTATAGGTGTCCAGCACAGGGTGTGGCCACATTTAGGGTGTGTCTTCCAACCTCAAGATCTGGATTAAAGGGGTGTGTCTTCAGGCTCTGAGATCCGGATTAAAAATTTGAGTCATTTTACCTCCAAAATCTGTCCTTGAAGTGGATCTATCTACTTCAAATGAAGCAAAACTCTTCTCTCTGTTGTGACCTCCATTTTAGGGTTTTAGTTAATTCCATATCTTGTTAAGTTGGGAACCCACAAAAACCAGCACAAGTGTATTTTGCTTATTTTTGTTCATCTTAAATAAAATAGGGATGGTGTCCATTCCTACACAGCTGTTATTTCCTCTTCCCAGGGTTTTACACAAATTTTTCCCACTATCATGATGGGAAAGAGGTGCTTCCTTACCCTGTCAGGGGTCTCAGTGTTCACAACATGGAGTTCAGGGTGGAAGAATTCATATATGGTGATCAAAAAGCAGAGCCAGGCAGCAACTCTGAAAGTGGCAGGCTTCTTTCATCCAGACTCACATTCCCTGGGATGGCTCCACACACTTTCATTGGTGATTTTGCCCTTCCCCCTCACATAATTCTTGGAAAAACTGTACTCGATCCACTTAGTGTGTGCTATGAGAAGATCCCAAGTTCTCATTTCCATGAAACAGACTGCCATGATTCAGTTTCTCAGTACCTCATAATTTTCATCCCCCACTGGTGAGTTCTGTCCTCTTTAAACTTTGAACTTCTATGCTTACTCTGATGGGCCTTCGAAGTGAGACGGTATTCTGGTTTTCAAAGGGTGCAGAATGTATTCAACAGTTACTGAAGAAGGGGTTTTGAAACAGTTCTTCTTAGAATGTGATCTGTAAAATGCTCCCCACATCTATCACTTTCTCTCTAGTTCATCATGTCTAGAGGGACTCACTAAGCCTAGAGGACAGGAAAATTCATTCAGTGATTCAATCAATTCAGCAATTCCCATCCTAGCTCTCCTGAAAGTCTAGCTCTAAAGCTGCTCATCCCTCAATCCAGGATAAATCAATCCATTGGTTTTGATCTCTGAATTTTTGGTTCCTCATTTGGGAACCTTTGGCAGGAGGCTAGCTAGTCCCCTCTGTGACTTTTCTGTAGGTGTATAGGGCCAGGGTGGCAGAAACCCCTTCCCTCAAATATCTCATTAGTAATGAAGGTAGACAATTCCTGCAAGACCCTTCATTTGTAAGTAAAGTGCTGCACCTGTAAGAACTGAGCTACCATGAGCATGCTCCTCCAGAGTGGGAGCAATTCTCTCAATGGAGAACTGACTCGTGCCTGGATCTCAAGTACAAGATCTTTTCATATAGTTTGTCATTCCAGGAATGGAACAAGTTTAGCTTTTATTTCAGGTAGGTGGTTCTCTGGGGAATATGGCACAGCCAATGTGATTTAGATTCCCAAAAGGAGAAGGCAAAGTCTTAAACAGCAGTGCTGTCCCCACCAGAGAAATCCAACAGTCAATACAGCAAACAATACTAAAAGTAACATGTAGAAAGACTTGCAGAAAAACACAAAGACACACACAGAGAAATACACACAGAGACATATAGACAGAGACAAAAAGATAGAGAGAGGGAGAGAGAGAGAGAGAGAGAGAGAGAGAGAGAGAGAGAGAGAGAGAGAGAGAAGAGATTGCTTGAAAATGGATTTGGGAAAACAGAAAGTCTTTCTTTGTCAGCTGGCAAACACATGAGATATTTGGGATTCTAGTGAAGCAACTAGGCCTTTCTCAGTGTGGGCTTTTAAGCAAAATTCCCATATTCTGGGTTGACAAATTTCAGTTAATAAGAAGATAGCCCAAAGTGGCATTACAGAAGCCAAAAATGTTACTATATTTGAAGCAAGGTTTGAACATTTAGAGATATTCCTAGAACTATGGACTTTGGTGGATTAAGCCTTTGTTTTAGCTGTGGCAGGGGTTACTGTTTTTTTTTTACAAAAGTGCTGGGTTTTACACCTAGAATGGTACTTCCTTCATGGAGACAGTTGTGCTTACCCATGGGGGCCTGATAATGTCTGGGCCCTGTTACACAGGAGAGTCAGTGCACCATGAGCATATGGTACCTCAGCAGCCTTCAATAATACAACCGATAAAAATCACTTGGAAAAGTGATTACCTTGTATGGGCAGAGCAATGGCCCCTTACTAAGGAAAAATTGGAGGCTGCGTACACATTAGTTAAGGAACGGTTAGATGCTGGAAATATCATTGTTTCCACTTCACCTTGGAACTCACATATATTTGTTATTAAAAAGAAGTCAGGAAAATGGAGGCTATTACAAGATCTTAAAGCTGTAAATAAAACCATGCTTCTCATGGCAACAACACAGCCTGGCTTGCTTGCCCTGTGGCATTTCCTAAATATTGGCATTTAATTGTGGTTGACTTGAGGGATTGTTTCTTCACCATTCCTTTGCATCCCGAGGACAGTCCTCACTTTGCTATCAGTGTTCTTTCAGAAAATCTTAAGGAGCCTTATCAGATATATCAGTGGGTGGTATTGCCTCAAGGAATGGCCAATAGCCCTACTATATGTCAAATTTATGTATCTTTGGCCCTAGCTCCAGTTCCAAAAGCTTTTCCAGGTGTTTATATAATTCACTCCATGGATGATATATTAATGGCTGCTAAAGATAAAAAACTTGTTTTTGATGCCTTTTCTAAATTACAAGAGGTTCTTAACCTAGCTAATTTACAGATAGCCCCAGAAAAGGTACAGGTATCTTTTCCCTATCATTATTTAGGTCATGAATTGTTATACACAGGCATATGCCCACAAAAGATTACACTGCATACGGATCAGCTACGCACGCTTAATGATTTCCAAACCTTTCTGGGGAATATTCAGTGGCTTCGGTCCACTTTAAAAATTCCAACAGGTCAGCTTCACCCTTTGTATGATGTCTTAAAGGGCGACCCTGACCCTTTATCTCCCCATAAATTAACAGCTGAAGGACGTGTAGCCCTACAATGTCTGCAAGAGGCCCTGGAGCAGGCTCACATGCAGTATATAGATCTTTCTTCTCCCTTATTGTATTTGATATTTTGTTTTTCCCATTCACCTACTGGAGTGTTTTGGCAAACAGGTCCTATACTATGGGTACATTCTCCAGCTTCTGCAGCAAAAATCATCACTCCTTATCCACAGGCTGTTGCTCAGATTATATTTAAGGGAATCAAGATCAGTGTGCAAACTTTTAGTAAGGAGCCAGATATTGTGGTGATCCCATACACCCAGTCTCAATTAGCATGGTTGCAAGCTAATGATAATGATTGGACCATATTGACATGCTCCATGCAGGGTCGGTTTGATACTCACTACCTCTCCAATGATGTGTGTCAATTTTTTAAATTGCATCCTGTTATATTTCCCAAGATAGTACAGATGACTCCTATTCCTCAGGCCCGTGTGGTATTTACTGATGGCACTTCATGTGATTTTGCTTTGGTGGTTTCTGGTAACATAGTAAAGAGAATGAAAGTCCAGGGCACTTATGTCCAGATGGCAGAGGTACAGGCACTGTTGCTTGCTTTACAGATGTTTTCTGATGAGAGTGTAAATATTTATACTGAGAGTCAATATGTGGCACATGCCATTATGCCTTTGGAGACAACAGCCTACATACCATCCATTTCTCCCGTTCATGAAAATTTATTGCAAGAACAAGGACTTATATGGTCCCGCTCACATAACCTTTATGTGGGCCATATTAGAGCTCATACTCAATTGCCTGGACCTCTAAGTGAAGGTAATCAGAGGGCTGGTGCCATTACTCATATGGCTGTCACATTAGTTTGTTCTGCCTTTGATAAGGCTAATCAGTTGCATCAATGTTATCATCTTAATGCTGGATCTCTTCGTCATCATATAGGCATAACCCGGGAACAAGCCATCCAGATGGTTAAATCATGTCCTATTTGTGTTGAATTTTTACCTGTTCCTCATTTGGGAGTTAATCCCCAAGGACTTTTACCTAATCATGGGTGGCAGATAGACGCCAAACACATGCCTTCCTTTAAAAAATTACAATATGTCCATGTGTCTATTGATACATATTTTCTAATTTTTGCTTCTGCCCATTCAGGGGAAAAGATTAAAGATGTAAAGAATCATTGTCTTCATGCTTTTGCCTATATGGGAGTGCCAAAATGCATAAAGACTGATAATGATCCCGCCTACAGCAGTACGGGATTTTCAAAATTCTGCAAGACTTTTCTATTGTTAATAAGACTGGTATTCCTTATAATGTTCAAGGACAGGCTATAGTAGAATACTGCCATCGTAACTTAAAAACATATATTGCTAAAGTAAAAAGGGGGGAGCTAGGGGCTCATCTCTCCTCTCCACATTATATTCTTACCCTTTTTTTTAATTAAAAAATTTTTATTGGTGGATTCTGCTGGAGTATCAGCTGCAGATAAGCACTGGAGGGCTCCTGCTGCAAATCATCCTCTGGTGCGATGGAAGGATCTTTCTACTGGCACTTGGAGGGGACCCAAGTTTGTGTCCTTCTGCAGGACAATGAAGTTCCTCTTTGGGTTCCTGAATGCTGTGTGCGCCCTGTGGCTGCAGCTGAATCCCAACATGGCAGAGACCTATTGGGCCTTCATGAAAAACTCTCCCATTCTGATGCCAATGGGCATTGAGAGCGCAATACGGCCAGCCTTGGCAAACATTAATGTAAGCCTAGGAACTCTAGCCATGTGGTTGGATTCTTCAGAAGGTAATGTATGGTAACTTTTTTCAAAAATGTTGAGAATGTGTCACACCTTGGAGATTAAGGATAACTCTGAAGGTCAATGACCTTCATTTGTTAACAGTAGCATGCCAGCTAAGCCTTTTCACATTTTGCAAACCTCTTCAAGCTGGTGTAGTACCTACTTTTCAGGAATGGATCTGTGAAACATTTATTGGCCTCCTGACATTCATCTATCCTTTTTGAAGTTACCTTAAAATTTGTGAGCCTGAATGTAGCCATTATTGAGACCATTAGTTCTGCTCCTTGTTTGCTGTTTTTGGTTTGTTTTCTTTATGGTTCTTAGTTGTTCTTTTGCAGAGCTGCCAGCCTAAGTAGTGCTGGGATCAAGAAAAAATGGGCCTTGGTGGTTCGTGTTCCTGGAGCTGCATCCATGCCAGTGGACCTTGGCAGTTAGACACAGATGATGCTCACACGCTCCAGAGACTCTGACATCGCTGTTGCCATTTTTGTTATAGCGGTGGTGGCCACTGCTGCTATTGCTTCTGGAATTGCTATTTCATAATTGGTTACTACAGCTAGCACAATGGAGACCCTGGCAGCAAACGTAGCTACCACAGTTAGTTAATCTTTCATCTTATTGGGCACGATAAATTTAATTCTACTATTATACATTTAAATTGGCTTTGAAAGTTGTAAAAATTATTAAAACTCAAGTACCATTTGCTTATGGGATATCACCCTACAAGGACTCCAATTTGCAGTAAGGCTCGTTAAGAAAGGGAATGCTTCAATTGCCTTTAGCCTCCTGGCTATGGGTGGGTTAGGACTTCTGTTGGTCTTTTCTGTCGCACAGATTGCAAGCCCAGTGCCACTTTGAGATCTTTGGCAGCAATTACTCTACAGCTCACCTGGTTGAGTCTATATGATAATGAGTATTCAGAGATGGGCAATGCCTGGGGGGGGGGCGCTCATCAACCTAAGACAGAGCATTTGTGTGACCTGGGCAGGTGTCTCCACGACGGCTAAGGTAACCTGCTGACGTCCCATGCAACCTAAGTCAGAAGCTCATTTTTAGTAAAAAAGGGGGACCCTGTGGGCCCTGTGGGCCCTGGCCCCCAACTGTGAGTGGCTGCCTCCTTGCTTGCCGACCTTGACCAGAAGTCCTCCCTATTCAGATTCCCTGCCAGTTTCCTTCTCACCTAAGGATCACCAGAGGTTCTTTGTTCCTGTATCCTGCATTTGGTGTAAACAGCTTAGGTGCAAGAATGTAGAACATTCCCTAGCAAACTTTTGCCCTCCGGGGATCCTCCATTGTGCTGTAAGCCTGTATTTAAGGTTTTCTCCCTCTTTCAATAAACGGCATTTGGCATTCGGCATTCAGCCGTGGCGAATGACTTGCAGTCTCTTGTCTCTATTTTGAATCCGCAGCCCCTGGTGAACGGGTATCCGTAACCTCAGCGATACCGAAACACATGGCCAGCTGCTTCAGTGTCCAGAATAAGTGTGAGATGTCACCATATTCCATGGAGGAAGTACCACTCAGGCTGCAAAATCCTTTACCTACACAGCACCACCTGCCAAAACAGAAACAAGGGCCTAATCCATCAACATCCATACTGATGAGGAAACTATAAATATTCTGCCCCTACTGTTTGGCCTCCATAACTGTTCTTTTTAACAGAATTATGTCAATTTAGAATATAGACTCTGTGCTTGAGAGCTTACCCCAGAAAATCTCTAAGGTACAGTAGGTTCCTGAATAACCAGTGTAATTGTCAGCCTGTAAATACAGACTGTAGATGTAACTAACCGTCTTGTTAAATAAGAATCACAGAAACAATGTAAAAGAGAAAGCCGAGAGGTCAGAGCTCAGAGCTAAAATCTCACCCTTCCACCTGCGGTGTCCCAGCTTCCCGAAAAGAGAGCTACTTCCTGTCTGTAAGTCGATTTTCCAGTCATTCTGCCTTCTCATTGGTTGTAAACCCAAACACGTGACTGCCTCGTCACTGTCTGAATGTACAGCCCCCTAGGTCTTAAAGGCATATGTCTCCAATGCTGGCTGTATCCCTGAACACACAGAGATCTATGGGATTAAAGGCGTGTGCCACCACCACCACCACCACCACCACCACCACCACCACCACCACCACACTCTTGCTATGGCTTTAATAGCTCTGACCCCTGGGCAACTTTATTTATTAACATACATTCAAAATCACATTTCAGTACAATTAGATTACCACCACATTTCCCCTTTTCTATTTTAATAAAAAGAAAAAAAGCAAAACGTTATAACTAACAAAAGAAAAACTATATACAAAAGTACAATAACTATATACAATATATACAAGTAATACCTAACCAGGTATTTGACAAATCAGAGAAATAATTCCATTATCTATCCTATTTTGGTAAATCTAAGATGTATCTAATGCACTTTCTATCCTAATTAATTTTCAACTATAACTAACTAATCTTCAACCATAACTAACTAATCTTCAACTCCCTCAGAGACCCAAGAAGGGAATAATATTAGCTAACAAAAATAAAAACAGGAAGTGCATGCAAGCAACTTCCAAAAAATTTGTGAGGTGACAGAAACAGCCAGCTGCCTGGGCAGTCACCTGAGGTTTCTCCCCAGTGTTGGGGCATCATCTTCAGCCTATAGGCTTAGTGTATCTGACAGACTCATTTGTGATGTAGGATGTACACAAGGTCAACAGTTCAACCTCACATTGGGTGAGAGCAGTCCATGTACCAGAAACACCTGAATTCTACTAGTGTCCTGTCATGATTCAGGATTTTAAATTCTGGAAATTGTTGACAGTTTTTAAATTCAGCTGTCCATTCTTCTTGGCTGTGTATATATGGCTTCATCTCAGCATCCCCTTCTTCTCCACATCCCTCTATTAAATGCCAGACTACTTTCGAGAGGCATGAGCTTTCAGCTGCTGTTCCATTGTACAACAGAAGTCATCGGCCCTCTGCCTGTTAAGCTGCCTTCGAAGAAAAGGGCACCGTACCTTTTCCGGATGCGAAGGCCACTTCAGGGATGGGGCCATATTGTCCTGGCCTCAGAAGATGCCTTTTGATAAAGCCATAACCACACTTGTTTTGGCAAGAATCAGTAGTCCCTCGTTTCGTGTCCTGTCTGTCCATTTTGTCCTGTTGATTCGAGGATACTTTGTTGTCCAGTGGCTAACTTTGGCCACAATGAAAGTTGACTCTGTATACAGTTTCTTCAATGCCCATATTTTCTCTGAAGTAGATTGGTACTGCCAGGAGCCGACATGTCTCAAAAAAGAAAAATTTTCTAAGTTATTAAAACATTTTAATTGCCATATTCTGTAGATCTCTGAAGGGTTTGAAAATGACCTGTCTAAAACATCTCTGCTCAATTTTTAAAACATATCTAATATGACTACAAGTTCTATTGTAATGTCTAACTACTAACTTTCATTTCTTTATATCCTAGTAGTTGGTAATAATAACATTCAAGGATCAGAAATTTGTATTACATTGTTAAATGAATGGTATAAATACAATTAGAAATATACATATAGCATTTTCTAACAATATCAGTTTCAAATTTGTATACCATATAAAACAATTCAATCCAATGTAAAGTATTAGTAATTGTCTTTTTCTTTCTTTCTTTCTTTTTTTCTTTTTTTTTTAAACAAGAACCTTAAATCTAATCTCCTTTGCTTAGCCTTTTTCTTAACCCTTGACAATAACTTGTAACCAACTCCCCTAAATACTGAAAATTATCCCAGACCCAAAACCCATTAAAAAGACCAAAAAACCACCTCTTTGGGAATATGGGCATCGTATTCTTAAAATTGCTTCCTGCTGGGTATGGGCGAAGTTTTCTTTATCCTGAAAGAAAAATTTTAGGTTAATTGTCAAATTCTAGGAAAGGTAACTCGATCCTTCATTATCCAGTCTGTGTATAATGCCAAAGTTCAGGGTTTATCTCAAGTCCTTATTCAAGTAGTCTTTGAGACTGGATTTGAGACTGGTACAGTAGGTTCCTGAATAACCAGTGTAATTGTCAGCCTGTAAATACAGACTTTCTATTGGAGTAGATCCATGTCCCAGAGGTCTTCTCTGGTGGCTATCCTAAATTTCTGAAGATACTACTGAGATTCCATAGACCGGAAGTGGACACAGTGGTGGACTGAGGGCCCCTGGGAGTGGGCATGGGTATGGAGTACAAGAGCTCCAGGTTGTGCCCATTCTAATCTAGGCATCCAATCCTCCCTTTAATCAATTGCTGCATAAAACTTCCACACAAAAAGGAAATAGATTAGAAAGTTATTTGGACTCTCAAGTCTGGAGGAATGTCTTGTTAAAGCACATTCTGTGTGGACACATAAGAGAGGTATGTCATGGGGCTATTCCCCATGGTTTAGAAATTGTTTGATACTTCGCCTTTGTTCCTCATATCTGTTCACATGTATGAATATGTGCTAGAAAGTCCTATGGTGTGTGTGTGTGTGTGTGTGTGTGTGTGTGTGTGTGTGTGTGTGTGTGTGTGTTTGTGTGAGTTTCATTGTGGTTCTCTCAGTTTTGTTTTCCTTTAATGAACAGTGGCTCTCGCAGCTAGGAGGACATCTCCCGGCAGGCTTAATACATGCACCTCTTACTGTTGGGAATCTGAGTATTTTTGACTAAATCAGTTTGCCCTGTGGAACCCCTACCATTGGGAAAAAGAAAAGCTCCACCTGTGCCTCTCCATAAATGAGTTGTGAATAATGGTCAAATGATGCTTTATCCTATATTAACAGAAAGTAAGACTAACAGAAGAGCCAGACTGAGAATGACTGAGCTGATTGAATCTGAATTTATTTCTGTGTACTTTAGGCTTAGAGAGTCTCTCTAAGACAGGACTAACTGGAGAGAGATGAGGTGAAGGGAACATATTCCTGATCACACTACAGAGTGGGAACCATTCAAAGCCCCTACCTCTATGGTTTCTGTTGATCACATTCTGTACTTCATAGAAATGAGCATGATAATTGTTGGGAGCATTTACAGATCACATTTTGAAAAGGAACCATCTCAAAATGCATCCTCATAACTGTTTAATATCTTCTGCTGCAAACCAGAATACTTTCTTACTTTTAAGACACTACAGAGTAAGCATGGAAGTTGAAAGTTTGAAGAGGAGAGAACTCACAACTGTGAGTGAAATATAAGGTATCAGGAGGCTGAATCTAATCAATCAAAATGATTAAATTGAGAAGCATTTAAGACTATACATAACACAAAATACATAGCAAAATTCACTTATGATTTTTATTCTTGGTTTCCAACTTGACTTCTTATGGAAAGAACTAAAATCCTAAAATGGAGGACACATCTCTGAGATTTTCTGCTTAAGTAGCAGAGTTAGATCCACTTACAATCTGTATTTGGAGGTAGGAAGAGATAAATATTTAATCCGGATCTCAGGGCCTGAAGACACACACACACCTTTAATACATATCTTGATTTTGGAAGGCACACCCTAAATTTAGCCATACCCTCTGTTGTTGCTCTTTGCCTCCTTGCCCTCACCTTGCAGCAAGTCCATTCCTTTCCTCTCTTTAGAGAATACTTCTCTGGAATGCCAAAATATATTGAATACAGCTCAGCTGTCCAACCTCCTAGACTGAATAACTATGGGATTCTTGTACTTCCCCTTCATAAATATCTATTGTGGAATTACAGGACTGTAGTCCCAAGTCATGCTAATAAATACCCCTCCCTCATCTATAGAAAGATTTATTATGTAAATTCTGGTACTTTTGTGTACACTACTACAACACTTTTTTATATGTATGAATAAAATGTCCCAAATTATTCAACAGTTGTGAATAATGGTCAAAACTAGTTACCTATTGACCTTAGATGAAACCTAGAGAAAAATGGAGTGATGTAACAGTCCCTAGTAGTCTAGACTGTCTTCTCTGAAACTAATATTGAAATCTGGATAGCAAATTTGAGAGAGAACCAGGTAAGCAATTTTAATAGACCTATAACCCCTAAAGAAACAGAAGCAGTCATTAAAATTCTCCCAAGCAAAAAAAAAAAAAAGCCACTTGTCAGATGGTTTCAGTGCAGAATTCTACCAGAATGTCAAAGAAGAGCTAGTATCAATACTTCTCAAATTGTTCCACACAATAAAAACAGAAGGAACATTGTCAAACTCTTTCTGTGAGGCTACAGTTACCCTGATATCCAAAACACACAAAGATGCCACAAAGAAAAAAAATTACAGACCAATCTCACTCATGAACATTGATGCAAAAATATTCAATAAAATGCTGGCAAACTGAATCCAAGAACACATTAAAAAAATCATCCATTATGATCAAGTAGGTTTCATCTAAGAGATACAGGGGTGGTTCAACATACAAAAATCTGACAATGTAATCCATCATATAAACAATCTGAAAGAAAAAAATCCCACATGATCATCTCATTAGATGCTGAAAAAGCCTTTAACAAAATCCAACACCCCTTCATGATAAAGTTCCTGGAGAAATCAGGAATACAAGGAACATACCTAACCATAATAAAAGTAATTTATACCAAGCCATCAACCAACATCAAATAAATGGAAAGAAACTCAAAGTGATTCCACTAAAATCAGGAACAATACAAGCCTGTGCACTCTCCCCATATCTATTCAAAATAGCACTTGAAGTTCTAGCTAGAGTAATAAGACAACAAAAGAAGATCAAGGGGAAACAAGTTGGAAAGGAAGATAGCAAACATTTGCTCTTTACAGATAATATGATTGTATATATACGTAGCCCCAAAAATTCTACCAGGGAACACCTACAACTGGTAAACACCCTCAGTAATGTGGCAGGAGACACAATTAATTTAAAAAGATCAGTAGCCCTCCTATGACAAATGGGTTGAGAAAAAATCAGAGAAACATCACCCTTTGATACAGCCACAAATAATATTGTAGTGATAAAGCCAGCCCTACCACCACCTGTTTACATTGTCCGAATGAGGGGCTGTGGATCAAAAAACAGAGACAAAAGACAGCTGGTCATTCACTTCAGCAGAATGCCAAATGCTGTTTATTGAAAGAGGGAGGAAACCTTAAACACAGGCTTACAGCACAATGGGAGAACCCCAGAGGCAGAAGTTAGCTACTGATGTTTACAATCTTGCATCTAAGCTGTTAAAGCACAATATGCAGGATACACAAACAAGGACCTTCCCTTAAGCATTCAGGAGAGTGGAAACTGGCAGGGAATTAGCATAGGGAGGACATCAAGGTCAAGGTCAGCAAGCAAAGCAAGTGCTACCCAAACAGGGGGCCAGGGCCCTACAAAATACCTTGGGGTAACTTTAACCAAACAAGTAAAATACCTGTATGACAAGGACTAAAAGTCATTGAAGAAGATATCAGAAAATGGAAAGATCTGCCATGTTCATGGATAGGTAGAATCAACATAGTAAAAATGGCAACCTTTTCAAAATCAGTCTACAAATTCATGCAGTCCTCATCAAAATGCCAAGTCAAATCTTCACAGACCCCAAAAGAACAATACTGAGCTTGATATGGAAAAACAGTAAAACTAGGATATCTGAACCAATCCTTGACAATAAAGCAACCTCTGGAGGCATCATGATCCCTGACCACAAGCTCTACTATAGAACTAGAGTAATAAAAACAAATTGGCATTCACATAAAAACCCACATGTGAACTAAAAGAATCAAAGTGAAGACCCTTAAATCAATCCACACACTTGTGAACACCTTTTTTTTTTTTTTTTTTTTTTGACGAAGAACTCAAAATTGTACAATGTAAAAGAGAAAGTATCTTCAAAAAATAGTGCTGGCATAACTGGATATCAACATGTTGAACATTGCAAATAGATCCATAAATATCAACACGAACAAAACTCAAATACAAATGGATGGAAGACCTCAACATAAATTCAGCTACACTGAACCTGATAGAGGAGAAAGTAGGAAGTATTCTAGAAAGCATTGGGACAGGAGACCACTTCCTAAATTTAACCCCAGTAGCACAGACACTGAGAGCAACAATTAATAAATGGGACCTCTTGAAACTGAGAAGCTTCTGTAAGGCAAAGGACACAGTAATAAGAAACAATGACAGCCTAAAGAATTGGAACCCCCCCATCTAACAAAGGGCTGATCTCTAAAATATATAAAGAACTCAAAAAACTAGATAGAAAATATCAAACAATCCAATTTAAAAATGAGCTACAGAGCTAAACAGAGTATTCTCAACAGAAGAATCCCAAATGGCTGAAAGATATTTAAGGAATTGCTCAGCATCTTTAGTCATTGGGGAAATGCAAATCAAAATGACTCTGAGATACCATTTTACACTTGTCAAAATGGCTAAGATAAAAAACAGATGACAACTTATTTTGTAGAGGATGTGGAACAAAGGAAACACTCCTCCACTGATGGTGAGAGTGTAATCTTGCACAGGCATTTTGGAAATCAGTAATGATTTTTCTTAGAAAAATAGGAACCCATCTACCTCAAGACCCAATGATACCACTCTTGGACATCAATTACATCACAAGAACATTTGCTCAACTATGTTTAAAGCAGCATTATTCATAACAGCCAGAACCTGGAAGCAACCAAGATCCCCCTCAACTAAAGAACAGATGAAGAAAATGTGGTATATATACAAAATAGAGTATTACTCAGCTTTAAAAAAAAAATGACATTATAAAATTTGCAGGCAAATGGATGGGACTAGAAAATGTCATTGTGAGTGAGGTGACCCAGACTCAGGAAGACAAGCTTGGTAAACATTCACTCATAATTGGATACTAGAGTTAAAGCAAAGGATAATCAGAATACAATCTACAGCTCCAGAGAAACTAGGAAACAAGGAGAACCCTAAGAGGGTTACAGATCATCTTGGGAAGGGGAAACAGAGGAGATCCCATAGAGTAGACTGGGGATGACTACAAGCAATAATGGTGAGGCTGCATGAACTGGCCTATCCTTGTAATCAGGTTGGTGAATACCCCAACTGTCATCATAGAGCCTTTATCCAGTAACTGATTAATGCAGATGCAGAGACCCACAACCAAGCACCAAGCCGAACTCCAGGAGTCCAGTCAAAGAGAAGGAAGAGTGATTATATTAGCAAGGGAAATCAAGATCATGATGGGGAAATGTGGTGGTATTGTGTTCCCCAAAATATTGTGTACCTTAATAAATTTATCTGGGGTCAGAGAACAGACAGCCACTAGATACAAAGGCTAGAAAATGGTGGCACTCACACCTTTAATCCTAGCATTCCAGAGATAGAAATCCCTCTGGATCTCTGTGAGTTCAAGGCCACATTGGAAACAGCCAAGCATGGTGACACGCCTTTAATCCCAGAAAGCCAGCCTTTAATCCCAGGGAGTGGTGGTAGAAAGTAGAAAGATATATAAGGCGTGAGGACCAGAAACTAGAGGCTTTTGGCTGGTTAAGCATTTGGCCTGGTTAAGCTTTCAGGCTTTGGAGCAACACAGTTCAGCTGAGATTCATTCTGGATGAGGACTCAGAGGCTTCCAGTCTGAGGAAACAAAACCAGCTGAGGATCCGGCGAGGTGAGATAGCTGTGGCTTGCTTTGTCTCTCTGATCTACCAGCATGGACCCCAATAACTTGCCTTGAGTTTGATTTTATTAATAAGAACTTTTAAGATTCCTGCTACAGGGAAATCTACAAAGACTAGTGAACCAAGCTATTAGAAACTCAGGATCTTTAGACCAACAGCTATAGAACATGCATGGGATCAGATTAGGCCCTCTGTGTACCAAAGCCAGTTGTATAGTTGGGTCTGTTTGAGGGTCCCCTGGCAGTGTGATCAAAATCTATCCCTGGTACATGAGCTGCGTCTCTGGATTCCATTCACTGTGATGGCAGAGACTGACTCAACTCTGCCAGTGTTAGGCTAACTTGGTCGATAGAATAGCTTCTGAGAGTGCCAGACATGCAGAGTAGAAAGCCATCAAAAATGAAAGAAAGATGTATAAATGAAATCATGGTTACCTCTTGAGTTCCTGCTAAAATTCTTCAGATGCCAAAGCTTTAGAATATACCCTAGTCTTTCAGAGCGGTTCCATCCTCTTTAAGAAAGTAACTGTGATGGGATAGAGTAATGGTTCTGCAGTAAAGTTGCTGGATAACTTTCCAGAAGACTGGCATCCAATTTACTGCTTTCAAGGGTACCTGACAATAGTCGGTAACTCCAGTTATCAGTTATCCAGGGGATCCAACAGCCTCTTCTGACCTCTGAGGGCACCATATTCTCATGGTGCACAGAAC
The DNA here is from genome assembly GCF_049852395.1 of Peromyscus maniculatus bairdii. Classification (NCBI taxonomy): domain Eukaryota; kingdom Metazoa; phylum Chordata; class Mammalia; order Rodentia; family Cricetidae; genus Peromyscus; species Peromyscus maniculatus. The sequence goes on from NC_134857.1 coordinate 73,938,951, forward strand.
CACCTGTGTAACAAGGCCCAGGCATTAGCAGGCCCCCATGCCTAAGTACAACTGTCTCTGTGACAGAAGTGCTATTCCAGGTGTAAAACCCAGCATTTCTATAAAACACAGCAAACCCCTGCCACAACTAAAATGAAGGCTTAATCCACCAAAGTCCATAGTTCTGGGAATATCTCTAAATGTTCAAACCTTGCTGGAAATACAGTAACATTATGGCTTTCATAGTGGCTAACACTTCTTGTTAACTGAAGATTCTCAACCCATAATATGGGTTTTGTGCTTAATAGCTCATCCTGAGAAAAGCTACTTGCTGCAACAGAAACCAGAATACCTCATGTGGTTTCCAGCTGACTAAAAAAGACTTTGTGTTGCCTTCAATCCATGTTCAAACACTCTCTCTCTGTCTCTGTCTCTGTCTCTGTCTCTGTCTCTCTTTCTCTGTCTTTCTCTGTCTCTCTCACTATTTGTCGCTGTCTCTGTCTCTCTCTTTCTCTCTCTCTCTCTCTCACTATTTGTCTCTGTCTCTGTCTCTCTGTCTCTCTCTTTCTCTCTCTCTCTCTCTCACTATTTGTCTCTGTCTCTGTCTCTCTGTCTCTCTCTTTCTCGCTCTCTCTCTCTCTCACTATTTGTCTCTGTCTCTCTCTCTGTGTTTGTGTGAAAGTCTTTCTATGTGTTACTGTCAGTTTTCTTGTGCTGTATTGACCACTGGCTTTCTCTGGTGTGTGGACACGCCTGCTGCATAAGACCTGTGCCTTCTCCTGTTGGGGACCTGAATTTTTTGTCTGTTACAGGTCCCCCAGAGAACCACTTACCTGAAATAAAAGATCCACCTGCCCATTCCTGGAATGAGACACTGTATGAAAAGGTCCTATACTGAGCCCCTGACAGGAGTTTGTTGCCTCATGAGAGACTTCTCCTACCCTGCAGTACCTGCACCCTGATCCTAAACAAATAAAGAAGAGTCACCGTGGCTACTAGTTAGCAATCTAACAAAGATTCCTAAATGAGGGACCAAACTTTCAGAGATCAAAACCAGTTGATTGATTTATCCTGGAATGAGGGAAGAACAGCATCAGAGCCAGACCTTTCAGGAGAGGTAAGCTGGGAATTGCTGAGTTGATTGAATCATTGAAGGTATTGTCATAACCTATAGGTTTAGTAAGTCCCTGAAAAGACATGATGAACTAAAGGGAGATGATAAATATGGTGAGCATTTTACTGATCACATACTAAGGTGAATGGCCTCAAAAGCCCATTGTTGGTAACAGTTGAATACATTCTGCACCTTTTGGAAACCTGAATACTGTCTCACACTCAAGGCCCAGCAATGTAAGCCTGGAAGTTCAAAGTTTAAAGAGGTCAGAACTCACCAGTGAAGGATGAAAATTATGAGATATTGAAAAGCTGAATCTTGGCAGTCAGAGGGTGGAATTGAGAAGCACTTAGAATCTTCTCATAGCACACACTTAACTGGATGTGGCCAAGTGTTACCAATGAGGATTATCTGGGTTTTTGGGAGTGGCAAGACCACCAATGAGAGTTGGTGGAGACATCCCAGAGACTGTGAGTCTGGATAGAATGAACACTGCCATGTTCAGAGGTTTGTGTTTGGCCTTGCTTCTTGACCACCATAAATGAATTCTTCCATCTTGATCTCCAAGCTGTGACTGGAAAAGGAAAACGCATCTTCCCAGGTCATGTTAGTGGAAGGATTTAGTGTAAAACCCCTAAAAGAGGAAATAACAGCTATGTAGGAATGACACCATCCCTATTTTATTTAACATGAACCACAATAAGCACAATACACTTTTGTTGTTTTTTGTTGGTTCCCAACTTAACAAGACATGGAATTAACTAAAACCCTAAAGTGGAGGTCGCTACAGTGAGAAGTGTTTTGCTTCAGTTGAAGTAGGTAGATCCACTTCAGGAACAGACTTTGGAGAAAAAAGACACAAACATTTAATCCGGATCTCAAGGCCTGAAGACACAAACCTTTAATCCAGATCTTGAGGTTAGAAGACACACCCAAACTATGCCACACCCTCTGCTTGAAGCCTATAAAAGGACATGGAAGCTAGAAGCACTTGGTATTTGCCTGCTTGCCCTCACCTTGCAGCAAGTCCATTTCTTCACTGGCAATAGAGAATATTTGGAACTCTAGGATACACTGAAGACCAGTAGACACCACCCAAATTCCTGGACTTGGTAAGTACTGGAATCATTTACTATCTCTTATACAGCTAGCCAATGTGGGATTAGCAGGGCTTCAGACCTTAGTCATTCTAATAAATCACCTTCCTTAATAAACAGAAAGATCCTTTTTGCATGTTCTGTTATTCTAGAGAACCTAGTACAACATTTTTTGATATGAGTGTATCAAATGTTCCAAAATTTTCAACACCTGTGTATAATTGTCAAAACCAGTTAACTACAGAACCAAGATTCAATCTAGACAAACAATGGAGTGATGTAAGAGTCCCTAGTAGCCTACACTATCTTCTCTGAAGCAAGTATTGAAATCTATATAGAAAATATCAGAGATCAAAGTTTCCAGCACCATCAAAGACAGAGTAGAGGAAAAAAAAAAAAAACTTAAAATCTAATTCATGCCGGGCAGTGGTGGTGCATGCCTTTAATCCCAGCACTCAGGAGGCAGAGGCAGGTGGATCACTTTGAGTTTGAGGCCAGCCTTGTCTCTAAGGTGAGTTCCAGGAAAGGCACAAAGCTACACAGAGAAACCTTGTCTCAAAAAGCCAAAAAAAAAAAAAAAACCCAACAATCTAATTCATGTCTATTGTTGTGTCTCACAAGGTGAAGAGAAAACAATTGCTAGTTCTTCATTTTGGATCCAATTTAACATTCAAACTACCTCCAGGAGAAATGGCAGGAAACGGGACAGTCCAGAGATGGGACCACACTCAAATCAACCTTCAGAATTTCTCCTACATGTGGACCATCAGCAACTTCCATTCTATTGTGGAGGAAAGGCTAGGAAGCCTTAGAAGCCCAACTTTTTCAATAGAAGCCAATGACAAATGGTGTTTGACAGTACACCCTAACGGACTCGATGAAGTAAGTGCAGATTACCTGTCAGTTAATCTAGTTTTGCTCAGCTGTTTAAAGAGTCATGTTTGGGCAAAGTTCCAATTCTGGATCATAAATGATGAAGGAGACAAAACAGAAACCATGAGGAGCCTAAAAGCCTTTAAGTTCATGCCAGGCCATGGCTGTGGATTCAAAAAGTACATCCTTCGAGATTTCCTCCTGTCTCATGCACCTCGTCTTCTTCCACATGACCAGCTCACCCTTCTCTGCATTGTGAGCATGGTCCAGGATCTAGGATCAGGATCAGTCAGCATCTCTGACTGGAACAGAAAGCCAAGTATTCAAGTTCCAAGCTGCACATTGGCAGATGATCTAGGAGAGCTGTGGGAGAATTCCCAATTCACAGACTGCTGCCTGGTGGTAGCTGGCCAGGAATTTCGGGCTCACAAGGCCATCTTAGCGGCTCGATCTCCAGTTTTCAGAGCCATGTTTCAACAGGACATGGAGGAGAGCAGAAAGAATCACATTGAGATCCCTGACCTGGAGCCACAAGTCTTCAAGACAATGATGGACTTCATTTACACAGGAACAGCACCAGACCTCAATAGCATGGCAGATGCTTTGCTGGCAGCTGCTGACAAGTATGGCCTAGAGCGTTTGAAGGTTATTTGTGAGGATGCCCTCTTCAGGGACCTCTCTGTGGAGAATGCTGCCCACACTCTCTTCCTGGCTGACCTCCACAGCTCAGGGCAGCTGAAAACCCAGACACTGGATTTCATTACAGCTCATGTTTCTGAGGTCTCTGAGACCCCAGGCTGGAAGGCAATGGTGGGGTTATGTCCCCACATAGTGGCTGAAGCACAACGTTATCTGGCTCCTGTTCATCTCCCATTCTTGGAGCCCCCTTTCAAACGCTTGAAGCGATCCTAGGACCTGGTCAGCCTTGTCCTATACTTGTAACCCAGAAGCAACAGCTAATGTTGTTACCAAAGTCACTAGGCTAGACTATGGGATGTGTGGAACATTTCTAGTAAAGCTAGGGAGAAACAGCATGGTGGCTGAGGCTTAATAGAGATGTAAAGGAGTCAATGTCTGGATTGGACTGAGAAGATCATATGACCAAGGGCTCAGCAAAGGAACAAATAAAAATGAATATTTCCTTCCAAGAGAAGTAGAAATGAATGAAGACTTTTTCTCTAAACTTGGTGGGGAGGACTGTAGAGAACACTCAGTTGCAAAAGCAACTGTTGCTCTTGCAGAGGACCCTTGTTCAGTCTTCCTCTCGTCTCCATGGTCAAATCAATCTCTGTAGACCCTACCTACCCAAAATAAAATATCAAACAAATAAAAATTTAAACTCTGTTAGTAGATTCCAATATTGTTTGTGTTTGAAAAATCCTATTTTAGTCTATCCAGCTCTGCTCAGCTGTGGAAGTTTGTGCAGGGCACTTACTCCTACACACACACAGAATTCAGTGAAATTATCCCTAATGAAATTCTCTTATAATCATACATTTGTGCATAGCCCAATCGACATCAGTTAGGCTTTCTCCAGCATCTGAGAGCAGATACTGAGGTCCACAGGCAAACATTAGATATAGTGCAGGGAACCTCAAGTAAGAGAAGACAGGATTGTAGTGTGATACCTCAGTAAAACCCCCACTCTATCCCCTACAGACAAAGAGAAGTTTAAACCAGGATTCCTAAGTGTAGATAAGAACTTAGACCCCTTTTCCCCAGGTGGCTGTATCTGCTACAGGGACTTTGGAAAACACAGTCAGGATATTCGACCAAAAGACTAAAAAGGGAGGTAGGTTAAAATAAATTATATGGTCTGTGCCTTTAAGAACTAGCCTCACAAAGAAAGGGGAGTGCTCCTTCCAACCTCCCTGCTGTGAGTGAGAGATTTAGAAGAGCCTCCCTGGAGGCTTGTATACTTAGACAACACCTTACTTTTGCATTCTGTACCTAAAGTCTCCAGTGGCGGCTTTGGGGACACAATCTAGGCACAACAAGACCCTCACTCTATTGCCTCAAAAAGGGGGCCTTAGACAAAGATATCTCAATATAGATAGACCCAGGTCAGTTTCAAGTCCCCAGAAATGATGGCGCCAGCCCCAGGAACAAAAGAACAGAGTCAGGATGTCTGATGGTAACCAATTAACCACGAGATGCCCCTCTCCAGAGATAACATGACCTGACCCTGGAGAGGAGTTGTAAAACTCCTGACAAGGCAAACAGACAAGCTAGAATAAGATAAAGTCCAGGCCCAGAAAAAACTGGACCAATCAAGGATGGAGCCGTACTAACTCCCTCCCCTCTAAGAAATTTTATGGGTTTTGCCTATAAAAACTAACTTCCCCAAGAAAGAGGTACTCCTCCCTGCCTCACTGTATTGGGTGTAGGAATGTGTCCCTGTCTAGACTTGTATCTGCAGAATAAACCTTGCTGTTGCATTCTGGACATCCAAGGTCTTCCGTGGTCTCTTTGGGGGGGTCAAAATCTGGGCACAACAGTAGGATGGATCAAAGGTATCAGGTAAAAGGAACACACAGATTTATCTAAACAGGGTCCGTGGGGGTTCACAGACACTGAACAGGCAATCACAGAGCATGCATGGGTCTGTACTAAGTCCTCTATGTATGTAATGTGCTTGTTTAGCTCAGGGGTTGTGTGGGAGTCCTAGCAACAGGAGTGTGTGGAGTCTCTGAACTGTTTGTCTGACATTGGAAACTTTTCTTCTGAGTTCCTCCTCCAGCCTTGATATGAGGGTTTGTGCCTACTATTATTACATTTTGTTATCTTGTGTTCTTTTCTTTTCTGAAGGGAAACTGAGGAGTAGTACAAATATGTGGAGTGGAGAGAGGGAAGACTATGGTCATATGGGATTTTGTGAGAGAAGAAAAAATAAAAACAAAAAAAATAAATTAACAAATATTAGAAAGACATTTGGGGAAGAAGTATTTGGACAGATCTACAAAGGAGCAAAGAATGTGAAGATCATTTTGTCCCCTGTAAATGCCCACACAAGGTGTCTTCAATTAGAGATGGAGATCAATAATCAAGTAGATAGGATGACCCATTAGATGGGTAGTCAGTCACTTTGTCAAGCCATCCTTGATATTGCCTCATGGGCCCATGGACAAAGCAGCCATGGCAGGTGAATAGAGGTTATGTGTGACATCAAAAACCTGGACATCCATTCATGACTGACCTAGTTACAGTTGCTGCAGGATGCCAGATCTGCCAACAGCAGAGACCAATACAGAGCCCCAGAGGTGTCACCATTTTTCCAGGCTGACTAGCCAACTAATTCATGAGAGGATGACTACATTGTGCCACTTCCTCTGTGGAATGGACCACATGGGATAGTATTTACCAGGAAGCATTTTTCTCCATAGCCCAGACATGGATGTAGGAACCAGGTATTAGAAAAGAAAATAGAAAAGAAACCAATCAATCATTATCACCCCTAGTGACATCTAGGAAAAAAACTTGCTCTCTGTTTCCATGATTTGAGTCACATGAACATAATGATATGTGGATACGAGAGTGATGTCAAAAGCTTTGAGGAAAAATAAAAATGTGAGAAGTTTTAATTGTGGTAAACAAGGTCATTTGAAAAGAGAGTATAAACAGGCATTCTTAGAAACCAAGTGTTTGAGGAACAATGGCAAGAGAATGCCCCTACCTTGTGGATTATGCACAAGGTGTAGGAAGAGTAAACACAGGACTAAGGAATGTAGATCAACAAGTGACAGACAAGGTAATCCTTTGCCTCTGCTTTTAGGAAACTCCCTAAGGGCCTCATGCAGGCCCCATGGGGAATTTAGTTCAGACCTTTCCTGCCATTGTAGAAGAAATCACTTCTCAGAGCAATTAAATAACCAAATGCCTATTGTAATAATCCAGGCTGATAGGTGATAAAACAGTGGAAGCAGAGAAAACAGAAAATTCAGGAGAAACCATAAAGAAAGATTTTTTGGCAAACATCTTTAAATGAACAAAGACCAAAATTAAAAACAGGAATAAATGATGCTATCTTGGAAGGTTTAGTGGTTTAGATGTGGATGTTACAATAGTTGCACCAGAATTTTGGCATCCTCATTGACCTCTTCAGGATGTAAATGTTTAGCTGTTAGGGATTAGAACATTATCTCAAGTGAACCAGAGCACAAGATGGCTTGAATATATAGGGCAAGAAGGACAGAGAGGAAAATTAAAGCCATATATGAGTAATATAGCTATGAATTTATTGGGCCATGATCTATTACAACAATGAAATATCAGATTAATATTTCTCTAACTTCAGAAACAAACTATAAACTAACACATGTTTCTGAGAGAAATATTAGGAGATATTATAAAGAGCAGTCCCAGGCAATGCAGATTGTACAAGAACAGGGCACAACAACTGCTGAACTTTCAAAGACACCAACAGCTCCACCTTTAAAATGGTTAACAGACAAGCCTGCATGGGTTCAGCAATGGCCTTTAACAACAGAAAATGCAGGCTTTAAAAGAGCTGGAACGAGAGCAGTTAAATGCTCGTTATATTGAAAAATCAACCAGTCCTTGGAATTCTCCTGTATTTGTTATTAAAAAGAAATCTGGTTATTGGAGAATGATAACGGACCTAAGAGCAATTCAGAAAGTAATTCAGTCAATGGGCTCTCTGCAATCTGCTTTTCCTTTGCCTACTTTATTATCTAAAGGATGGTCTCTTATAGTTATCAATTTAAAAGACTGTTTCTTTTCATTATCCTTACAAGAAACAGACAGAGAAAGATTTGCCTTCACGGTGCCTACAGCCAGTTAGGTATGTCAATGGAAGGTTCTCCCACAGGGAATGTTGAATAGCCCAACCCTGTGCCAATGTTTTGTATGAGAGCCATTGAAAGTTTGGAAATTTGATTTAGGAACAATATCCTGAATCTATAATTTATTATTACACGGATGATATTTTACTAGCTGATTCAAATGCAGAGAGAAGGAATGTTGGAAGAATTAAAGAAAATTTTGCCTTGTTGGAGATTACAAATCGCTCCTGAAAAGATACAAAAGGGAGATTCTATTAATTATTTGGGATATAAAACAGCTCTTCAAAAAATTAGACCCCCAAAGGTACATATTAGGAGAAATTACGTACTCTTAATGACTTCTAAAGGTTATTTGGAGACATTTTCCATCCATGAAAATGGGGTAAAAAAAGAGGAACTGAGCAATTTGTTCAAAACTTTTGAGAGTGAAAAGGGCTTAAATCATCCAAGAGAATTGTTAGCTAAAGCCGAGAGAGAATTGGCCTTGGTGGAAAAGAAAGTACAGGAAGAACATGTGGATCATGTAGATCTAAATCTTGATTGTATTTTGGTTATTTTCCCCTCTAAGCATTCTCCTACAGGAATTTTAATGCAGGGAAAGATATTATATTGGAATGGATATGTCTATCAAACAAACAGAGTAAATTATTAAAAACGTATATGGAGATATCTCTGACTTGATTTTAAAAGGAAAATTGTGACTTTTCAATTAGCAGGAATAGAGTGAGCTGAAATTGTAGTACCTTTAACTAAGGAGGCGATTGATCAATTATGGGCAGAAAGTGATCCTTGCAAAGAGCTGGCAGTAATTTTTTTGGAGAGATTAACAGCAAATATCCCAAAAGTGAGAGAATTCAACTTATTCAGAGATCTGATTGGATTCTGGCTCCCTTTGTTCAGGAAACACTCATATCTGGAGCCCATACATTTTATACCAAAGCAAACCAACAAGGAAAGGCAGATTATAAGTCAGAAAATTTAAGTAAAGTGGTTCAAAGTCCTTATAATTTGGTTCAAAAATTGGAATTATATGCTAATCTGTTGGTATTAGTAGTTTTTCAGAATGTCTCAACATAGTTACTGACTCTCAGTATGCTAAAACCGTGGTCTTACATATTGAGACTGCAACATTTATCCCTGATGAGTCAGAATTAACTTTGTTACTTATTTAGTTACAAGATATAATCAGGAATATGAAGCATCCTTTATACCAACTTACATCTGATCCCATATGACTCTGCCATGCCTTCTAGCACAAGTTATTGATGAGATTGATAAACTATTGATAGGAAATGTGCTGGATGCCTCAGAATTTCATAAAAACATCAGGGCAATAGCAAACATTTAAAAAGTTTTTTTTTTTCCATAACCTGGCAACAAGTCAAAGAAATTGTAAGGAAATGTACTACTTGTTCTTTTTACAGTCAGACTCTGCTACCAGCAGAATGTAACACGAAGGGTACTCAGAGGTATGAAATCTGGCAGATGGATGTGTTTCACTATGCAGAATTTTGAAAATTGAAATATGTATACCACACCATTGATACCTATTCAGGACTTCAGTGGGCAACTGCTCTGAGTTCTGAAAAAGCTGATTTGGTAATCATGAATTTGCTAGAAATTATGGCCATCAGGAGCATAACTGCACAAATTTAAACTGCCAATGCTCCCGCATATGTCTCGAGTATAATGAAAGATTATTTTGCTTATTACAATATAAAGCATATTACAGGTATACCACATAATTCTACAGGCTAAGAAATCATGGAAAGATCAAACTGAACTCGAAAGGATATGCTAAATAAACAAAAAGGGGTAACAATGCCCCCAAAATAGATTGCATAATGCTCTATTAACTTTGAATTTTCTTAGTGCTAATGAGAAAGGAACAACAGCTGCGGAGAGACATTAGATAATAGAAAAAACTAGAAAATTAAATGAGCCTGTATATTTTAATGATGTACAGACCTCAGAATGGAAACCAGTGTATGTGTTACATTGGGAGGAGGTTTTGCTTTTGTTTCTGTAGGAGAAAAGCTGTGGATACCGTCAAAATTGATAAAAGTTCAATTTGAACAAGAGGGCCGTCTTAATTAGAAGAGGTGATAGTTCATTAACCAGCATGACCATCCAATTTAAACTAACTTATACCACTATAAATCCCTTTTCATTTAATCAGATATAATTTGAAAAAAGGGAACCTCCCAAAAGTTAGGTTTGGGGAATGTTTTTTTTTTTTTTTCCTCTTTTGTCATTCAGGAGAATGAAGGCTAAGGAATTTGAAGAACATTGGACAAATAAGACATCTGAGAAAAGAGACAGACCATCCAGACAAAAACTGTCCTAAGAAAGAGAGTAAATTGGACTATTGGTATATCACATATACAGTTTCATAAATTTTCCTAAATGTTTCTGCTGTGTTCTACAAACTCTTAACACACATGATCTTTATGCAGTCCCTGTTCAATTAAAAATTAAAACTGTTTTTGGAGTTGGAGAATGGCTCTGTCCTTCTCTAAACATAAGCATGTTTGTGAAAAGGAAAATGCAAAATCTCTGTATTGTGTCAGTAGAGCAATCTCATATGGGACAGAAGAAAACCAAAATTAAGGGACTATTCTACTGCTACTATTCTCAATTCTTTGGTTCTATTTTGATTCTTTAAACTTTTCTTAAGGTATGAATTTATATCAAAATTTCTAAGATTCATATGTATATACATAATATTTTTAACTTTTGTAATGATATTAATGGTCATTTAGAGTACTAACTAATTCTAGGGAAAAAAGGCTTCATTTAAGTGCCTATACATGTTTTTGTGTTGGAGTCTCTATCAGTTTTCTGCAGGGAATCATGACCAAGCCGAACAGCAATTTGAAGTCTCCAGAAAGATGATGGGGCCCCACAATGACGATTCCATCTGGACAATAATAAAACCACTAAGCTGGCACACATCACCCAAAGATCTGCTTTGGTTTACAAACTGCTCAGGACAATTTCAAGATGGCTAGCTGAGATGATCCAGCCTCACAGACTACTCAAACAAGGACTTGAGATAAGCCCTGCACTTTTGCAGTATGCAGAGACTACACAACAAATGATCCAGCTTCCTCTCCCAGCACTTGACAGTTAGCCCAAAATCTGTCTTTTCAGGATCCCCTGAAGATTCTTGCCCACATTCCCAAGAGTTGAGGCAGGTGTTTTTTTTTTCTTTCAAAAGGTTTTGGGATTGGGATAAGTGTCAGTGTTTAGGATGGTTGGTTACAAGTTGTTATTGTTAATGGTCAGAAAGAGGCTAAACAAAGGAGATAAGATTTGAGGTTCTTGTTTGAAAACAAAAAGGAAAGAAAAAAGAGGATATAGAGAAGATGTAGATTATTGAATCTACTCTGAAAATAAAGTTATAGAAATGATAGAATAAAGGTTAGATTATTGAATCTACTCAGAAAAGAAAATGTAGATTATATCTGCTTCTAGAAAGCAACTACTAGTTTTAAATACTTTATTGGATTGGATTTTTTTATATTGTATACAAATTATGTATATGGATACAAATTTGAGATTGATTTTGTTAGAAAATACTGTATGTATATTTCTAATCTTGTTCAGGATATTGTACTTATACAGTTCATTTAACAATGTAATAAATTTGCTAATCCTTGAATGTTATTATTGCCAACTATTAAGATGTAAAGGAATGAAAGTTAGTAGTTAGACATTACAATAGATCTTATAGTCATATTAGCTATGATTTCAAGGTCAAGTAGAGATATATTTTAGATAGACAGGTCATCTTCAAACCCTTCAGAGAATTACAGAATATGCCATCTAAAGATGTTTTAATAACATAATTTTTTTTCTTTTATAATGACTATGAGACATGTCTGTTCCTGGCAGCACTAATCTACTTCAGAGAAGATATGGGCATTGAAGAACCTGCACTTGGAGCTAACTTTCATTGTGGCAAATGTTAGTCACTGGGCAACAAAGTGCCCTGGCATTGACTTATGACAGTATGCTGTCCAAAATGGATAAGCAAGACATAATAAAGGTGGGGGGACTGCCCATCCTTGCCAAGACAAGTGTGGTTGCAACTTGGCAACAGGATTCCTCTAAGGCCAGGACAGTATGGCACCATCGCTGAAGTGGCTTTGCAATCTGGAAAAGGTACAGTGCTCAAAGGTAGCTGAGTAAGCAGTAGGTCAATGGCTCCTGGAGTGCAGTGGAACAGTGGCTGGAACAGTTATTCTTGGAGGAGTAACTAGGCTGATGGAGTCTGGCTGCTCAATGGTAGACTGGCATTTAATAAAGCAGATGAATCCACCCATAAGCTGAGAAGAATGGGAAGCTGAATTCTAAAAATAGCAACAATTTCCAGAATTTAAAATCCTGAATCATGACAGTATACTGGCTGAATTTAAGTGTTTTGTTTACTTGTTTGTTTGTTGAGACAGGGTTTCTCTGTGTAGTTTAGGTGCCTGTCCTGGGGAATTTAAGTTTATCTGGTACATGGAATACTCACACCAAATGTGAGGTTGAGTTGTAGGCCTTGTGTATATCCTGCTTCAAAAATGAGTCTGTCAGATAAGCTAAGCCTATAGGCCAAAGACGATGCCCCAGTGTTGCAGAGAAATCTCTGGTGACTGTCTAGGAAGCCTGCTGTTTCTGTAATAACTCATATTTTTAAAAAGTCACTTGTTGGTACTTGCTGTTTTACTAGGTAATGTTACTTCCTTCTCAGGTCTCTGAGGGACTTGAAGATTAGATAGTTATAGTTTTCGTTGTTAATAAATTCAGAAAAGGAACTCACTAAGAGGTGTAATGTGTATAAGTCTAAAAGACATGATAAGAAAGTTTTCTGTTGGTAATACGAGATAGGATAGAAAGTGAATTAGGTACATTTTAGACTCACCAAAATAGGATAGAAAATGAAATATTTTTTCTGAATTTATCAATTGCAAATTGACGGACATAATGATGTATTTATTGCTTGTATACATAGTATATAGTTATTGTACTTATTGTATATAGTTTTTCTTATATAAGTCATAACTTTATTTTATTATTTTTTATTAGACAAATAATATTTTTTGTGCTTTAATAAATAAAACATGTCTGGAGATCAAAGGAAAAAGCAAGCCACAATGCAGAAGTAATGCAATGTTAGCACACACCTTTAATCCTATCACTTGGCGAGCAGGATCTCTGTGAGTTCAAGGCCACACTGGAAACACAGCCATGTGCAGTGGTGCATGCCTTAATTCCAAAACTAGTTAACCATGGAGGGCTGTACCAATTGACAGGAAGTGACAGAATTGGGCATGAAGAGGAAGTGATGAAGCTGAACAGAGAGCAAATCAGATGGCAGAACAGCAAGGCATATAGGCTTGGGTAGACAGGAAGCAACTTGCATTTGGAAAAAGCAGTGTTGGTGAGGTAAGGTTGGCTGGTGGCTTTCTCTTTCCCTGATCTCTCTAAGGCTTTCACCCCTGTATTGTATCTGTGTTTTTTTTTTTTTTTTTTTGGTTTTTCGAGACAGGGTTTCTCTGTATAGCTTTGCGCCTTTCCTGGAACTCACTTGGTAGCCCAGGCTGGCCTCGAACTCACAGAGATCCGCCTGCCTCTGCCTCCCGAGTGCTGGGATTAAAGGCGTGCGCCACCACCGCCCGGCGTATCTGTGTTTTTTATTTAATAAGACCATTTAGAATTTATCTACAACAGCTGCTGCTGAATACCAGATCTGCCAACAGCAGAGACCAACACAGAGCCCCAGATGTGTCCCCATTCTCCAGGCTGACCAGCCAACAGCTTGGTGAAAGGATGACTATATTGTCCACTTCCTCTGTGGAATGGACACTTTGTCCTTCCTGGAGAGGATGCTTATTCTAGTTAATGGACTCCCAGGGTTCCTCCCTTACATACATGAACAGCCCTGCCCCTCTAGTGACAATGATTGGGATAACTTGTGCTGATGATGGTCCACAGATTACCTGCCCTCAGGGATGCCCAGAATGGGGGTCTTGGATCCTGATTGGTATTTTAATTTTTTATTTATTTCTCTTGGCTGCAGTCATGGGACATGGAGACTTCCTCCTCTTTTTCCCATTCCTCCTCTGAGAAATATACCCAGATACCAGTAAATTGGGACACGTAACAGCTGATTGAACCCCAATATTTCAAGGGAATTATCTGACTTCTGCCAGTGAACAATCAAATGAAAAGAGTTACCTTATTCCCACACTTTTACCTAAGCACTGAACCCTCCCTTTCTGAGTCTTTTTCTCCTGCCCACTTGCATTCCTGAGTAAGGAATCTCTGACTCTAAAGATCCTTCACCTACTGACTTCTGATCTGTTCTCTGATACCAGGCAGACCACTAAGCATGGACAGGTATGGAAGCAGGCTAGGGTACATGCTAATAAGTTTACAATTTGAACCCACATTGGATCATAAAACTCCAGATGGCTTTCTAGAGTCTGACTGTCCATCTAATGGGTCATCCTATCTACTTGATTACTGACCTCCTTCTCTATTGAAGACACCTTTCCTGGGCAATTACAGGGAACAAAAGGATCTTCACATTCTTTGCTCCTTTGTAGATCTGTGCAAATATTTCCCCAAATGTCTTTCCATTATTTCATTATTTCCTTTTTGGTTTTTATTTTTCCTTCTCTCATACAATCCCATCTGGCCACAGAATCCTCTCCCTCCACTCCACACACACGTACTACTCCTCTGTTTCCCTACAGAAAAGCACAGGTCTCTGTGGGTTATCAACTGGACACAACATACTAAGGTGTAATAATAGTAGGCACAACACTCATATCAAGGCTAGAGGAGCCAACCCAGAAGGAAGAAAATGTTCCCAAGATCAGACAAATATGTCAGAGACTCCTCATACTCACCTTCTTAGGAGTTCCACAAACCACTGAACTAAAAAACCACAGCATGTAGTCAGAGGATTTAGTACAGACCACTGCAGGCTCTCTGACTGCCTCTTAGCCTAGGTGTCTGGGAGATGGAATGAGCTCTATTTACATGAATCAGTGGGCTCTGTTCCCCTCATGGCTTTAATTCCTCCTACAATCCTGCCTTCCTCTGTTCCTTGATGTTTCCTGAGTTCTGCCTATGTTTGGCTGTGGATCTCAGTATCTGCTTCCATCAGCTGCTGGAGAAAGCCTAACTGATATTGATTGGGCTAAGCACCATGCTATGAGTGTAACAGAGTTTCATTAGGTATTTTCACATTGATGTGTGTGTGTGTGTGTGTGTGTGTGTGTGTGTGTGTGTGTGTGTGTGTGTGTGTTTGAAGTCTGCACAAACTTCCAAAGCTGAGCAGAGCTGGATGGACTAAAATGGCATTCTTCAAACAGAAACACTACTGGAATCAACAAACTGATTTTAAATTTTTATTCATTTTATTTTTTATTTGGTTAGGTACTGTCTACAGAGATGGATGTGCCCATGGAGACAAGAGGAGGACTGAACAAGGGTCCTCCGCAAGAGCAAGAATTGCTTTAACCAACTGAGTCATCTCTCTAGTCCCACAAACTCACTTTAGAGAAACATGTCTTCATTCTCTTCCCCTTCTCTTATAACCAAATATTGACCTTTATTTTCTTCATTATGAGTGCTCTACAATATTTTCTGCTCAGTCCAATACAGACAAGTTTCTACAAAGAAATCCTGTTGTAATATTCTTCGGGTGAGCAACTAAAATGTATTCCAGTTCATAACTCATAGGAGAGAAAAAAATCAAACCAGTACAGTAACATGGTAGTGTATACAACATAGCTCAGGGCTTTCCCTCCCTTAACCTGATGATCACTTCATTTATAGCTGTATTAAAGCCTGAGCCACCATGCTGACTTTTCCTAGTTTCACTGGAAATGCTACACACACCCATAGGCTAGCCAGGTGTCATTGGTAACAACACTGGCTGCTGCTTCAGGGAGACAATTGTAGGTCACAGCTGACCAGGTCCTAAGATTGCTTCAAGGATTTGAGAGGGGGCTCCAAGAAAGGGAGATGAGCAAAAGCCAGATAACTTTGGGCTTCAGCCACTAAATGGGGACTTGAGCCCACCAATGCCTTCCAGGCTGAGGTATCAGATGCCTCAAAAGCATGAGCTGTAATGAAATCCAGTGCCTTGGTATTCAGCTGCCATGAGCTGTGGAGTTCAGCCAGGAAGAGAGTGTGGGCAGCATTCTTCACAGAGAGGTCCCTGAAGAGGGCATCCTCACACATGACCTTCAAACATTCCAGACCATACTTGTCAGCATCTGCCAGCAGAACATCTGCCATGCTGTCCAGGTCTGGTGCTGTTCCTGTGTAAATGAAGTCCATCATTGCCTTGAAGACTTGTGGCTCCAGGTCAAGGATCTCAATGCGATTCTTTCTGCTCTCCTCCATGTCATGTTGAAACATGGCTCTGAAAACTGAAGAGCAAGCTGCTAAGATGGACTTGTGAGCCTGGAATTCCTGGCCAGATACCACCAGGCAACAGTCTGTGAACTGGGAATTCTCCCAGAGCTCTCCTGGTTCATCTGCCAATGTGCAGCTTGGAACTTTAATCCCTGGCTTTCTGTTCTGGTCAGAGGCACTGAAGGAGTCCTGGATCATGCTCACCATGCAGAGAAGGGTGAGCTGGTTGTCTGGAAGAATACAAGGCCCATGATAACAGGAGGAAATCTCAAAGGATGTACTTTTTGAATCCACTAGATTAACTGACAGGTAATCTGCACTTACTTCATCGAGTCCATTAGGGATTACTGCCAAACACCATTTGTCATTGGCTTCTATTGAAAAAGTTGGGCTTCTAAGGCTTCCTAGCCTTTCCTCCACAATAGAATGGAAGTTGCTGATGGTCCACATGTAGGAAAAAGCTATTCAGAAGCTATTCAATCGACTAAGTTAGCCTAACACTGGCAGAGTTGAGTCAGCCTCTGCCATCACAGTGAATGGAATCCAGAGAGGCAGCACATGTACCAGGGATAGATTTTGATCACACTGCCAGGGGACCCTCAAACAGACCCAACTATACAACTGGCTTTGTTACACAGAGGGCCTAATCTGATCCCATGCATGTTCTATAGCTGTTGGTCTAAAGTTCCTGAGTTTCTATTAGCTTGGTTCACTTGTCTGTAGATTTCCCCATCATGATCTTGATCTCCCTTGCTAATATAATCACTCTTCCTTCTCTTTGACTGGACTCCTGGTGCTCGGCTTGGTGCTTGGTTGTGGGTCTCTGCATCTGCATTAATTAGTTACTGGATAAAGGCTCTATGATGACTGTTGGGGTATTCACCAACCTGATTACAAGGGTAGGCCTGTTCAGGCACCCTCACCATTATTGCTTGTAGTCTAATCTGGGGTCATCCTTGTGGGTTCCTGGTAATTTCCCTAGCACCAGGATTCTCCCCAAGCCATAACGTCTCCTGCTATCAAAATATCTCTGTCATTTTTGTCTCACTTGGTCCCTCCCCTAGCTCAACAATCCTGTTCTCACATGTTCTCATTTCCCATCACCTATACTCCATTGACCTCACCTCATCCCCAGTCTACTCCAGGGGATCTCCTCTGTTTCACCTGCCCAAGGTGATCCATACATCCTTCTTAGGGTTCTCATTGTTTCCTTGTTTCTCTGGAGCTGTAGATTGTATTCTGATTATCCTTTGCTTTAATTCTAGTATCCAATTATGAGTGAATGCTTACCAAGCTTGTCTTCCTGAGTCTGGGTCACCTCACTCAGAATGACATTTTCTAGTCCCATCCATTTGCCTGCAAATTTCATAATGTCATTTTTTTTAAAAGCTGAGTAATACTCCATTTTGTATATATACCACATTTTCTTCATCTGTTCTTTAGTTGAGGGGGATCTAGGTTGCTTCTAGGTTCTGGCTGTTATGAATAATGCTGCTCTAAGCATAGTTGAGCAAATGTTCTTGTGATGTAATTGATGTCCAAGAGTGGTATCATTGGGTCTTGAGGTAGATGGATTCCTATTTTTCTAAGAAAAATCATTACTGATTTCCAAAATGCCTGTGCAAGATTACACTCTCACCAGCAGTGGAGGAGTGTTTCCTTTGTTCCACATCCTCTACAAAATAAGTTGTCATCTGTTTTTTATCTTAGCCATTCTGACAAGTGTTAAATGGTATCTCAGAGTCATTTTGATTTGCATTTCCCTGATGACTAAAGATGCTGAGCAATTCCTTAAATATCTTTCAGCCATTTGGGATTCTTCTGTTGAGAATACTCTGTTTAGCTCTGTAGCTCAGTTTTTGATTGGATTGTTTGATATTTTGCTATCTAGTTTTTTGAGTTCTTTATATATTTTAGAGATCAGCCCTCTGTTAGATGGGGGGGGGCTCCAATTCTTTAGGCTGTCATTGTTTCTTATTTACTGTGTCCTTTGCCTTACAGAAGCTTCTCAGTTTCAAGAGGTCCCATTTATTAATTGTTGCTCTCAGTGTCTCTGCTACTGGGGTTAAATTTAGGAAGTGGTCTCCTGTCCCAATGCTTTCTAGAATACTTCCTACTTTCTCCTCTATCAGGTTCAGTGTAGCTGAATTTATGTTGAGGTCTTCCATCCATTTGGATTTGAGTTTTGTTCATGTTGATATATATGGATCTATTTGCAATGTTCAACATGTTGATATCAAGTTATGCCAGCACTATTTTTTGAAGATGCTTTCTCTTTTACATTGTACAGTTTTGACCTCTTTGTCAAAAAACAGGTGTTCATAAGTGTGTGGATTGATTTAAGTGTCTTCACTTCGATTCTATTAGTCCACATGTGGGTTTTTATGTGAATACCAAACTGTTTTTATTACTCTAGTTCTATAATAGTAGAGCTTGTGGTCAGGGATCATAATGCCTCCAGAGGTTGCTTTATTGTCAAGGATTGTTTTAGATATCCTAGGTTTACTGTTTTTCCATATCAAATGCAGTATTGTTTTTTGGGTGTGTGTGTGTGAAGATTTGACTTGGTATTTTGATGAGGACTGCATGAATTTGTAGACTGATTTTGAAAAGATTGCCATTTTTACTATGTTGATTCTACCTATCCATGAACATGGCAGATCTTTCCATTTTCTGATATCTTCTTCAATGACTTTAAGTTCTTGTCATACAGGTATTTTACTTGTTTGGTTAAAGTTACCCCAAGGTATTTTGTATGGCCCTGGCCCCGTGTTTGGGTAGCTCTTGCTCTGCTTGCTGACCTTGACCTTAATGTCCTCCCTATGCTAATTCCCTGCCAGTTTCTACCCTCCTGAATGCTTAAGGGAAGTTCCTTGTTTGTGTATCCTGCATATTGTGCTTTAACAGCTTAGATACAAGATTGTAAACATCAGTAGCTAACTTCTGCCTCTGTGGTTCTCCCATTGTGCTGTAAGCATTCAGAATTCTGCTGAGGTGAATGACCAGCTGTTTTTTGTCTCTGTTTTTTGATCCACAGCCCCTCATTCGGACAATGTAAACAGGTGGTGGTAGGTCTGGATTTATCACTACAATATTATTTGTGGCTGTATCAAAGGGTGATGTTTCTCTGGTTTTTTTCTCAACCCATTTGTCATAGGAGGGCTACTGATCTTTTTAAATTAATTGTGTCTCCTGCCACATTACTGAGGGTGTTTACCAGTTGTAGGTGTTCCCAGGTAGAATTTTTGGGGCTACGTATATATACAATCATATTATTTGTAAAGAGCAAATGTTTGCTATCTTCCTTTCCAGCTTGTTTCCCCTTGATCTTCTTTTGTTGTCTTATTACTCTAGCCAGAACTTCAAGTGCTATATTGAATAGATATGGGGAGAGTGCACAGGCTTGTATTGTTCCTGATTTTAGTGGAATCACTTTGAGTTTCTTTCCATTTATTTTGATGTTGGTTGATGGCTTGGTATAAATTACTTTTATTATGGTTAGGTATGTTCCTTGTATTCCTGATTTCTCCAGGAACTTTATCATGAAGGGGTGTTGGATTTTGTTAAAGGCTTTTTCAGCATCTAATGAGATGATCATGTGGGATTTTTTTCTTTCAGATTGTTTATATGATGGATTACATTGTCAGATTTTTGTATGTTGAACCATCCCTGTATCTCTTAGATGAAATCTACTTGATCATGATGGATGATTTTTTAATGTGTTCTTGGATTCAGTTTGCCAGTGTTTTATTGAATATTTTTGCATCAATGTTCATGAGTGAGATTGGTCTGTAATTTTCTTTCTTTGTGGTATCTTTGTGTGTTTTGGAAATCAGGGTAACTATAGCCTCACAGAAAGATTTTGACAATGTTCCTTCTGTTTTTATTGTGTGGAACAATTTGAGGAGTATTGATACTAGCTCTTCTTTGACATTCTGGTAGAATTCTGCACTGAAACCATCTGACACGTGGCTTTTTTTTTTCCCCCTTGGGAGAATTTTAATGACTGCTTCTGTTTCTTTAGGGGTTATAGGTCTATTAAAATTGCTTACTTAGTTCTCTCTCAAATTTGCTATCCAGATTTCAATATTAGTTTCAGAGAAGACAGTCTAGACTACTAGGGACTGTTACATCACTCCATTTTCTCTCTAGGTTTCATCTAAGGTCAATAGGTAACTAGTTTTGGCCATTATTCACAACTGTTGAACATTTTGGGACATTTTATTCACACATATAAAAAAGTGTTGTGCTAGTGTACACAAAAGTACCAGAATATACATAATAAATCTTTCTATAGATGAGGAAGGGGTATTTATTAGCATGACTTGGGACTACAGTCCTGCAAATTCCACAATGGATATCCATGAATGGGAAGTACAAGAATCCCATAGTTATTCAGTCTAGGAGGTTGGACAGCTGAGCTGTATTCAATATATGTTGGCATTCCAGAGAAGTATTCTCTAAAGAGAGGAAAGGAATGGACTTGCTGCAAGGTGAGGGCAAGGAGGCAAAGAGCAACAACAGAGGGTGTGGCTGAATTTAGGGTGTGCCTTCCAGAATCAAGATATGGATTAAAGGTGTGTGTGTGTGTCTTCAGGCCCTGAGATCCGGATTAAATGTTTATCTCTTCCTACCTCCAAATACAGATTGGAAGTGGATCTAACTCTGCTACTTAAGCAGAAAATCTCAGAGATGTGTCCTCCATTTTAGGATTTTAGTTCTTTCCATAAGAAGTCAAGTTGGAAACCAAGAATAAAAATCATAAGTGAATTTTGCTTTGTGTTATGTGTAGTCTTAAATGCTTCTCAATTTAATCATGTTGATTGATTAGATTCAACCTCCTGATACATTAATATGTCACATTTTAAACTGTGAGTTCTCTCCTCTTCAAACTTTCAACTTCCATGCTTACTCTGTAGTGCCTTAAAAGTAAGAAAGTATTCTGGTTTGCAGCAGAAGATATTAAACAGTTATGAGGAAGGCATTTTGAGATGATTCCTTTTCAAAATGTGATCTGTAAATGCTCCCAACAACTATCATGCTCATTTCTATGAAGTACAGAATGTGATCAACAGAAACCATAGAGGTAGGTGTTGCAGGAATCTTAAAAGTTCTTATTAATAAAATCAAACCCGAGGCAAGTTATTGGGGTTCATGCTGGTAGATCAGAGAGACAGAACAAGCCACAGCTATCTCACCTCGCCGGATCCTCAGCTAGTCCTATTTCCTCAGACTGGAAGCCTCTGAGTCCTCGTCCGGAATGAGTCTCAGCTGAAATACTGCTCAAAAGCCTGAATGCTTAACCAGCCAAAAGCTTAACCAGCCACATGTTTAACCCACCAAATGCCTCTAGTTTCTGCCTTATATATCTTCCTACTTTCTACCACCACTCCCTGGGATTAAAAGCTGGCTTTCTGGGATTAAAGGCATGTCACCATGCTTGGCTGTTTCCAATGTGGCCTTGAACTCACAGAGATCCAGAGGGATTTCTATCTCTGGAATTCTAGGATTAAAGGTGTGAGTGCCACCATTTTCTAGCCTTTGTATCTAGTGGCTGTCTGTTCTCTGAACCCAGATAAATTTATTAGAGTACACAATATTTTGGTGAACACAATACCACCACAGGTAGGGGCTTTGAATGGTTCCCACTCTGTAGTGTGATCAGGAATATGTTCCCTTCACCTCATCTCTCTCCAGTTAGTCCTGTCTTAGAGAGGCTCTCTAAGCCTAAAGGACACAGAATAAATTCAGATTCAATCAGCTCAGCCATTCCCAGTCTGGCTCTTCTGTAAGTATTACTCCAACACTACTTTCTGTTAATATAGGATAAACATCATTTGACCATTATTCACAACTCATTTGTGGAGAGGCACAGGTGGAGCTTTTTTTTTTCCCATTGGTAGGGAGTTTCACAGGGCAAACTGATTTAGTCAAAAATACTCAGATTCCCAACAGTAAGAGGTGCATATATTAAGCCTGCAGGGTGATGTCCTCCTAGCTAAGAGAGCCACTGTTCACTAAAGGAAAACAAAGAGGAGAGAACCACAATAAAACACACACACACACACACACACACACACAAACCCCACAGGACTTTCTAGCACATATTCATACACGTGAACAGATATGAGGAACAAGGTGAAGTATCAAACAAATTCTAAACCATGGGGAATAGCCCCATGACATACCTCTCTTATGTGTCCACACAGAATGTGCTTTAACAAGACATTCCTCCAGACTTGAGAGTCCAAATAACTTTCTAATCTATTTCCTTTTTGTGTGGAAGTTTTATGCAGTAATTGATTAAAGGGAGTCTTGGATGCCTAGATTAGAATGGGCACACCCTGGAGCTCTTGTACTCCATACCCATGCCCACTCCAAGGGGCCCTCAGTCCACCACTGTGTCCACTTCCGGTCTATGGAATCTCAGTAGTATCTTCAGAAATGTAGGATAGCCACCAGAGAAGAACTCTGGGACATGGATCTACTCCAATAGAAAGTCTGTATTTACAGGCTGACAATTACACTGGTTATTCAGGAACCTACTGTACCTTAGAGATTTTCTGGGGTAAGCTCTCAAGAACAGAGTCTGTATTCTAAATTGACATAATTCTGTTAAAAAGAACAGTTATGGAGGCCAAACAGTAGGGGCAGAATATTTATAGTTTCCTCATCAGTATGGATGTTGATGGATTAGGCCCTTGTTTCTGTTTTGGCAGGTGGTGCTGTGTATGTAAAGGATTTTGCAGCCTGAGTGGTACTTCCTCCATGGAATATGGTGACATCTCACACTTATTCTGGACACTGAAGCAGCTGGCCATGTGTTGCGGTATCGCCTGAGTTACGGATACCTGTTCACCAGGGGCTGCGGATTCAAAATAGAGACAAGAGACTGCAAGTCATTCGCCACGGCTGAATGCCAAATGCCAAATGCCGTTTATTGAAGAGGGAGAAAACCTTAAATACAGGCTTACAGCACAATGGAGGATCCCCGGAGGGCAGAAGTTTGCTAGGGAATGTTCTACATTCTTGCAATCTAAGCTGTTTACACCAAATGCAGGATACAGGAACAAAGAACCTCTGGTGATCTCCCTGGTGATTGTTAGGTGAGAAGGAAACCGGCAGGGAATCTGAATAGGGAGGACATCTGGTTAATGTCCGCAAGCAAGGCAGCAGCCACTCACAGTTGGGGGCCAGGGCCCACAGGGCCCCCCTTATTTACTAAAAATGAGCTTCTGACTTAGGTTGCATGGGACATCAGCAGGTTACCTTAGTCGTCATTGAGACACCTGCCCAGGCCACACAAGTGCTCTGTCTTAGGTTGATGACTGCCCCCCCCCAAGTATTACCCATCTCTGAATACTCATTATCATATAGACTCAGCCATGTGAGCTATAGAGTAACTGCTGCCAATGATTTCAAAGTGGCACTGGGCTTGCAATCTGTGTGACACAGAAAAGACCAACAGAAGTCCTAACCCACCCATAGCCAGGAGGCTAAAGGCAATTGAACCATTCCCTTTCTTAATGAGCCTTACTGCAAATTGGAGTCCTTGTAGGGTGATATCCCATAAGCAAATGGTACTTGAGTTTTAATAATTTTTACAACTTTCAAAGCCAATTTAAATGTATAATAGTAGAATTAAATTTATCATGCCCAATAAGATGAAAGATTAACTAACTGTGGTAGCTACGTTTGCTGCCAGGGTCTCCATTGTGCTAGCTGTAGTAACCAATTATGAAATAGCAATTCCAGAAGCAATAGCAGCAGTGGCCACCACCGCTATAACAACAATGGCAACAGCGATGTCAGAGTCTCTGGAGTGTGTGAGCATCATCTGTGTCTAACTGCCACCGTCCACTTGCATGGATGCAGCTCCAGGAACACGAACCACCAAGGCCCATTTTTCTTGATCCCAGCACTACTTAGGCTGGCAGCTCTGCAAAAGAACAACTAAGAACCATAAAGAAAACAAACCAAAAACAGCAAACAAGGAGCAGAACTAATGGTCTCAATAATGGCTACATTCAGGCTCACAAATTTTAAGGTATCTTCAAAAAGGCTAGATGAATGTCAGGAGGCAAATAAATGTTGCACAGAGCCAATCCTGAAAAGTAGGTACTACACCAGCTTGAAGAGGGTTGCAAAATGTGAAAAGGCTTAGCTGGCATACTACTGTTAACAAATGAAGGTCATTGACCTTCAGAGTTATCCTTAATCTCCAAGGTGTGACACATTCTCAACATTTTTGAAAAAAGTTACCATACCTTACCTTCTGAAGAATCCAACCACATGGCTAGAGTTCCTAGGCTTACATTAATGTTTGCCAAGGCTGGCCGTATTGGGCTCTCAATCCCCATTGGCATCAGAAGGGGAGAGTTTTTCATGAAGGTCCATGTTGGGATTCAGCTGCAGCCATAGGGCACACACAGCATTCAGGAACCCAAAGAGGAACTTCATTGTCCTGCAGAAAGACACAAACTTGGGTCCCCTCCAAGTGCCAGTAGAAAGATCCTTCCATCGCACCAGAGGATGATTTGCAGCAGGAGCCCTCCAGTGCTTATCTGCAGCGGATACTCCAGCAGAATCCACCAATAAAAAATTTTAAATATATAAAACAAGGGAAAGAATAGAATGTGGAAGGAGAGATGAGCCCCTAGCTCCCCCCTTTTTACTTTAGCAATATATGTTTTTAAGTTACGATGGCAGTATTCTACTATAGCCTGTCCTTGAGCATTATAAGGAATACCAGTCTTATTAACAATAGAAAAGTCTTGCAGAATTTTGAAAATCCCGTACTGCTGTAGGCGGAACCATTATCAGTCTTTATGCATTTTGGCACTCCCATATAGGCAAAAGCATGAAGACAATGATTCTTTACATCCTTAATGTTTTCCCCTGAATGGGCACAAGTAAAAATTAGAGAATATGTATCAATAGACACATGGACATATTGTAATTTTTTAAAGGAAGGCATGTGTGTGATGTCCATCTGCCACACATGATTAGGTAAAAGCCCTTGGGGATTAACTCCCAAATGAGGAACAGGTAAAAATTCAACACAAATAGGACATGATTTAACTATCTGGATGGCTTGTTCCGGGGTTATGCCTATATGATGACGAAGAGATCCAGCATTAAGACGATAACATTGATGCAACTGATTAACCTTATCAAAGGCAGAACAAACTAATGTGACAGCCATATGAGTAATGGCGTCAACCCTCTGATTACCTTCACTTAGAGGTCCAGGCAATTGAGTATGAGCTCTAATATGGCCCACATAAAGGTTATGTGAGCGGGACCATATAAGTCCTTGTTCTTGCAATAAATATTCATGAATGGGAGAAATGGATGGTATGTAGGCTGTTGTCTCCAAAGGCATAATGGCATGTGCCACACATTGACTATCAGTATAAATATTTACACTCTTATCAGAAAACATCTATAAAGCAAGCAACAGTGCCTGTACCTCTGCCATCTGGACATAAGTGCCCTGGACTTTCATTCTCTTTACTATGTTACCAGAAACCACCAAAGCAAAATCACATGAAGTGTCATCAGTAAATACCACATGGGCCTGAGGAATAGGAGTCATCTGTACTATCTTAGGAAATATAACAGGATGCAATTTAAAACATTGACACACATCATTGGAGAGGTTGTGAGTATCAAACCGACCCTGCATGGAGCATGTGAATATGGTCCAATCATTATCATTAGCTTGCAACCATGCTAATTGAGACTGGGTGTATGGTAACACCACAATATCTGACTCCTTACCAAAAGTTTGCACACTGATCTTGATTCCCTTAAATATAATCTTAGCAACAGCCTGTGGATTAGGAGTGATGATTTTTGCTGGAGAAACTGGGGAATGTACCCATAGTATAGGACCTGTTTGCCAAAACACACCAGTAGGTGAATGGGAAAAACAAAATATCAAATACAATAAGGGAGAAGAAAGATCTATATACTGCACGTGAGCCTGCTCCAGGGCCTCTTGCAGACATTGTAGGGCTACACGTCCTTCAGCTGTTAATTTATGGGGAGATAAAGGGTCATGGTTGCCCTTTAAGACATCATAGAAAGGGTGAAGCTGACCTATTGGAATTTTTAAAGTGGACCGAAGCCACTGAATATCCCCCAGAAAGGTTTCGAAATCATTAAGTGTGCATAGCTGATCCGTATTGCAGTGTAATCTTTTGTGGGCTTATGCCTGTGTATAACAATTCATGACCTAAATAATGATAGGGAAAAGATACCTGTACCTTTTCTGGGGCTATCTGTAAATTAGCCAGGTTAAGAACCTCTTGTAATTTAGAAAAGGCATCAAAAACAAGTTTTTTATCTTTAGCAGCCATTAATATATCATCCATGGAGTGAATTATATAAACACCTGGAAAAGCTTTTGGAACTGGAGCTAGGGCCAAAGACACATAAATTTGACATATAGTAGGGCTATTGGCCATTCCTTGAGGCAATACCACCCACTGATATCTCTGATAAGGCTCCTTAAGATTTTCTGAAAGAACACTGAAAGCAAAGTGAGGACTGTCCTCGGGATGCAAAGGAATGGTGAAGAAACAATCCCTCAAGTCAACCACAATTAAATGCCAATATTTAGGAAATGCCACAGGGGCAAGCAAGCCAGGCTGTGTTGTTGCCATGAGAAGCATGGTTTTATTTACAGCTTTAAGATCTTGTAATAGCCTCCATTTTCCTGACTTCTTTTTAATAACAAATATATGTGAGTTCCAAGGTGAAGTGGAAGCAATGATATTTCCAGCATCTAACTGTTCCTTAACTAATGTGTATGCAGCCTCCAATTTTTCCTTAGTAAGGGGCCATTGCTCCGCCCATACAGGATAATCACTTTTCCAAGTGATTTTTATCGGTTGTATTATTGAAGGCTGCTGAGGTACCATATGCTCATGGTGCACTGACCCACATGTGTAACAGGGCCCAGACATTAGCAGGCCCACATGGGTAAGCACAACTGTCTCCATGAAGGAAGTACCATTCTAGGTGTAAAACCCAGCACTTTTGTAAAAAAACAGTAACCCCTGACACAGATAGAACAAAGGCTTAATCCAACAAAGTCCATAGTTCTAGGAATATCTCTAAATGTTCAAACCTTGCTTCAAATATAGTAACACTTTTGGCTTCTGTAGTGCCACTTTGGGCTATCTTCTTATTAACTGAAGTTTGTCAACCCAGAATATGGGAATTTTGCTTAAAATCCCACACTGAGAAAGTCCTAGTTGCTTCGCTAGCATCCCAAATATCTCATGTGTTTGCCAGCTGGAGAAGAAAGACTTTCTGTTTTCCCAAATCCATTTTCAAACAATCATCTCTCTCTCTCTCTCTCTCTCTCTCTCTCTCTCTCTCTCTCTCTCTCTCTCTCCTCTCCCTCTCTTTTTGTCTCTGTCTATATGTCTCTGTGTGTGTTTCTATGTGTGTGTCTTTGTGTTTTTCTGCAAGTCTTTCTACATGTTACTTTTAGTATTGTTTGCTGTATTGACTGTTGGATTTCTCTGGTGGGGACAGCACTGCTGTTTAAGACTTTGCCTTCTCCTTTTGGGAATCTAAATCACATTGGCTGTGCCATGTTCCCCAGAGAACCACCTACCTGAAATAAAAGCTAAACTTGTTCCATTCCTGGAACGAGAAACTATATGAAAAGATCTTATACTTGAGATCCAGGCACGAGCCAGTTCTCCATTGAGAGAATTGCTCCCACTCTGGAGGAGCATGCTCATGGGAGCTCAGTTTTTACAGGTGCAGCACTTTACTTACAAATGAAGGGTCTTGAAGTAATTGTCTACTTCAAGTTATTTGAGGGAATGTGTTTCTGCCACCCTGGTCCTAAACACCTACAGAAAAGTCACAGAGGCGACTAGCTAGCCTCCTGCCAAAGGTTACCAAATGAGGAACCAAAACTTCAGAGATCAAAACCAATGGATTGATTTATCCTGGATTGAGGGATGAGCAGCTTTAGAGCTAGACTTTCAGGAGAGCTAGGATGGGAATTGCTGAGTTGATTGAATCACTGAATGTATTTTCCTGTCCTCTAGGCTTAGTGAGTCCCTCTAGACACAATGAACTAGAGACAAGTGATAGATGTGGGGAGCATTTTACAGATCACATTCTAAGAAGAACTGTTTCAAAACCCCTTCTTCAGTAACTGTTGAATACATTCTGCACCCTTTGAAAACCAGAATACCGTCTCACTTCGAAGGCCCATCAGAGTAAGCATAGAATTTCAAAGTTTAAAGAGGACAGAACTCACCAGTGGGGGATGAAAATTATGAGGTACTGAGAAACTGAATCATGGCAGTCTGTTTCATGGAACTGAGAACTTGGGATCTTCTCATAGCACACACTTAGTGGATTGAGTACAGTTTTTCCAAGAATTATCTGAGGGTAAGGGCAAGATCACCAATGAAAGTTTGTGGAACCATCCCAGGGAATGTGAGTCTGGATGAAAGAAGCCTGCCACTTTCAGAGTTGCTGCCTGGCTCAGCTCGTTGATCACCATATATGAATTCTTCCACCCTGAACTCCATGTTGTGAACACTGAGACCCCTGACAGGGTAAGGAACCACCTCTTTCCCATCATGATAGTGGGAGGATTGAATGTAAAACCGTGGGAAGAGGAAATAACAGCTGTGTAGGAATGGACACCATCCCTATTTTATTTAAGATGAACAAAAATAAGCAAAATACACTTGTGCTGGTTTTTGTGGGTTCCCAACTTAACAAGATATGGAATTAACTAAAACCCTAAAATGGAGGTCACAACGGAGAGAAGGATTTTGCTTCATTTGAAGGAGGTAGATCCACTTCAAGGACAGATTTTGGAGGTAAAATGACTCAAATATTTAATCCGGATCTCAGAGCCTGAAGACACACACCTTTAATCCAGATCTTCAGGTTGGAAGACACACCCTAAATGTGGCCACACCCTGTGCTGGACACCTATAAAAGGACATGGAAGCAGGAAGCTTTTGCTATTTGCCTGTTTGCCCTCACCTTGCAGCAAGTCCATCCCTTCCCCGGCAATAGAGAATTTTTGGAACTCCAGCATATACTGAAGACCAGCGAACACATCCAAAGTCCTGGACTGAGTAAGTACTGAAATCTTGGTCTTTCCCTTCATAGGTAATGTGGGATTAGCAGGACTGCAGCCCAAAGTCATTCTAATAGATCACCTTTGATGATATATATATATATATATATATATATATATATATATATATATATATATATATATACACATATATTCCTTGTATATATTCTGTTCCTCTACAGAACCCTAGTGGAACATTTTTGATATGAATTAATAGAATGAGTGATCCAAACTATCCAAAAGCTGTGTATAATTGTCAAAACAAGTTACCTATTGACCTAAGATTCAATCTAGGAAATAATGGAGTGATATAAGGGTATCAAGTAGCCTAGACTGTGTTCTCTGAAATTAGCATTGATATCTGGATAGAAAATATCAGAGACCCAAGATTTCAGCCTTGTAGAAGAGGGAACAGATGAGAAACAAAAACTAAAAATCAAAATCCTGTCTGTTATTGCATCTCACAGGGTGAAGAGAAATCAATTGCTAGTTCTTCAATTTCAATCCAGTTGAACCTTCAAACTACCTGAAGGAGAAATGGCAGGAGATGAGATCGCCCAGAGATGGGACCACACACAAATCAGCATTCAGGATTTCTCCTACAGGTGGACCATCAGCAACTTCCCCTTTGTTGCTGAGGAAATGCGGCAAAGCATTAGAAGCCCCACTTTCTCAATAGGAGCCAATGACAAATGGTGTTTGAGAGTACACCCGAATGGAGTCGATGAAGAAAGTGCAGATTACCTGTCAGTTTACCTAGTGTTGCTCAGTTCTCTAAAGAGTCCTGTTTGGGCAAAGTTCCAGTTCTGGATCATAAGCAATGAAGGAGAGAAAACGAGTGTCAAAAAGAGCCCAAGAGCTTTTAGATTCCTTCCAGGCCAGGACTGGGGTTACAAAAAGTTTGTTCTTCGAGATTTTCTCTTGTCCCATGCATTTTGGCTTCTCCCAGATGACCAGCTCACCCTTGTCTGCAAGGTGAGCATGGTCCAGGTCTCCTTGACCCTTTCTGAGCAGAACAAGAAGCCAGGAATTCTGGTCCCCAGATGCACATTGGCAGATGAGCTAGGAGAGCTGTGGGAGAATTCCCAGTTCACAGACTGCTGCCTAGTGGTAGCTGGCCAGGAATTCTGGGCTCACAAGGCCATCTTAGCAGCTCGCTCTCCAGTTTTCAGAGCCATGTTTCAACATGACATGGAGGAGAACAGAAAGAATCGCATTGAGATCCCTGACCTGGAGCCACAAGTCTTCAAGGCAATGATGAACTTCATTTACACAGGAAAAGCACCAGACCTGGACAGCATGGCAGCTGCCTTGCTGGCAGCTGCTGACAAGTATGGCCTAGAGCGTTTGAAGGTCATGTGTGAGGATGCCCTCTTCAGGGACCTCAATGTGGAGAATGCTTCCCACACACTCTTCCTGGCTGACCTCCATAGCTCAGGGCAGCTGAAAACCCAGACACTGGACTTCATTACAGCTCATGCTTCTGAGGTTTCTCAGACTTCAGACTGGAAGACAATGGTGGGCTTATATCCCCACTTAGTGATTGAAGCTTATGGTTCCAGGCCTGCTCACTGCCCTTTCCTGGAGCACCCTATCAAATGCTTGAAGCGATCCTAAGACCTGGTAAACCTTGTCCTACACTTGTCTCCCAGAAGCAGCAGTCATGGTGTTACCCATGATACAGGGGTAGACTATGGGATGTGTGGAAAATTTCCAGTGAAACTAGGGAATAACAGCATGGTGGCTGATGCTTAATACAGATGTAAAGGAGTAATTGTCAGGTTTAGGGAGGGGGAGTCTTCCACTATGGTACAATGTACACATCCTCTACCTAGTTGTTATACTGCTTTGATTTTTTTCTAAGGAGTTAGAATGTGAAATTCATTTTAACTGCTGACACCAAGAACATTACAACAGGGTGTCTTTGGAGAAACCTATCTGGATTGGACAGAGCAGAAGATATGATCAAGGACTCAGAAAGGAGAAAACAAACATGAATGTTTGGTTACAAGAGAAGCAAAGATAATGAACAAAGTTTTTCTCCAAACTCAGGGTTTGGGACAGGGGAGATGACTCAGTTGGCAAAAGCAATTGTTGATCTTGCAGAGGACCTTTTCTTCAGTCCTCCTCTTGTCTCCATGGGCACATCCATCTCAAGTAATTAAAATACCCAAATAAAATGTCATATCAATTGAATAAAAATTGTAAAATCAGCTTATGGATTCCAGTGGTGTTTCTGTTTGAAAATGGCCATTTTATTCCATCCAGCTGTGCTCTGCTGTAGAATTTGGTGCAGTGTCTTCACTGACACACACACACACACACACACACACACACACACACACACACACACACACAATCAATGAGACAATACCTAATGAATTCTGTTATACTCAGAGATTGGTGCCTAAAATGGAACTAAAAACAGCTTCCTAATTGTCTCTCTCAAATGAGCAGCAGCTGCCAGTTTGAGTTACTGGCGGGTTCCTGGCATGTGTGCTTGACCTGCAGTATGGCGGTAATGAGGCCTCTGCAATAGGCACATTAAGCTGCGTGGTGGATTTAGCCTTTGCTAGTACAAAACAAAAAAAGAGGTTTCTGGTCTACACGCTGCTTTGATAGAAGCATAGACCCACTATTTCTGAGAGTTGATGGCTCCCA
Source organism: Peromyscus maniculatus bairdii (assembly GCF_049852395.1). Lineage (NCBI taxonomy): Eukaryota > Metazoa > Chordata > Mammalia > Rodentia > Cricetidae > Peromyscus > Peromyscus maniculatus. Next base: position 73,971,033 of record NC_134857.1, read on the forward strand.
GAGCTGGCAGAAAACTTACCACCGCCATGTTGGGAAGCTGAAGTAGGTGGAGCCAGCAGCCACAGTGCTGTTTCAGGCTCAGAAGGCTGCAGTTTAAAGCAATAGGTTCAAAGTAATATAAAAAATAACCCAGGTAAAGATGGCTACCACACAGAGAATCTGGATTATGTTCTCTTTGATATTCATAACTGAAGAAAAACATTTTATTGCAAAAGCTGTTGAGTTATGCCAAAATGTTTATTTTAAAGATACCTTAACTTCAAAATTTGGATGTAAGGATATGATGCTTTGGAAAGGAGGCTCTGCTTTTGTTTCCACAGAAAGCAAGAGGCTATGGATTTGTTCCAGATTAAGATACATCAGATTTGACCAACCAAGACCACCTGAAAGGTCTCCGATGAAACCATGGCCTAGATGATCCAACATCCAGAATCATTTCAAGGCAACTGGCTCAGATGATACAGTCTCACAGACTACTCCATGATCCTTAAATTTTCTTTGTGTCCCCATAAGATACAGCACCCCCCTCCAGCAGGAAGTGGCAAGAGAAGCTCCGCCCAAATTCTCAAATATACAAAGCTGGTTTTGGAGATGTAAAAGCCTTCCTTTTTGAAAAAAAAAATAGGGGAATTTCTGTGGGATGGTCTGTATGTCAAATCTGTTGCTCTGATTGGTCAATAAATAAAACACTGATTGGCCAGTGGCCAGGCAGGAGGAAGTATAGGCGGGACAAGGAGGAGAAGAATTCTGGGAAGTGGAAGGCTGAGTCAGAGAAACACAGCCAGCCGCCACCATGACCAGCAGCATGTGAAGATGCCGGTAAGCCACCAGCCACGTGGCAAGGTATAGATTTGTAGAAATGGATTAATTTAAGCTATAAGAACAGTTAGCAAGAAGCCTGCCACGGCCATACAGTTTGTATGCAATATAAGTCTCTGTGTTTACTTGGTTGGGTCTGAGCGGCTGTGGGACTGGCGGGTGACAAAGATTTGTCCTGACTGTGGGCAAAGCAGAAAAACTCTAGCTACACAAGATCACCAATGTAAGTTGATGGAGCCATCCTAGGGAGTGTTAGTGTGATTGGAATAAAGGGCCAGAAATAAGACAGCCACTTTCAGAGTTTTCTGCCTGGCTCTACATCCTGCCTACTCTATATGAATTCTTTAACCATGACCTCCATCTTGTGAACACTGAGACCCCTGACAGGGTAAGGGAAACACCTCTTCCCAGATCCAGGTTATAGGAGGAATTAGTGCAAAACCTCAAGAAGATTAAATAATGGCTTTGTAGGAATGACCAGCATCTTTTATTTTATGGAAGATGAACCCCAATAAGCAAAATAGACTTGTGATGGTTTTTCTTATTTCTCAACGTGACTATACCTGGAATTAACTAAAATCCTACAATTCAGGTCACAACAGTGAGAAATGTTGTGCTTAAGGTAAGTAGGTAGATCTACTTCAAGTACAGACTTTGGAGACAGAAAGAAAGAGTTAAGCCTGATCTCAAGGCCTGAAGACACACACCTTTAATCCACATCTTGAGGCTGGAGGACACACCCAAAATTGGGCCACACCCTCTGCTGAAAGCCTATAAAAGGACATGGAAGACAGAAGCTCTTTCTCTTTGCCTGCTTGCCCTCACCTTGCAGCAAGTCCATTCCTTCCCTTGATTTAGAAAATTTTTCTTTGGAATTCCAGCATAAACTGAAGACAAGCCAACATTTTCAACCTCTGGGACTGAGTAAGTACCTGATTTTTGGACTTTTTCTTCAGGGCTAGCCAATGTGAGAGTAGTGGGACTGCAGCCTCTAGTCATTCTAATAAATCTGCTTCCTTCATACCCAGAGAGATTCCTTGTAAATGTCCTGTTACTTTGGAGAACTGAAGTACATTTTTGATATGAGTATATAAAATGATCCTTTTTTTCAATAGTTATATTTAATGGTCAAAACTAGTTACCTATTGAACTAAGATTTGATCTAGAAAAAAAAAAGGAGTGATATAACAGTCTCTAGTAGCCTAGACTGTCTTCTCTGAATCTACTATTGAAATCTGGATAGAAAATTTCAGAGATTCAAGTTTCTACACTCAAAAGGAAGGAACAGATGAGAAACAGTAACTAAAAATCTAAATATTTGTATTATTGTGTCCCAAAGGGTAGAGAGAAAATAATTGCTAGTTCTTCATTTTGGATCCAGTTTAACCTTCAAACTACCTCCAGGAGAAATGTCTGAGGACAGGATAGTCCAGAGCTAGGATTACACACAGATCATCATCCAGAATTTCTCCTACAGGTGGACCATCAGCAACTTTTGTTTTATTCTGGATGAAATTCGGGAATGCATTAGAAATCCAACTATCTCAATAAGTGCCTAAGACAAATGGTGTTTGAGAGTAAACCCGAAGGGAGTGGATGAAGGAAGTGTAAATTACCTCTCAGTATACCTAGTGTTGCTCAGCTCTCTAAAGAGTCATATTTGGGCAAAGTCTTAAATGTTGAAGGAAAGAAAATCCAAGGTGGGGGAGCCAAATGTGTTTAGGTTCTTGCCATGCTATGACTGGGGATTCAAAAAGTTCATCCTTTGAAATTTCCTTTTTCCATGCTTCTTTGGTTTTCCCAGATGATGGGTTCATCCTTCTCTACAAGGTGAGCATGGTCCAGGACGCCTTCAGCATCTCTGTCCAGAACACAATGGCAGGGATCCAGGTTCCAAGCTGCACATGGGCAGATGAGCTAGGAGAGCTGTGGGAGAATTCCCACGTCACAGACTGCTACCTGGTGGTAGCTGGCCAGGAATTCCGGGCTCACAAAGCCATGTTAGCAGCTCACTCTCCAGTTTTCAGAGCCATGTTTCCACATGACATGAAGGAGAGCAAAAGTAGCCGTGTCGAGATCCATGACCTGGAACCGCAAGTCATTAAGACAATGATGGACTTCATTTACACCGGAAAGGCACCAGACCTGGACAGCATGGTAGATGCTGTGCTGGCAGCAGCTGACAAGTATGGCCTGCAATGTTTGAAGGTCATGTGTGAGGACGCCCTCTGCAGGGACTTCTCTGTGGAAAATGCTGCCCACACTCTCTTCCTGGCGGCCCTACACAGCTCATGGCAGCTGAAATCCCAGGCACTGTATTTCATTACAGCACATGCTTCTGAGGTTTCTGAGACCTCAGGCTGGAAGATAATGGAGGGCTCATACCCCCACCTGGTGGCTGAAGCATATGCCTCCCTGTCTTCTGCACAGGATACTTTCCTGGAGCCCCCACTCAAACGCATGAAGCGATCCTAGAACCTGGTCAGCTGTGACCTATACCTGTCTCCCAGAAGCAGCAGTCACTGTTGTTACCAATGACACCTGGGTAGACAATGGAATTTGTGGAGCATTTTCAGTGAAACTAGGGAAAGAGAGATGGTGGTTCAGGATTTAATACAGCTGTTAATGTGTTGAATGGCATAGCTGTAACATATTAGTACTCAAGTAATAATCAAGTTAGAATCTTCAAGACAGGACAGCTAATGGAGTAATCTCTGTAATTTGGCAT